>NC_047533.1:71554358-71858420 GCF_012275295.1 Melopsittacus undulatus | reverse complement strand
ACCTCCGAAGCCTCCAGAAGGACACAGTTAAGTGCAGTGCGCTGTCAGCAGAGCCCTGGGCTATTCTACTGCCCAAACCTGCCTGGGAACTGCTTGGAAGAGTCCTAGCTGGCAGAGGACAGAAGTCTGCTAGAATCAGGGGACACAGTCTGGTTCCACTAACCAGGATATACCCTCCTGCTCTGTCATCAAGCAGAGAAGATACAGCTACAGCAACCTCTCACAAGTCAGAGGACCTTTGTCAGGAAGAGGAAGGAAAAGGAGAAAAAACAAAGGCCTGTTGTTTGGGCTGTACAGTATTCATATAACCAAGCTGGTGTGCAGTCCCGTGCTGTTCTATGGCAGCTGCTGCTGGTACTGTGTGAATAAGACAACAGCACAAATACTACAGGCTATTGACACGGCAGAAGAGTGTAAGACACCCACAGACACATCCACAAACAGCTTAACACCAAGCATTGTCTTATTCTTAGGAACCTTTTTGTGTCTCCTATCTAATTTTAGGAGTCATATATAATGTCCTCAAGCCTTTCTCCCTTTCCCACTCTGCCCCCCAGCAACCGGGCTGGGGTGGGCAGGAAGCTGGGAGGAACAGAGCTAGAAGAGCTGATCCCAGCTGCCAATGGGATATTCCACACCACAGAATGTCACACCTCCATTAAAAGCTTCCACTTAAGTTCACCAAAACACACTGTACTTTTTGCCAAAACTAAAAAAGAAAATTATCTACAATTCTTCAAAAGCTCCACACAGCCAGGACAGTGGCAACTTGGTAGGAGCTGGATTGCTGACAAAATTACAGGTAGCTGACTAAAAAAACCACCACTACAAACCATTTAGCAGTTAGTTATTTCCTAGATACTTTAAGGGACAACTTCAAGGTCACCTAGAGAACCCTCTGCTCATTCGGAGTTGATAAAAGTAACTTTAGTACTCTCTTTTTCCATCCTTTGCTTTTATACATAGAACAGGCTTTTACAGCCTTTATCATTTATATTCTGACTATGAATAACATTTATTCTACAATTCACCAAGCAAACTAGAAAACAGGAACTCAGATACTGAAATAAGAATCAGGAAAAAAGTTGCTATCACATATATTTTCATCTATCATATGTACTGGTCTTCTGAAATTAGGAGAACATACAACTGGGGTTTGGAGTTTTTTTTGTTTAAAAAAAAAAAACCCTCAGTTTCTTGTGCCATACCTCACAATCCTCTTCAGAGCTGGGCTGAACATTGCACCATCTTGCTATAGGCTCAGGAACAACTTCCCACTCCTCATCAGCTTGTTTAAGGATCTCCACAAACGTTGATTTCCCTGCAGCTGTAGACAAAGCATGCAGGAAAAACCACAGTTAAAATCCACATTTGTTACCATTTTCACACCGAAGAGTGGCATTATTTAACCACTATACAACTCCAGTTTCAAGTCCCATAAGGAAGTCTCCAACACCCACATATGGTTCACTTGATGTCATCAGAGACCATCCAGTACCACAGATCACCAATTCAGTGAGCATCAGATTTTTCCTTTTTGTTGTATACCACACCAATAGCCAATTCAACAACACAACGACAAGATGTCTCAGCCCAGCTCAATTATCTACATTACAAAAAGTTATATTTGCAATTAGAACACCAAGTCTTCAGTTTCTAAGGATACCGAGTGGTCCCATCTCAGGCATGGAGTTACAGCCTTCCAAGTTATTTTAGGAATCTAAAACAAACCCCACAAAAAAAAGGCAAGCAACGTTGAAAGAAACATAAAGCAGAAGTGATGGTTTCTCAAATGGAGGTGCTACTAGTCACTTCCTCCAGCACACAAGTCATTCATCTGCCAAATATCTCTATATATTTAAATAGAGAGACTTGAAGCTGACACAGGCCAACGGCTGGTGCTATCAATTGCCGCAGCATGGATTAGTAAATGAGCTGACAGCTCTTCAAGCCGGATCCTCGATTTTAAACACATCCTCTTGTAAAAAAAAAAAAAAAAAAAAAAAAAAAAAAACCACAAAAAAACCCATAAAACAAAAAAATAAATTTTTTTTTTGCACCAAACAAAACTCAAAGACCATCAAAACCACCAAAACAAACAGAGGAAAGTGTCTTATGAACAGCCCCTAACTCCTGCTCTCCGTAACAGGCTTCTGCTGCTCATTAGGAGCCCTGAACATGACAAATTTGAGCCAACAGTCTGCACTGACACCGGTGTTCCACCCTACAGTCGGGAAGGCTGTGAGAGAAGCCTCAGCCAAGACTCCAACGCATCTTTAATGAGGTGAATAAACCAAAACCTCAAGTTCCGCCCCCCCCAAATCCCGCCATTTTTATAGCATCAATTCATTAATTCCTATGGTGCCAACAAAGTTAACGTTACCGGCGGGCTTGTCGGCACAACACCCCCCGCCGGCCTGACTCACACCTCATTACCTCATGAAACCCCTTTCTCGCAGGCCAAAGGTGAGGAAGAGCCCGGCGAGGAGGGAGAAAGGAGGGAGGTCGCTCGGAGGGGGGAAAGGAGGAAAGGACGAGGGAAGGGAGAAAGGAAGGAATGGCAGCAATCCCGACTCACCGATGTTTCCTTCAACCGCGATCTTCTTGATCCTGCTCTGCAGCCGGCCGCGCTTGGGAGGAGTGGCCATGGCGGACAGCAGCGTTCGAACCTGGCGCGCTGAGGGCGGCAGGGCGGGCAGTCGAGCCCCGATCTGCGGATGCGCGGCAGGAACGGAGCGCATCGATGGGCGGGCGGCAGGGGGCGGGATGGGGTTCGCTCAGACCTAACTAGCCGCAGGCAGAGCAAGAGGAGCAGCGAGGGGACCGGAGGGTGTCACCAGTTATCTCCCATACCAGAAGTCACAATCAGAGGGGTTTAGGAGGGACCGAGGCACTTGTTTGCAGTTGAAAGCCCCCAAACACCCACTGAACCCGCACTTGACTGGGTGCTTCCCAGAATACCATCCCAGCATAGCGCTATCTTGGTTCCTGAGGGTCCAACAGGGAAAAACCCATCAACAAAAGGGAGTCGTGATCAGCATACACGCTGGTGTAAAACTGTGTACGAGCCACTCCTGGCACGGTCCCTCAAACGTCCCCAACCCCAAGACATGGGGGTTAACATAAACTGTGAGATTTTCAACCACCTTTTCTAAACCAATGGCACAAACCACTCATCAGGTGCTGGCAAGAGGTGACTTAGCACAGGTACGGGCATCAGCAGGAATCGGATGGGGGTAGGAAACCTGGAGTGCTGGGACTGGCAAGGTCGTAAGAGGCTTTGGGGAGAAAGAAAGAAGGGGAAAGAATGAAGTGCCTGTGCTTCAAAGCATGGTCAAAAGCAGTCTGGATTTGGGGAGAAGGGGTGATCTAAGTCAGTGCATTGCAAACCTTTCTAATGGCCCCGGGGGTCAGTGCCGAGGTGAAGCCGCGGCAGACCCATGATCTGGTATCCCAGACCAACTCCATCCACACTGGGTTGCTTCGGGTCATGAAACACGGCACTGTCTCTGGTTTATTGCTATGGTGTTTGCCTACAATACAAACAACGCAATTACAAACATCCGATCTGTAGGTGTAATAATGTTTGTACGTGGACAACATACAGGAAAAAAAAACCAACCAAAAAAACCGGCTATCTACAAGGAAAAGATACTTTAGAAACAAGTTCAAGAAGGAAATCAAGACAATCATGGTCAAACATAGCTATTTATTTTCTCTTATAAACAGCCTTCAGCTTGTCATTGAAAAAAAAGCTAGGATTTAAATATTCTGTCCCATCACATACAACAATCTGTATACAATATTTACAACTCTCAAATAAACATGGCGCAGATTTTCAGACATTCAATTTGTTTCCTTTGTAATTAAAAGCTGTTCTTATTTAAAACTAAGATATTGATCAGTGACTACCAGCGGAAGCGGTATTGGCACGGTTAGCTCACAGTAAGGGTTCTCATCTTGCACTCTATAATTTACAACACATTTTACCCCATCTATTTCAGGATTCTAAAAGAGGAGAAAAGGTTAGTGTTGCTTTCATCATCTCCAATTTCTTTTTTGCCTTCAAAAACGGCCTTTTATTGAAACCTCATTCACTTTATTGCCTTCTCCTCTCTTGTGCATGGCACATGTGCCTCTAGGTACTAAATAACACCACCACAGTGTAGCCAAGTAGTACCACAAGCCTTGGAAATAAATGTTTCCTCAGCAACACATCTCTGGAAAATGTTCCAAGTTGCAAATGTACAAAAATAATGAGTATAGTTTAGTGGCTATAAAAATTAATTTCCCCTAAAAATACAATACTCTATGAACACTTTAGGGAGTTGGAGAGCAGGAAAATCAAAAGATTTAACACTTAAAATAACCAATATTAGTCTCATCCTAGAAGAGAAGATATCCAGGGTATGATGAGGGCATCCATAAAACTGCTAGTGGTTTTAATAGTGCAGCTTGGAAAGAAACAACTGGTATCAGCAGTGAAGGAAACTGGACCTGTCATAACAGGGAATCTTTCAGTGAAAGGAAAGCAAGAAGCCTGTGTTTGAGCCACAGCTTTTTAACAGCCCAGTGGAAAGGGGGGGGTTTATATACAGTAATAGAGCACTCCAGCAGGTAGGAAGGGTGAGAGGGCAGTGAGAGAAGAACAACTATCCAAAAGGGATGTGTTTAGAGTGAAACTGTGTCTGGTCGTTCCAGATAAAGGGAAGGTGATAAATCTGGAAGGTAAGTAAAGTCCATAGCAGCAAATAGGTATCCTTACCTGTTACATGCATGTCAGGGAGACTGGGAGAGTATTCAGTTCCTAAATACTGAGTAAGGAGAGTGTTCCTCTCAAACGTAAAGTAAAATCAAAAATCCAAAGCTCTACATTGCATAGTAAGCAGTAAAAGAAACTTGATACTTGCAGATGGGCCACCTGCCCATGGAAACCTGTTTTCTCCCTTCCTCTAGCATTTAGCTACCTGCAACGGCAGAACATGGTGGGTTTATTTTCTATGTGCATGATTGACTTGAATCCCTGCCTTGAAAGACTAGAACATGACATATCCACACCACCTCAGCAGTGCCACCACTGGCAGCGGTGGCTCAACTTGACCCGCTTGGCAGCGCCTTCCCCATCCCATCTCGAGGTAGATGAACCTCCTGAAGTTACCACTAAAGTCACTGATGTGCTCCAAGATGACAGTGGCTGGAAACCACCACAAGCCATAGGATTTAAGGACCCGCTTACACGGGAAGGCCTCAGGCAGCACTGGCAGCCCAGCCTGGCTCAACCCCACCAGCACCTTCCACTCCCAGTGACAGCTAAGCTCAGTTTTAGTTTGATGACACCACAGTCCGCTTTAACGTGGCCTGGAGCGACACAGGGTTTGTTCAGGATTCATTTCTATGGGGTTTATTTGGGAGGCAAGAGGGTGCTCTCTCCTTTCCCCCCAATAAATGCACTATTTTATCAACACATTCACTCCACCCAGACTCCATCTGTACATCATGGCAACTTCTGTTTAGCATTTCAATGTGCCCTTGCTCCAAGAGTGTAAACATGCATTAGCTTCTGGTCCCACACCTTTCTGAAGCAAAAAGCTGCAAATATAAACAGCACAAGGAGACTAAATCCCAAATGCTGCATACATGTCTTCAATATTGTCATTTTCAAGTGTTGTTGTATAATTAAACAATGTGTTCATACAGCTGTCAGGCAAATCATGATCTCCAAGCTTTTATTACAGTCCTAGGAACTAGTCTGTAACAGGGTTTTCTACTGCCAGATACTAAATCCAAAGAACACACTATCCACATGAGACTCATTTTTTGCATAAGGAATTCTAATTCTGACTGGTTGAACTGCACCAGATGCCTCTAAATTTCTACAACTGGCTATTTAAAAGAGAAAAAAAACCACTTTCCAGAGCAGAAGTATGCCAAAAATGAGAGCTACTGCACTGGTATCACTTCAAGCAAATCCTAACACTTATAAGCATTTTTTCTTTCGAGTTTCTTGTGGGTACATGACACCAAACCAATGAGACATCTTGACAGCTTCAAACCTAATGGAGGTTATCTCCTATTTAGCACCTTGGAGCAGGCTTCTGCCACTCTCCTGTGTCTTGCTGTGATAACTTGAGCTCTAGCATGGGTCAGAAGGCTCTCTTCATGTGTTATCAGCACAGGGAATATGTACACACAGCATCTCCAACAGCACTGACTCAACTCAGCAAAACAGTTTTCATAGGAAAATTTACAGGACTTCTTAATATCCAACTACATCTGCAGCACTCTTCATGCCTCTGTACCGGGGAATTTCAGCCATTAGACACTCCTCAGACAGAGGCACACTCTTAAATTCAGCTTCCTGCATGACCGGAGTCCTGCACACAGGAGAGACAAGATCCTCACTGGTTGAGAAGGGATAAGACCTTACTCAGCCTTTTTCAAATTAGGAGTTTGTTAAAATACTTGAGGGAAAGCTGTATTTGCATCATCAGCTTAACTCAGTGTGGACTGTGGTAACTCCAACCCGAACACTCATGGAAACCACCATATAAAAGCTCCTTCCTTTGACATCTGCATATTAAGAAAACTTGGTAATGCTGTATGATATCAAAAAATGAAACATAAGGACAACTGAACATTTCACTTGTCCTTTGAGGAGATTATAATGGGCAATACCAACACAATACATCTTCTTGAATGATTCATTCTGAATGAAACCAAGGGCTGTCTTCATGACAAATGCTGAACTGCAGCTGGTTTGCAAGCAGCCTCGCTGCCTAGTATTAGTGTAGCCAAACCTGAATGCAGTGAAACAAGCACACACTGTCAGTTTCTAGCTCTGTACTGGGTGTTCTCAATTGTTCTCATGTCTGTCCAGGGAGGAAAGAAAAGAGAGACAGAAGAGGTAACAAACCATTAAATCGCTTCTCCAGGAAGCAGTTTAAGGAGGCCAGGAATTTAACTGTTGAAGATATTACAGTTCTTATATTATATACCCTTCTGAAATATATCATGTTAACACAAGTAGTGATTCTAGTCTCCAAATGAGTACATGTTTATTACTGTGCTTAGATATTCGTCAGAGGGCTGTACTCATGGCCACTTGCATATTTTGCAGGCTGCTGCACAGTATTTTCCCCTTTATTCAGCATTTTCAGTCAAGCAAAGGTGTACATAATGTAAGTTCAGCTTCTCCCACATGCTAACTGTGGCTCCACCTGTACAGTTTAGAGGTTCAAGGTCAGTCGAGCATATGCCAGTCAGTTAAGGTCTTTGTCACTGAAGTCAAAAACTGGTGTTTTGTGTAGTCACAATCTAGCAAAAGCCTGGCACCATTAACCACCACCTCACATACTCTGGCAACCACTGGTACCACTGGAGAGCACACTGAAGAACCTAGCACAGATTTGAATCCAAAACACAATGGCTTAGACAATATATAAATGAACAAGAGCTACTCATAGGGGCTTCTGCAATGAGAAACCTGACTGATGATAGAGCTCCAGCAGCAATCCCCAAGTCACTGCCTGCGGACCATTCTGGAGGTCAACTTCTCCCAGGTCGTTCCCATATTTGGTTTGAGAAAACATAAGGCTGGAGAGGCAAAGACATGAACTGAGTGGGGGAAGGCCACATTTTGATTTGGTTTTCTCAGAACCAGAAGATGCACTTCACCAATGACAAAGCACTGACAATTCACCAGTACATTCCTATTGCTTTTCCCAACTGCTGTTCTTCCTCGGAGACAGGCTGCAATTTTAAGTGGAGGAGAACACCATCATGCCAATGTAAATCCAAAGTGGTCCACGGAATTGTATTTCCTCCAAGAAACATCTACCACAGAAAACACTGGCCACCAGAGCTCCCCCAGGGAGCTTTTTATTCTTAACTGACAGGTTTTTGTTCTTAAACCAGGCTTTTTGTTCTTAACTTAAAATCATTACTTCACTAATTATTTTTCAAGCCATATCTTACTTACTATTACCCCAGTGCACTTTTTGTTTAATATTAACTATTTTTCCTAACTATATTTGTGCAAACTAACTGTTCATTTGGCAAATGCGAGGAACCTTCACCAAAGTGACAGACCCCAGTGGATGCTCCCCTGTTAAAAAAATAAAAGCAACTATGAAAAGCCCAAACCAATGGCAACAGACACGTAACTACTTGCTAAGCACAAGTTGTTATTTTGACACACCTTCATCGCTCTGCTTTAGCAACCAAAACTCCACCACTGCTTTTCTTTATAAGAAATATCTACTTCTGAAAAATTTTATATTAATCTCTAAAAAAATAAGACAGATATTTGTATTAAAAGCTGGAGATCACTGATTTCAGCAAGTTATGGCTTTTTTTTTTAGTGTAAGCATATATATTTTTTCCTAAAACAAGTAAGTGTCCTGGGTGTTAGTTTGTATTTTCTGTTTCCAGCAATGTTCAGTATTGTATGTGCTTTGCACCTCAGAAGTGAGTCTGCCAAGGCACTTAGAGAATGTAAGCAAGTCTTTTAGGGACTTCATAAGAATGGGCTACCACTGACACAATACAGAACCCATCCACCAGCAGAGTCAATCCCCTAACCAAGCACATTTCCTTTACAAACACTCAGCACCTGCTAAAATTCCACAATGAATAATAATGATGAAAAATAAGATTCTTTTTTAAAAAAGCTGTTTACCACGTGTCACTAACAGAGAAAAGATTTCCCCTAAGAAAAGCACAGAAAGTGGATTTGGCTGTTTGAAGTAACAGCTCAGGGGGTTGTTTTGTTCTTTAAAAAAAACAAATGAACAAAAACCAAATACCACACGCTTGCTTAAAAAAAAAAGTGATTTCAAGAAATCCTTTTCCTTTTATCTGTCCTTAGAGGTGAGTTTTTCAATCAGTTCTTGAAGAGGTGCAAGTTCTCTTCTGTCAATAAGGTTGAATTCCTGCAACAAGGATGAGAAGAAAGACAGGGGTTTATACATGCAGCTCTGGTGAGAAGTCTTATTCAGACAGAAGTTACTTGGTAGGAGGCTTTTAGAGCCCGGGCTTCAGCACTGCAGTATTTTCTGCCTGCCTGCCATTACCTGAATAGCAGTGCTCAACTGCCTGAAGCTTTTTTTTTCCCACTTCAAGGAAGGAAATTTAAGAGGATGCTCTTTTAAAGGGAGGGGGGGAAAGGGGAAAAAAGGGAGAGAAAAATGTAGCTTTGAAGCTTTGTAGCTTTTCAATCTGGCTTCTGATGCCATTCTCCCTCTTTTGTTAGGAATTCCTGTTCTACTGTACTATTTGATAGGGAACACTTTTCAATATCCAGTTTTACAGGAAACTGAGAACTTTTACATTCCTTGAAAGCTTCTACCAGTAAATACACATAAATATGGGGTAAGACACCAGCTTAGGGTCCTGGAGGTATTGATTGTCCTACGAACATACCAGCTGTTACAAAACCGAAGGGGCATGACTTTGGAACATCACTTTTTCCACAATGTACCTGTAACCATAATGCTCCTGCCACACGTACCTGAACAAAAAATATAAAGTGCTTGAAAGAAGTGTTGAGGTGTGCCTCTTCTTGTAGCTGGATCACTGGATCAAAGTGCTGGTGATAAATGTGAGCATAAACTCTGAAGAGCCGCTTTAAAATTGTCTTTGCCACTGACATGAAATTCTTTGGGAATGGTACACCTAGAAGTAAGAAAACAGATGGCTTATTTTTCAACGCCCATGCCATGGTCATGTCTTTTGAAAGCCACTATAACCCAACCCTATGCCTTGCACAAGAAGGGCTGTTCTGTTTCACTCGCCAATTAACCTGTAAATTACACCATGTACTTGGGCTGAAGCACAGCCACAAGCTCATTGAAAGGCCGTGGGGGAGGTTTCCCTCCCTTCAGCAAACCAGTAGCTCCTGAACTTTTACCAAGACAAATCTGACTATGTTTCTACACCGAAGCCTCCTCGCTTCAGCTCCCAGCTATTAAACCTTGTTATGTCTCAGCTGAGTTCCCTGAAGAGCCTTCTCTGAGAGAAAATCTTCCTCCCATTCTGGCAGGATTCAGATACCCAAACAAAGGTATCTAATGTGCTTGTAGGTGCCCTCCATGCATGTACCTGGCCTCTGAGTGCCAGTGCTGAGAAAGGGAAGCCTACTGCAGGCTCTCGGCCTCATCAGTGGCCCTGTGCATGTGTCCAAGATACCACAGGCTATACACTCCAAGGGACACCAGATACCTTTGAGTTGGTAACTGAAATCACCTTTGGTATCAGCCACTGAGTTTTAACACTTCTCTTGGCTGAACTGGAATCAGAAAACAGGTTCTCTTCCACCTGTCTTGTGCCCAGAAAAAGAGTCCTGTTTCCACTCTGCTCACCACCATCCCTTAGCCAGAGGTTACTGAATGCTTTCGTAACTGCCTAAGTACTCTGAAACATACTTTTTTCAGTCATCTCTATGAAAAGGACCTTTGTCAGTGCACAAGTTTTATTAAAATTGGTTAGGAAACAGCAACCAGCTCCTGGGACCAATAATCTCTTGGGTTGACACATCCACAGGCTAAAAAACGATCCATCGAAAAAGATTAAACCTGTCCAGCTTCTCATCAGGGAGCAGTTTCCCCTGTCAGCTCAGTTCTCCTGCAGTCTTTCCAACTGCTGAAGTCCTGTCTGAAGGCCACAGGCCCAAGCTGGTGCTCTATGCCAATCATTACCCCACCAACACTTTAACACCCTAGCAGTACAATTTTCATACTCCTACTTAAGCTTACGCTGCTTACGTGGACATTACACTTCCTTTACCAGCTGCTGCATCTCATGGGAAGTTCATATTTAGTTGGTTACCCACTGTTGGCGTTTAAGTCTCTTTCTGAATTGTGTCCGTGCAGAAAGGCATCTTCTTAAAGCCTTCTCTGCTTAACTACAAGGAAAAACAATTGCCCCTTGATCATGACAGCTGACCCTGTTTTTCTGAAGAGGCGTACTGACAATGTGTCAAATGCTTCAGAAACTCTCCACAAAATAAAAGCAATTAAGAGGTCTCTGTTCCTTTTTCCACAATGATCATAAGCCTAAGAATAATGGTGCACTGGAAACCTGCCAGTTAGGAGCTTTAGAACAGTCCTTCATGCCTCTAGAAGCAGGGCTTCATTCTTGTTATTGTTTCCAAACTGGTGGCAGATCATTATTTTCCTCCTGCTTTTCTGAAAGAAACCTCTTAAAAATGTACATCTTTCATTTTCAATTGAAAAGAAAATAAATCGTTAACTTAAGATCAAAGAAGCAATTCAGCTTCTTTGGAGGTAAAGCGCAGAAGTTCTTCCTGAGGACCAAACATCTTCTCTGCATTAGAAAGCTGCCAGTTTGTACCAATTACTGCTTACATAGTTATTTCTAAGGTAAAAACCTACTGTTTGAAATGTAAAATCAACAGATTTGATTAACAGCTTTATTAAATGGAAACAGCACTTCCCACATTGAGAACTGTTATAGATATTTAATAACATGTTATGTATGTAAGTATTAACATATGGTTCAGAGTTCACATACTACTATATCAATTCTATCCTTAGTGATAAAAGTGCTTTTATATATGTAACATAAATTTTTAAACTTGCTCTACTTGTCAGTCATTTAGGAGATCTTTCAATGCTGTAAGACTTGAATAATCTTGTACAACTGTAATCCAAACACAGCGTTCAATTACTTATTTACCTTACCTATTTTAGAAGGAAATAGTGTTTCATCATCCAGCTGATCCTGGACCCAAGTCATCAGGTAATCAATGTACTTTGGTGCAGAGCACTTAATTGGTTTCTTTATGTTGGTCCCATCTGCCCAGTGGTACTCATATCTGGGTTGGGTCAACAACAACAAGGTATTTCTTAACACATGTAAATCATGTACATGAAGCCTGGAAGGCTGTTCTCCCTGCTCCTCATTCCCCCCCACCCTCCCACAGCCCTTCCTTGAAACTGCAGTCCAGGTGCTCCCAAGCCATCTGCAGCTGCTCTGTGCCCTATCTCCCCACTGTAATCCTGCCTTAGCTAGATCCTCTTCCCAGTCTGTGAAGGCCTTCAAAAACTTCGTCCTTTACAGCACAGTTCATTCACCCTTGGGTGCAAATCTCCTGCCAATATGCACATAACAGCCTAAGGTCAAACCCGCATTCCTGTATGCCAAAAGGTGCTGTATGAGTAGGTTTCCGAGTCCTGAATGGCCAATAACTACTTAAGTCTTTTTTAAAGCTTCCCCTCCTCTGAGAATCTTGAGGAGGCTCAGGGTAGACCTTACCACTCTCTACAACTGCCTTAAAGGAGGTTGTAGTTTGGGGGTCAGTCTTGTCTCCCAGGTAGCAAGCGATAGGTAACAGCCTCAAGTTGCACCAGGAGAGGTTTAGACTGAATAGTAGGAAAAATTTCTTCACAGAGAGGATAATCAGGTATTGGAACAGGCTGCCCGGGGAAGTGGTGGAATCACCATCCCTGCAAGTGGTCAACAACTGTGTAGATGAGGCCTTCAGTGACATGGTCTAGTGGTGGTCTTGGAAGTCCTGAGGGAATGGTCGGATTTGATGATCTTCAAGGTCTTTTCCAACCACCTGATTCTATGACTCTAAGAAAAAACCATTACAGCCTGTTGAAGTGAAACACCCACTGGTTACATGAGATTCTCACACACACAAAAGCTCAGCTCCAGGGCTCAAATTGGTCAAGGCAGCTGACTGGTTTCTAATGTGACACTTCATCCACTCCCTAGCACTGAACTTCTCTTCACCTCCACTGGCAGAGAAGAACTGCAAAGTGAGTGGCAATGCCCAACCAGCCAGGCACGTTACACTCCTACAATTTACCTGATTTCTTTATATTTCAAAATATTCTTACAGATTTTTTTATAACTAAATGCCAAACTGCATCAGTTCTTGCAGAGATCTCAAATTATGCTTGTGTCAGAGACAGTGAAGAGATTCAGAGGTAGGTTAATATCTAGGAATACTCTTGCACAACTGGAAGCTGGTATAAAATGCCTTTCAGTTAACAGTTAGAAGAAAGCTTCTAGTCTAACCAGCCCTCCTTAGGAAAGGTTCACATCTGAAGATCTTTTGCAGGTTCTTCTGAACCATGCAGTGAACCAAGCTTCAGAAGAATCTCAGTAACTGGAATCTCAGTTTCAAGTTACACCACTGGCTCACTTGATGGTTGCAGGCCAGTAACTGATTTGTAGATTAATTCTTCCATCTGTAGATAAGCTGATATCACCCCTTTACAAAACA
The DNA here is from genome assembly GCF_012275295.1 of Melopsittacus undulatus. Classification (NCBI taxonomy): domain Eukaryota; kingdom Metazoa; phylum Chordata; class Aves; order Psittaciformes; family Psittaculidae; genus Melopsittacus; species Melopsittacus undulatus. The sequence goes on along the minus strand of NC_047533.1, from coordinate 71,845,168 downwards.
CTGACATGACTCTGGAATAGTCAAGCATGTGCTCTCTTTACCATTTTCCATTCACAGAGCTAGTAATGTTCACATCTCATGCTCTATTTGATTGCTATTTCTTAGGACAGCAGTAGCACACCACAATGTCTGGGCTGCAACTACCTTCCCTTGATATGTCCAGTTAGTACTGTGTGGACAGTGCAGAAGGTGTTCTGTTTTAAAGATCACACACCTCATCTGATGCAAAACCTCACCCTACCTGGTAAACCTGGCTCCTGGTTTTAGTAAATTCAGTTTTGTCAGAACAGTACCTGGGAGAACACTGTCACAATAAACAATTTCACAAGTGATCATGAGCACACTAGACACAATGTTATAAAAAGATCCCATTTTTCTAACAGCAACAAATCAGAGGCTCTGGAAACATTCTCACATTGCATCTCAAACACATCCAGAATTTCCATAGACACTAAGCAGACCACAACATGTCTGGATTTCTGAAAAATCAGTATTTCTCACTGCCCAGCACTACCTAACACTGAGGTTTAAGTCGTATTAACATAGGACAGGTATCAACACCTGGCTGAGGTGCCAGTTTCGGCCTGGAGACAAGGACAACAAATGAAATTGGACACTAAAAATCTCATCCAAATAACATATATCCCTAAGAAGCCTCCTTCTCTCCCCAACCCCCAGTACTATGGCTTAACTCTGTATATTTTACAGGAAGAAATGCCAGAGAAGGACCCTTTAAGAAGCTCTAAAGTAAAAAAATAACAAAACCAAAAAAACCACCAAAACAACAACAACAACAAAAAAAACCCACACAAAGAGAAATATTTCCCCCAGGTAGGAATCATCTGAACTGCTACAGGAAATGAAGGGTAAAAATCACATTTCTATCTCAAGCTTGCGATCAGACACCTACAGTTCTGGTGATAGAAACTAATGAACTTTATCGTGATAGGCAGCCTCCCTATAGAAAATACATTTGTAGAAACCTCTAACAGCTCAGTAACAGGTTCTTAAGGACAATCAAAGCACTGTGTCAAGGACAGAGAAAAAGAAATACACTGTTCACTCCAGCACGTGCAGGGGAAAAGCTAAGAATTCCCAATGACTCTGGTGGAGTTCTCTCATGCTAGCAAACAAGTTATTTGCCATCTATAAACAGAAAACCCAACTGTGCTTCTCAAGCTAGAAAATATCCCTATGTATAAACCAGCACAGGACCAGCACCTCCACCTCACAGTCCCAGTTCTGACATCCAGCTTTGCAAAATGCAGTAGCCACATCCCTCCTTTGGGCTCTTACTGAACACTTGTAACTAGGGAGGAAAATAAAGAATATCCCCATCACCCAATGCTGGCTAATAAACTAAATACTTCTTTGCAGGTTCTTAACTTACCATCATGGCTGCTGCACCAATGATGATCCTGCAACTGACATAAGAAAAGCATAAACTGAAAAGATTCCACAAACCAACTAGGTTTGATTGGGTAAGAAATTGTTGTTCTTTACTGAAGTGAAAAGAATGGACCATTACCCTGAATAATCACGTTTGGGGACAAATTAAACCAATACTTATTCAAATTGTTTGACAAGGAGCTGTACAACAGGAGGAGAGCTGCTCTTGATCTTTATGTCAATCCTGAACTAACTCAATGGCCTGCCCCTCATAAATGCTAAGTCAGCATTCCTTACTACAGTCAAGTCCCTCTTAAAGGGATTTTGAAGACAAAACACCAGCACCCGGCAATGGATACAGGAACATTACACTTCCACTCTGTTATCCTCTCACTTCAGACATCTGATTTAACTTCTCCATAGACTGATAGAGTTTGTCAGTTGTACCTTGAAAATTGTGACTGAGCCACAACTTTGAACAGTTACCTCTGAATGCACAAGCACCTTACAACCCTTTCTGAAGACATCAGACATAAATATTTCCCCAATGGAACACAAAAATCAGACTTTAAAGCCACAGAATGCTTGCTGTTTTGGTTCTCCCCAGCTACTCACGCTGTGGCCACCTTATCTGTTCCAAACAACCCCATTTAAGTCGTTTCAGTTAACTCATACCCTTTCTCTGAAAGGGATGAAAATGGAGCCATGGACGTGAGCAGATAGCAACCTTCAGCCTAGAAGCACTAATGAGTACCTAAGTCTCAATGTCTCTTCAAGGAACATAAATTGAGCTAGAAGAGAACAGGCCACAGGTGTAAGAACCAGAAGAAAAACCCCATAAATCTCAGTGCTTTCATGCTGACAGGTTCTCCAGCAGTACTTCCCTGAAAACAATGTTATAAGCAAAAGCAAACCACTCTCACTCCAACTAAAGAACGAGATCACCTAATAAAAATCTTGTCAGAACGCAACTTCAAGCAGCAAGCATCTCTTTGCTACCCTGCTTCATAACTATTTGAGTAAGTCATATATTTCTGGCAATGGTTATCAGTCTCCTTGGAGAGAAATTCTTTAGCCTGGCAACCAGCCACCTAAACCTTTAATAATTAACCTCCACCCCTAAATAACTGCTTCTCAGCAGGCAAACAATAAAGCAAAGAAATATTTTCATGCTCTTATCTAACAACTGAAGAGTCTGCTCTGCACGCCAAAGCACAAAGCAGACAATAGGCTATGGTATTGCACAAGTTCTTTTGCATACTGGTGAACTTGCTCTCCCTTTGGTACTTCACCCCTTCCCATGTTGCAGCAGCATGTCTGCCTGCCTACACTGGTTTGGCATTTGGCATCATCCGTTTTTAGTTCAGGACTGTAGTGCCAAAGCCTTTCCTGGTCCATCAAGCTGTTTCCAACTAGAAGAGCTCCTGCCCTCTCCATCTTGCCTTCCCAGCAGCAGCCTCGGTCCATCCTCAGCTCTCCACCAGCAATTCCTGGCTTCACACAATAACAGGAGGAGGAAGTAGAGGACTTGGTTTTGCTTTTGTTCATTTGAAAGGAAGCAGCGCCCTCCCTTGCCACTCACTGAGAAATGCAGGTATTTTCATCTGGAAGATACTTAAGCAGCTGGAGAGCAATAAAAAACAGACATGTTGGACATCTGTACAAAAGCATAAGCAAGAATCAAAGAAGTGAAACCTCACTGAGGAACAGGGTAGGGGATTCTTATCCAGACTACTAAAATCTGTAGCCGATTTATTTCTACAATACCTACTCAAAACACCTAAAGGAAATATTTTGGTAATCCCGAAGTGAATGTTTGCCAATAAAAACTTCAGATCTTTAATTAAAAAGCCTTCATTAACATTTCAGAAAAAAAATAAAGGCAAAAAATAGTTTGATAATGACTTTACTTTCCAGGACTAAGAAAAACAAACAAAAAACCCCTACCTTAAAAAAACCCACCTTTTCATTCCCCATTCCCTTAATGGTTCCAATTTCTCATCCCTTCATGGGTAACAGGAATCACAGAATCACAGACTGGTTTGGGTTGGAAAGGACCTTAAGATCATCCAGTTCCAACCCCCCTGCCATGGGCAGAGACACCTTCCACTAGACCAGGTTGCTCAAAGCCATGTCCAGCCTGGACTTGAACACTGCAAGGGATGGGGCAATCTGTTCCACTGCCTCACCACCCTCACAATAAAGAACTTCTTTCCTACACATACCTTGAACTCTTGTTTAAGTTTAAACCCATTACCCCTTGTCCTGTCACTACAGTCCCTGATGAAGAGCCCCTCTCCAGCATCTTTGTAGGCCCCCTTCAGATACTGGAAGGCTGCTATGAGGTCTCCACGCAGCCTTCTCCAGGAAGACTTTCTCAGCCTATCTTCATACAGGAGGTGTTCCAGCCCCCTCATCCTCATGGCCCTCCTCTGGACTTGCTCCAACAGCTCCATGTCCTTTTCACACTGGGGACACCAGAACTGTATACAGTACTCCAAGAGGACACCCTTTCCACCCACAGAAGTTACCTGATCTCTGGCACTTGGCTGAGGTAGTATCGAGCTCTCAAATGCAAAAATAATGTTAAAAAATGCATTTTCTCAATAACACATGAAAAAAGACCTTACTTTGGGCCAGCAGACATCACAGGGCAGCTCTCCTCCGTGCAGAAGTCTGTAATGGTTCCGTACAGCATATTGATCTGGTTGAAGAAGTCGACAGCTGTAAAAGCATTTAAACCATCAGTTAACAATCTGCACTTTAACAGCAACACCAGCTTCCTGCAGCCTTAACAGCACACATTGCTCAGAGGGTCCTGGAATGCTTCACTGTTACCACTTCACTGGTACCACTTTTTAAGAAGTACCATAAAGGAGATGCAGAATACAACCACCAATGTCCTACACCACCCTCCAGCAATGACTATTCAATTGTTCACTGCTGCAAAATCTTCCTTTAAAAGAAGAAAAGGGAAAGAGAAAGCAGAGTTTTTTGCTTTTCTGAAAGTTTGGTGCAGTTTATTAGAATCCCAAATTCTACTGGTTAGTCTGGAATAAAACCGAGACTTTCAGTGTAAAGTTTCCAGCAAAAGAGAGCTGTTACTCATTAGCTGACACTGACTTCCCCTCAGGCTTTGTATTCCAAGAGACTGTCTTTTCATAGAACATTTCATAGAATCACAGACTTGTTTGGGGTGAAAGGGACCTTAAAGCTTATCCAGTTCCAAACGGCTGCTAAGGGCAGGGACACCTTCCACTAGACCAGGTTGCTCCAAGCCCCTGTGTCCAACCTGGCCTTGAGCACTGCCAGGGATGGGGCAGCCACAGCTTCCCTGGACACCCTGTGCCAGCGCCTCAGCACCCTCACAGGGAAGAACTTCTTCCTCATGTCTAATCTAAATCCACCCTCTCTTAGTCATGGTCAAACACTACACGTATGGGAGGTCTTCTGGGGAGGACTGGTTATTGCTTCAGTTTTGTTACATGCTTGAGAAAGCAGTTCTCTTAGCCAAAACTTTGCTTTTAAATGGTCTACAGTTGAATTCCCAAAAGACTAGAACTCATCGTATCTAAATATTCCCATAGCTCTTACTACTTTAAAGAGGTGCTTGATTCCTTGGTACTCTTAGGAAGCAAGGCTCTTCTTCAGTAACCTAACAGCAGTCCTGCTCTTCAGAATTGTGGACATTGTAATCATTTATAAAATGCACTTTATCTCCCCTCAACTAATGTCCCCTGCCCTTGTATCTTTTGGGGAGCACAGCATGTTACCATAGCATCAATATATGTTTGTTTTTCCAAAATGTCTTTCAGACAATGGAAATTGTAAATTCAGCTTTAGGATGAACCCATGTAATACAAGCCTACAGGAACCCAAGACTTGTGGGACTAGTTTTGGTGTCCTTATGTGTCCGTTCTGATGCATGGATGATACTCAGCAATCATATAAAAACCCAAATCAAGTGTGGTGGAGCTCCACTCCTTCTATTTAACCACAGTGCTTTGCAAATTCAGCTGACACAGCTTTACCCTGAAAGGAACCACATGTATAATACAGATAAAGATTTAATGCCTCAGTGCCCAGTCCAGGCTACATCGCTTCTGCTACTAAAAGTATTGTGCCTGCCTATCCAAATTTGCATTCTTTGCTTAACTCTGTTACAGAGACATACAGGTTTGCTGTAGTGAGATGGAAACTGGCATCCCAAATGTAAGAACTAGCAGATAACAGGTACTGTGAAAGGAACTGATGGCTGAAGGAAAGCAAGTGTTAAATACTACAGCTCCTTAAACTTCAAAGATTACATGAACATCATGGTAGCAAGTTACAGCTACTGTCCAGCAGATGCATGATACGAGCTACAACTGTGTCATGTCACTTCCCAGTATTAAAAAAGGGAAGCAAATAAAAGTTGGTACAGCATGCTCCTAGCACAGCTCATCTCTAGCAACAAAATCTGGGTGCTTTTCCTCCCCCCCAGCACAGCTAAAGCAGAAAACAGCAAAACAACATTGGGAAAGGTAGACAGCAGTTACAGAGGGCCAGGAGGACCCCTACAGCTTGTTTGGGCAGAGGGAGGAGGCAGTTAACGCTACCAAAGACAGGAAGAAGTGGTTATAGACAGCCCTTGTTCCTTAAGCGTACGCAAGAACTGGTAATTAATTTTCCATTCCCTGCTCCCAGTGGAAACCACAGACCAACGTTTGCTTCAGGCAAGCGTGTTCCCAAAACCCACACAGACGTCCACAAGATGACTGACTGTTGCAAATCCCACACTCCAAGTCTCAAAAGGCCAGGAGACACACCACCCATCCACCACCAACAGCCAGCAGTTTGCAACAACCAAGAAAAACCAAGAACCCCCTTTCCAGCATGTGTAAAGCTGTACAGTGTCTCTGCCTATTTTCATTTCCTATTTTCATGCACACTGCCTGGTGTTCTATTATAAAGATATGGGCAGGATGTACTTACCTAATTAAATTTTTGGTATTTTCAAATCAAGGAGATTTCAAATTAAACTCAAACCAAACTGATTATAGACTTTTTACCTTTATGGTTTTTTAACTTATTTCAAAAATCTACATGTACACCAACTCACTGCCAGAAAACATGAGTAAGGCTAAGAGCTGAGCAACAAGCAGAGGAGCAGAGCCATGCTTTCCTGTGCTTTCACTGTTGCAAAGGTCAAACCCAATGACATTCAGTCCCACATTTTATTTCTGTATTAGATATCTCAATCAACAGCTCACTGCTACCATTAGCTGGTACTAGGTGTGGTAGAGGGATGCTGTAAATGAATGGAGAATGTAATCAGTTAATCACTTGCATAAAAAAAAAACACCACACCAACAACATCAGAACTCTGCTGCAAGAAGGCACAACCAAGGACCATTTCATCACAGAATGCAGCTGTTACCCAAAGGCAGCTCCCACTCTTTTTGTCATCCAGCTCATTTAGCAGTTAAGTCATTTGGGAAGGGAAAAATGCCACTGCCACAGACAGAGAAGAAGAGACAGGCAGGGAGTGAAGAAAGCACCAAATGGGAAGAATGCCAACAATATCAGAACCTCTTTAGTAATGCTTACTCAGAAAAATGGGATGGGTTTTTTTTTTCTAGACAATTTTGCAACACCATATGAATAGACTTTTGTAAAGAATGGTGTCAGCAATTTCATCATTCCCTGGAAGCAGTAGCAGGTCATATACCAGAGCACTGTGTGGCTCATTCAGAACTGAAGGTTGAAATGAGTATGGCAGTTTCACTTCCTGAACATGTCAAAGAGCAAGAGGAAACAGAACCACAATTAGAAGACATTTCTCTTGAGCATAATTTATCCTGCATTGCAATGCACAATCAATACTGTGCAATCACAGAAACAGGCCAAGCCAAAGACCTGAAAGATAACGAAATAACCAGAGAGGGCACAGAGTCTAGCAGCCAGAACTCCACATAGGCTACAGAGCATGACAGAACTTGGGTTAATCCACTCTTTAAGAGCGGAAGGCAGGCAGCAAATTCACGCAGCAGGGAGAGGAAGGAGGAAACATGGTCAGGCAATCAGAAAACACTAATTTGGGCCTCATTGTCTGTCCTGGCCTAGCGTGAAGCACAGGGTTAGGATAAACAGCTTTAGAGGAAGCAAAAATAATGACATCAGACACTTACCAGAGCAAAGGCTCACAACTTGGTAGAAAAACAAGGAAGGAACTAATGCTAGGAGCATTGTAAAGCCAGATCTCTGGGTTTGTTATAGTCAAAAGGAAAGTCAGGCCATACACACGACCGTAGTCTTCAGCATCATTTAAGGTCTTCGTGCTTAACTAAATTAAGGGTTTATGCTTAGCTCAGAGAGGGTTGACTAAACAATTGGGTAAGAACCCCAGCTGGAGAAGAGCTAGATTAAACATATTAAGATGGCACCGACAGGTTACTTTCTCAAAACAGCAGTGAAATTTCCACTTCAGCACTTGTTTGCAATCAAGTGCTCAGAGTTTAAGCACTAAGAGGAAGAATTATTTTGTTAACAGGAACGTATTTTTTACACAAGGAGATTAAGAGCATTTTGTCTCTGGGAGACACACTGCATCTGTCAGCTCTTCCCAGTACTACATTCGCCTCTCCCAATGACAGCAAGTGGTGCACACAGGCTAGAAGATGACACCCTACTAGAAAGGAGTACAGAGGTGTCCCCCCACAAGTGTCTACCCATATTCAACACTCCCTATTAAGAAAAAATGAGCCCACTTACTGTTCACTGCAACCCATTCATTTAAGTCTTCACCCTCTGGAAGCATAACGGCCATCCGGAGATTACCACTTCCCAACGTAGCTTCTGCATGCTTTAGCAGCTCGTACTGGTGAGACCCCTCTGGAATATTCTTCTTTGGTTTGAAGGTTTTGGAAGAGCGACTCCCACTGTGTTAGAAGAGGAGATATTCAGAGAACTCATGGAAAGGGAAAAAGAAAGAAGCAAACAAGGCAAGCATAATCACAGGATTAACATTAAACACTTTCCCAATCCCGTATTTTCATGTGGAAAAAGGATATTTGACACAGACTGGGATGCAAAAGTACAGGTGCTTTGACTTGTTTTAAACAGTTACATGATTCTCCACTGCCCTGCCCTCTCACCTGCTCACTCTGCTGTTAAACCAGCCAGGCAAGTGGGAATGCTCAGGCTCCCTTCCCTCTCTGGGCAAACTGGATCATGGGGAAGGTGAGACCAGAGATATTTCCTTCCCCAGAATTTGGACAGCTGCTTATCAAGGATAGCACCCAAGCCAAACAGAAACCTTCTTTACTCTGAACACTCAGGAGGCTTACCCTGGTAAATGAAACACACTATTTAACAGAAAACCCCATGTTCTAACATCCACCTTCATCAGACATGAAATGTCATCACACCTACAAAAGTGTAGTAAGGAGGTAGGGGCCTGTTCAGAGCTCTGACTTTCCAAATGAGGTATGATAAGTAATTACTATTAACCCCTCAAACCCAAGCTGCTAGTATTTAGGAAAGCATACTTTCTGCAGGCCTAGCTGATCCAGAATATTATCTTACCTATCAAAGTAAAGTAACTTTTCCACTATCTGGTACTGTTTACAAACTTGGTTTTCAAAACACAGTTGCTCACAAATACATTAACACTTTAGCTGTTGCTGGTACATTTCCACATTTTACGTGGTGGCAGCAAGCCTGGATGTACATCACCCCTTCACATACCAGAAACACGTGTAAAATTACCTATTTGCAAACAAGTGTCAAATCAGCCAGTATTTTTGAGTGGTTTAGTGTATGAGCTGAGAAGATTACAGTCAGAAAAGGAAAACTGAGCTCCGAATTCCAATGAAGAAAGTGGAAAGCTAGGAAACCCAAACAGCAGAATTTTCATGGCAAGTATTATCCAGTTCTCATTTCTTTATATAAAAGACTTGGACATTTTTCACCATCTCTCTACAGGACCAAACAGAAATTTTTATTAGCTCCAGCTCACTAAACACTTAAACCACATGCTGAACACATGACGGTTGTACCTTCTCATTGGACAATGATAGCATAGCTATGCTGTCACACAGAAGCACTTCAAGAAACTTCATTCCCCCCACCACGCCACATTACAGCCATCAACAGAAAATTCATGATGATCTCTTGTTTCTAGACTCCTGGACACAAACAGCTCCAGCAGAGACACAGTGTAACAAAGAACGCAACAAAAACTGTTCTTTCCAAAATACATGACGGGATTGCCAACATCTCATTTGCCAACATGTGACAAAACTGCCCAAGAGCTCATCAAGTTCAGTTTAGACCTTAACAAAAGAAGAAAACATACTGAAACTGGAGATAGAGTAATGAGCTTTGGCCAGGTAACAACTCCTTTTTGCCAGGCAACAGCATCTTTGCAGTTGCCTCTTTGGAAATTGAAGAGATCCTACAAGTCCATTTGGTTGAAGATTTACACAGTCCTGGTGCTACCCTGACTGCAGCAGCTTCCTCCCCCTTCCAGCCTCCAGTTTCCTGCTGTTTTCTAAACTGATAAGGAAGCCCTTGGCTGGACTAACAGGGATCAAGGAATGGTAGAGTACAACAGGCCACATACATTCACACAGACCCCAGAACAATACTAATGCAGTCAGCTACTAAATACAACTATGAGCCCAAAGTCGGAAGAGGAAACATATGGTTCCCATATATATTCTGTTACAGGACCTTGCTAACATGCACCCAGTCATTTGCATTTCACCCTACACGAAGATACCAGATCCAAATCTTAAATAATTGCCTCCAAGTGGGAGTATGAAGCTTCTATGGCTCAGGGAATTCCCTTCACTTCCCACCCCTCCAGCCACCTGCATTTGCTGCCAGGCCAGGTTCAAACCAGCTCTGAGGAGAATGCAACCAAAAAAGGAACTCCACCAAGCAAAAAAACACTCCAGATCTTTCAACTGACTCCTTAAGAGACACAAATCTTTATCTTTGGGAATATATCCACTTCATAGCCACAATGCCAACATGTATCTAATACAAATCTAAACATCTGCCAACTGCCTTAGTGTATGATCGCACAGACAGGACTGGCACAAGGTAATATTCACAGCAACTGAAGAGCAAGAGAGACTGGTACCGTTACCTTTCCACATGTATCAATGTAGGCAGAAGAAAACCAGCACATGCTAAGCACAAGCACAGCGCTTCCTACCTTTCTAACTAGACAATGGGGAAAACAACTCCTAATACTTTCATAAAAAGCAAACCAAAGGTTTACACAGACTTACCCTCACTCCAAACTCAAGACATTCATTTATCAGGAATAAGAAAGTAAGAGATCCTTCCTTGCTGCTTACATAGAACCCCCAGTTCCTAAAACCTGAGTCCTCCTTTCACTATGTTTCAAAACTTAATATATATCAGCCTCTCTTCTGCAGCACTATCATTTTCATACAGTGATCAAGAATGAAAAACTTCACTGCTGTAACTGGTCTGGTGAAGCTGCCCCATGCAAAGTCTGCAAGCTCATTATACAAACTACTGCTGGGCATGTGCAGCTCCCCAAGCTGATGGAGAAAGCTCTACACAGATACAGGGAACACTTGCCACTTAATCCCCGCTACCCCTTTCCAGAATCACTGGTTTCTTCCCATAACCTGGCAAAAGCTGTAACAACAGCATACACAATGAGTTGCTCTCATCAACCATTTTAAATAAGTCATTTCATATCTGCCTTCACTACTTCTCTGATCACTATGTCTCAAATCCAGCATGGCCATCCTAAAACAGCAGGAAAAGCTCTCATGCGAAAGGCAGGCAAGCATCCAAAAGGAAATGCAATTAGGATAAACGTAGGCTGCATTTATTGTCTCGTGCTATGGAAATACCTGCAATTTTGGCAATAACTTATGAGAATTCCATGCATTTATGCAGTTCACCGTATGTAAAGCTGGTTAACGGCGTGCACTGCCATACATTGCTTGATACAAACAAAAGCTCTGGGACTCAACAACCTAATACAACTTCTCTAAGAGAAAACCCTTACAGGATACGCTTGCTCCTGGGAAGTCTACTTGTAAATGTTGCTGCAAACATTATTTCAACTACCTTACTAGTTCATAAACTCTCCTATTCTTTAACCAAAACCCACCATCATTTTTTAACAACTTAGCACTATCAGTTACCTAACCTTTCAAATGGTTATTTTATTAAGTAGTCCTGCTTCCTCCCAAAACCCTGCCCACAGCAGCATCTTATTCCTGCTATCCTACAGTAGGATTCCCAGTGCTGAGCTGAAGGTATCTTAAAAAACACAAAATATATAAATAATGCCTTTTCCCCCCCTATTATGCAAATATGTTTCATGTGACTGATTTAAGTCTTCTTGTTCCAAGTCTATTTCCTCAACTCCTTGAGCATTCAGTGAAAGGAGTTAACTTTAAAGAGATGTCTTGATTAAGTGTGACACTTAATTTTCACCTACATTCCATAACAGAATTAGCTGTATCTGTGTCCTTTTTCTCTCACGACTCTGAAATGCTCCAAGCTTGCGTGCAGCACCTGCTCTGCTGCCTTTCTTTCCCAGTTAGTTATTTCAATCCTTCCTCAGTTCTGAAATATCACATTAATGCAGAAGCAAACCGGGACAAAGAAACCCTCAGAAATACCACACTGAAGACCCTATTTGTCTTGGCCATAAACAGGTCATAAATCGGGGAACATGATGCATCACCTCCACTATTTGTCACTACCAGTTTCTAGCCTGCCAAGAACAACCGGCTTCTCAAAAGATTCTTGCAATTCCAAGGACATTTTGCTCCCTTCACTCCCACATCCACCATTTCTAGCAAATTATGCCCTTCTATTTTTATAGGTAAGTGCAGCTACAGCAGTGCCAGATGCAGTCTGACCTAGCACTAAATCAGGAAACGTGTTTGAAGTGATTGACTCCCTGTGTCAGGACAACCACAGAGGCTGGCACAGAAGCCACACCTCCGAGCCACAAGCCCACACACTGCTTGGCTTCACACAGACGTCACAACTTGCTTGTAAGCAAGAACACAACACTTCCTCCGAAGCTGTAGTTTTATCTTGTCATCTGCTGACAGGGAGGGTTATCAATGATGTGCATTCTGCAGGCTGCTCTGTCTTAGGTTAGCAAGATGGTGTTTCCAGAACAAAGGCAGCTTTTCAGGTGTCCTCCTCAGCAGTCCGCTTCAGTTTCAAACACAGCCTTGGAAAATCCTTTACAATCAAAGCCATTAAATATCCAGTTTAAATTCTTTATACACTTCTTGTTAATTGCGGGAAAGGTGCCACTTAAACCTTCGTGTTCCTAGGAGAAGCATCTTGGACACCCTGGCTTAAACCAACTCATCCCCAACTGTGTGCTCAAGTCTCTTAATGGAGCTTTTAGGTATTTCTGCAAAGTCTGTGAAGTCTAAAAAGTTTAGGCTCCTCATGCCTAGCACTTAAGGCTTTACAGCTTGTTCTTACCACAGAACCTCAAGCTCTTACTTACTGTTGTGTCTAGCACTGCTCAAGCTGACAAGCAAATACACCAAGCATGCTTCGCAATCAACCATACGGATGCAGATCAAAGCCCAAATCCTGCCTCCACCCAGGCTGCCAATCCTATTCCTTCTACAGCAGCACCACAGCCTAAACCACTGAAATACCCAAAGTGCTCCAAGGTCTTCCTCAGATTTCTCTTGAGGGAAGAAAACCAGACCAAGTTATCCCGTAATTCACTAACAATTCATTACAGCACCTTAAATTAATGCAGTACTTAAGACAGTATGTGATTACTACGCCATTGGCAAAACGGAAGACGGAGAAGAGAAGCCACCCTGGAGAAGACAGGAGCATCTCTGAAAGCCTTTTTTTTCCCTGCACATGGAGTTGCACATCACACACCAAACTGACGTGTTTTACAAGAAATTTAAAGACATTATTTTACAGTACCACAAGCACTCAACTTCCATGGAAGGTACAGAGAACACTGCTCCTCCAACCTGCTTCAGGCTACCTGTAGGCTCAAGAAGACACCGCTACAATTCCCATCAACCATTTCTTACAGGGCTCATCACTGGACAGTTTTATCAAATGCTGGAAAGGACAGAAAATGCTGCAGTGGCACTGTCACCTATATTCTCCTAACTGGCGTATAACACTGAGGCTATGGGATATCACCTTTCTTTCACTACCACACTCCAACTGAAATATTTGGAAGTGCTCAAGAGATTCTCAAAGAGATGAACTCAAGACAGTATGCAGAACATTCACTTGGGGCATGGAAACTTTCATCTTTCAACCCCTGCTTTTTCATCTTCAAAGGCCTTTGCAAGCATTAATTAATCCTCACAACCTATCTTTGAAGTCGGCATCATCAGGAACCTGTTAGCTACAGGGAAACAAAGGCAGCGCCTCATTGCCAAAGGCCAAGGAGTAGATTTATCAGAGAAGTCCTATGTTTTAGTTCTGTACCTCGTCTTTCTCCTGCTGCTCCTCTTTTTAAACCCTGAGACACAGAAATGCTGGAAGGCCAGAACCAAATTCCAGAAAAGCAAACACTTCAAGCCTTCAAACAATAATATGGAGCTTCAAATGATAACAGCCTGCTAAGAATAGACACACAAGAGTACGACCGTGTTAGTTTCCAAGAGCCAACACATCAACATAGAAATTAAAATGAAAACTCAAGCTACTTTTTGGCAATCGAGTCACTAGTGGCAGCATTTAAATGCATTTTTCCCTTTGACAATCACAGTACCAGAAGGACAGCAGGTAAAATAAAGTGGTACACATTCAAGAAATGCACTGACAAGATTTAACTTAGCATTTCTATTTATTAAACCGAGTAGTCACAACATTTCTGTTCTGAAGAAAGACAGTGTGTGAACCGGGCATTATTTTCTTCAGCTTATACAATATCAAGTTGTTAACTGTTTTCCAGTCAAATTCCCACTCATTAACATGCTTGTCTCAGTCCTCACTCAGTTCACTTAAATCTGGAGGTAACAAATCCAATGTAAGATTACAGGAAGCGAGCATTCCACAACCCTGTGTTCCTTTGACATACCACTATGCAGCAGGTCTCAAGTCAAATGAACTGACCACCACCTTAGGACAGCGAAAGACAGCAAAGAATGAGAAACCCCAGAGCCCAGCTACTTAAGAGCTACAGGCAGTTCTGTAGTTGCTGTTCTATTCCCTGATGTTGCTTCCCATGAAGGAGAATCTGAGAGCCCCTGCACAGAGAAGGCGAACAGTTTGAAATGAGACATGATGCTGTCAATCCTGCCAAAGAGAACTGAGAAGCCTGAAGTGCTTCAGGACAGTACAATACTGGATTTCAACTCAGCATTAAGAGGTATCTGAAGGCTGTTCAACACTGTTGAGTTAAAAGTAAGCACGCATACTGATAAGTGAAGATTCTAACTGCACAAGCTGATAGGGCTCACCCTGAAAAAATGTCCCTGTGTAAATTCCTCAGATACAGTCACTGTATTATCCTGAATACTAACGAAAGCAATACGCTTCTAAAGAGCACTCCCACTTGACAAAAATAACTCACAAACATCAAGCTGTAAAAAGTGTAATTCCCTTCACATGGAAGGAAACACAAACTCTGCCAAGATAAATAAGCAAATCAAAGTAGCCTGTACGGAGAAAAAAATCAGGAGCTGCCAACTCCTTACATAACATAGCTACTCGCTCAAAAGGTAAGGCATTGGTTAGAAAGCAATTCCAGGCCCAAGGGGTTTGTGTTGCTTTGTTTCTTTGGAGGTTTATTTTAAGAAATAATTAGTTGGACTTGAAAAATTCCCATAAACACATGGTCATTCCTAGAGAAATGGAATACATGTTGTTGATTGCTTATACACTACTGTAGAAAACAGTAACCAAAACCACTTAGATCAATGGCACACAACTGAAGTTTCCCGGAGTAGCCAGGATGACATAGAACTATATAAACTGTTTACTACACCTAGAGGAAGTCACTGAAATTAGAAACATGATAGTTATGAATGGTGAAAAGCAAGGGTTGTTCAGAAACAGCTCTTCCCAAAGCTAGCACTGCCCTTGGTAACACAAGGCCTCCACTTTGTAAGGAATGTCTTTGTTCAGTTCGCTTACCTACTGCCTGCCCAAGCCAAAGCCAGTTGCCAAGGCTACAACAGACCATACCACTACCACGCTTTATAACCCAAGGGCTCAGAGCCAAGTTACCTCTTGACAGATCAGGGGAATTTAAAACAGTGTCTTTATCTTTCAGCACATGGACTTGACAATGATGGCAATACAACACAGATTATTCCTAAAAGAAGAGCTTCATCAGATGCCTGGAAATGGAATAAATAGAAATCCAGACAAAACTCCAGATCCCACTTTTTTTCTTTTCATCCCATCCTTCCTCATCACACCCTTTTTTCTTTGCTACACCATGGAGTAAATTCTATTTTCTGTAGGTTTTGTTTCTCAAGGGGTACAGTGACTATTATCACTGTAACTGATTTGAAATAGTGCTTTCTTCTACCAGAGTACTGACAATGAAGCAGGTATTGTTACAAATTTTTTGATTCTCTAGCCATTAAGATGGGAATAAAAACCTGGCTTCCCCTTCTTGGAAAACAGCTGTCTTCATACACTGAAGTTCTACATAGGATGGTGTGAGAGGAAACAGATGAAAAAGCCATCATCTCATCAATAGCTCATAAAAAATACAAATATCTTTATACACAAGACTCCATATGTTAAAACAGCAGAAGTTTATCAGATTATTTGCATCCAGTAAGGAGAAAGTTATTTAAGGTAGCCTTAAGGAACAGTTTTGCTTTTGCTTGTCCCAACCATCACCATCCAGTGTTGAAAGCTGTCATAACACATCCACATTCTTAAAGTACTTTTCTTTTTCTTCTATATATACAGAATCAGTTAAATCAAGCAAACGTGGGATTCGACCAGCAGAAGTCACCATTTCAGCACAGAGCTGAAGACCTTTGCTGGCGTAGCTGTGACTCAGGGACAGGGAACTGGCTCTTGGGAACCGGACATTTACCTCTTCCCTCTGACACATGGCCTCACCTGCCCTGCAGCAGGTCACTTTGCATGAAATCCACAGAGATGTTAGATGGCCACAGACTGTTTTCCAGCCAGACACCTACACTTCTCCCCATCTCTCCACCTCTGTTTTTCTGTCTGCAAGCTCAGAATGTGTCTGTAAACAAGGGGGAGGTGTTATACTACAACCCTCCTGTCTACTACAACCCCACTCATGTAGGTGGCAATGGTGTTCCTGCTGTTCACCTAGTTGGATGCAACCCTTCTACCAAGTAATCACAATTTCTAATGCAAGGAACAAGCAAGCATCCAGAACATCATCCTGTAACCAGGAAATCATCATCAGTTTGCTATGCTCACACACAAAATAAATTCCCTTGTTTCACTTACAACATGTTAATACATTTTCATCATCTCCTGGAAAATCATCAAAATAAACAAAGCAAGTCACAGCTGCCCTCCCAGGATACTACTAGAGCTGTGCCTGTGCTCTCAGAAACACAATTCAACTAATTCCCAGAGCAGCCAATGGTTGCGGAAGTGACTCAACTTCTCAAGCCTTGTCCTCTGTAGGACACAGCCCTGCTGGGCACCACAAGGATAGGGCAGGCCATAGTCACAAAAGCAGCATGCAAGAGTAGCCAGCAGAGAAAAACTTGGGTGAAAAAAGGAAGAAGCACACATGCAGCCAGGGATGCCCTAGTCACTTGCAGAGACGAGCAGGCAGACAGCAGAGAACAGGAACGTGTCTGCGATATAAAACATAGCTTACTCTGCATGTTTTATCCATGTCACTGTTCTGCTGCTCCCAAGTTCCACCACTGATTTTTTTTCCAAGAGCTTGAAGATCAACAACCATCACTTGAAACAAGCTTTCATACCAATTTACAAGGAGGAGGTTTTTAGCAGAGACACAAGGAACTCCACATATTCTCCTCTGATACCCATGTGAAATTCCATCACGTGAGAGGAACCACAATTATCCAGAAGCTTTTGCTGGATGCTCCCAGGTAGCCACTGACCACCTCAAGGCAAACACAATGCTGTCTTCACTCACAAAACTTCTGTCTGATTACAAACACAATGAGATTTTCTAAGAAAGCTGAGGCTGTTTTGTTAGGTTCTTTCTATCAGATCCAGATTCCTTGACTGTTTCAATACTAATATTTACTATGTACATACAGACATCATGGAACCGGCATAATCAAAACCAGATTTATTTCTGCAGACTCTAATATCCTAATATTTGTGTACTACATTTTACAAGAGCAGGCTACTAGCAGCTTTGCAGAAGCTCAAAGTATTCCTTTCTCTCCAATGGCTTTGTTTTTTCCTGCAGACCCCAGAGATCGAGTTCAGTGTCTTTATCATTTCAGTCACTAATTAAGCTCTCAGCAAACTCGAGTGCTATTTTCTCATTAATGTCCTCCTCTTTTCTCAGGAAACCCTTTTTTCTGTCAATTAGCATTAGCTCACTTAAAAGGGATGGCACAGCATGAATTCAAACACAAGTCAGAACTTCACCCACTTACGCTTCAAAGTTAGTTTCCACAAATGTTCAAACCTCACTTTACTGCACCTACCAAATAATCCAGTAGACATAACAACACTTCTTTTATAAAAGTTACCTTTTCCCACAAATAAAAATTGGCACTAAAAAAATCACCTGAACACTGATTTATGCTGTACATGAGTGTAGGGTGCACTTTCCTTTGGAGAAAGCGGACTCAATCGAGCTGTAAATAGCAAGGCTACACAAAGCAGCAGAAAGGATGCTGTGCTGAAAACAACGCAGTATGTACCCTGCAGCAAGGAGAACTAAGTCTATGCCAGAGAGAATGCAGTTCTGCCCTGTGGCAAGCAAATCCAGAAACAAAGTCAAAGGCCTGTGACAGAAGATGATGTAGCATTTCTGAACAGAAAGGTATCTGTGTGCTCCGTACCCACTGAACCCTGCAGAAAAACTCAACCCTGTGCTGTCTGCAGTCCAAACTATTACAGATGTTCTCCCTCTAATTTGTGATCATAGAATCACAGAGTGGTTTGGTTTGGAAGGGACCAAGCTCATCTAGTTTTAGTTCCCCCTGCAGGGGGACCTTCCACTAGAGCAGGTTGCTCCAAGCCCATCCAACCTGACCTTGAACACTGCCAGGGATGGGGCAGCCACAGCTTCTCTGGGCAAATACAGAAAGAAAAACATATGCTTATTTTTGAGACATTTTTAAACCCTGTCACTCATGTTTCCAAGAAAATGCTGTGTTCTAAGGCAAAACAATTACACAGACGGAAAACGCTTGGTAACACATGTGGGAATGAGGATGACATAGCACATGTTATGCAGACACATAGAAACATGAAAAGCAGTATTCGACAACTCAAACATCCCGCAGAACATAAGGCAATGGAACACTTTTAGGGTTTGGGGTTTGTTTTTTTTAACAGAGAAGCATTAACACTCAAGTCATGGCCAGGCAATCAAACACCAACAAGAGAAGGAAACCTATCAAACACAGAATACGAGCACCCACAGATGATCAGAAATCGAAACTACAAAAGTACCATCATGGACACAACTAAACAAATTATGAAAGAAATATTAGGAAATGCACGAAGCTACAAGTCCAGGTTATTTCTTTCAGTAATACATCTGATTGTGTTCAAAGATACTGGAAACTTTAGCAAAGGTTTACTTAGCCATTTAAGAAGGCATGAGGGAGTTGAAGACCTTCATATACCATGAAGTAGAATACCATGAAGTGGCTTGGAGAGATACATCCTGCCCTGGGCCACCCTGCCTACTGCCAATCCCGTACAGCATCACCTACCAAGGGCAGGAGGAAAGGGGCAGCAAGTCAGCTAAATAAAGCAGGTGATTAATAGTATTTGCCTACCCGTGATTTCTTTTACTATAGTACTTTTTCAGTTTGATAAAACAGAAACATCCATACAAAAGGTATATGCCACTTTCCATAGCAAATTGTTCCTCCTGCCACAGAGACTTCCTTGTATTCAGCTAAATCCTCCTTCTGTCTTTACATTACTAATGCTCTCTGCATCCTAAACCAGATCTGCTGGTAACATTCACACCCTTTAAATACATTTAAGCAAGTAGGAAGCAGAGCTTTCCAGAAAGCAATCTGCAAGCCACTGAGGATGATAAACTGCAGCAGTAAAAGCCTGGCTCTAGTATCAAATTAGATCCTCACTTATATACCAAATATAGAGCTTGGAGAACACGCTTCAGAACATGGATGGTTTCCCAAAATGCTGATCAGTGGTTTTAAAAACCAATGCTTTATGAATGACTAAAGCAAATCTAGTCAATACAACCCAAAAAATCACAGCAGGGAACTGGAAAAAAGGAAGTCTCCAATCCTTTTAAACACAAAAAATGGACAATCTGTTAATGCTTTTAGGAAAAATACAAAGTCAGAAAGGAGAAACTTAATTAAATTTCAGTGGGGGAGTAGTCACTTCAGCACTTTACCAAAGGCTGTCGTCTGTTTTAACCCTGACACAAAACAGGCTGATGATACCAACATGGCAAATGAGAAATACACAACTTCCCCAAAGAAAACCTCAAAGCACGTATGTGAGATTACACTTACATGTTGATTAATAGGTAAAACGTGGGTCTGAATTCAGGAACTAACAGAACAATCATTATAGGCAAGAAATAATACAGAGAACAACAAGAAGAAGAAATGGACAGAAGGCAGTAATGAACAACCTAACAGCTTTCCAAAAATACACTGAATTCTCTCATCTCTAAGTATTTCTTACACTACCCCCATTTTTAATACAATCTTGTGTAAGTTGTGCGGAACCATCTTCAGTAAAATATGCTTACACCTTGCAAAGTATCACATCAGGAAAATCCACCTGCCCAAAGCACCTGAAAGGGATCAATAGCTCCTACATACACAGGAGAACATTTCTTTTGACATCATTTACGCTTGTGCATTTGACAGTTGAGTCCACAGTCAGTTTAGCTGTTCTATATTGAGTTTAAATATAAAGTTTTTTCCTCATTTCCACTTACACTGCAGCAAGGAATTTTAAGAGCTGTCATCCACAGAAGGTAATAACAGGATATTAAAGACACTTGATTTTTATTAAAAGTTACACTTCGGCGTTAGAAAAAGCAGTATTTTGGTGCCACTAAGTATGACAAGTAAAAGACACAGTAATGCCATTTGATTCCTGGATCTGAGGAAGGGATTAAGACTCCGAACTTCAAGGGTGCCCACATCTCTAGGACACAAGCAATCAACTCTGGAGGTAAGCTACCTTTAAAGGTAAGTGCAATGCTAAACAACAAAAAAACCCTCGAGTATGTGGCAAAGAGGCAAACTTTAACTAAACCTCAAATGAAATACGGGTAGGATCACAGAAGGTATGTAAGACTAACAAAAGTAATGGATTCCTGCCAAGGTACAGCTGTGAACTGGAAAGGGAAGAGAGGAGAGAGTGAACAAGATAGAAACTGTCTTCACAAAAAAAGGAAAAGAAAAAAACCCACAGAAGGGAGGCTGGGACAAGAAGCTGACGTCACAGTTGGATTTCAAAATGAAGGGGAACAAAGGAAGAAAGATCATTTACATTTGTAAGTTATATCAAAGCAAAAGAAGTCAATGTTGTGAAGGGCAAGGCCTAAACAGACCAAAAGCTGCACCGAATCCTTACCCTTCCCCTGAAAAAAACAGAAAACACAAGAACAAATGAATTCACCTCAAGTACTGCTTTTAAAAGGCTCAAAATACATTTGCAAAGGGAAAACAAAACCAAAACAAAACAAAAAAAAACCCATAACAACCAAAAAACCCACACTGTTACCTTCATGAATTCACAGAGAGGGGGCTCTCTTTTCATTAACACAAAATTACCATCTCTTACACATGAATTCCCTGTCTGCTGAGTCAGGCTACAGATCTGAAACCAGCAGCAGAGACTTGAATTAAACAGAACACAGCTGAGATATACAGTACGTGGTAGTACACTGAACAAACCTGGGTATTAGGTCCTGGAAGGCATATACTTGCTAAGCTTATTAAGAAACAGAAGTTATTTCAGACTTATGATCAAAAAGCCAATTTAAGCAGCATGGATATGTGCCACTCCAGCTCCCATTCCCTTCCTCTCAATTCCCTTCCCCAAAATACTGACCCAAGCAGCAGCACCCTAGGAAAGCATCTGACAGATCCACAAGCAGACTGCCTTGCTGGCTCAGAGAAATTACTTGAGAAACTGTAAAATTAACTTTGTGGGTACCTCTTTATGATGTGCTTTAAAGTGATCCAGACAAGCTGCACATGTGTGGTTTTAGATAACCTAGTCAGGAGGTACCATAACTCTGAATGGAAATTTATAGCACCCTGGTCAGTTATAAAATTCAGTGTATTTCCTTCTAGAAGAGTTAAACAGATGTCTTCCACTGGAAGAGAGCCCCCTGAAAATGTAAAGAAAAGTCATTTTCTTGCCCCAAGTTGTCTCATAGAGACTCCAAACAAGACTTTTCAAGTTTTATCTCCCGAATGCTTTCAACATCATTCACCTATGGTGACCTCCCTACATCACAGCATAGTCCTTCACACCAGTCCAAACTCATCCATCACTCTCCTCGGTAACATTCACATATGATCCAGCAGGAGAAGGCACAACACTGACAGCCAACATGACACTAGAGCCACAAAAGTGGCTAAAGGGAAAGAAATGCCATGTTTAAAAAAGCAACACATGCAGAGATGACAAAGCAAAGCACTGGATCCTAATAATCCCACATGATGGAATTCACAGGCTAGAAAAAGTTCAAGCAGTCTGTGCAAAGCAATTAAGTTCTATTCACTTACAGCTGAAAGCAGATTCTACAGTGTTTGAATACACAACCCACAATCTCCCTGTGTACTTTAAAAAGTTGTTTCTTTTAAAAGGGGACAAAAAATAAACAACAAGTTCATTGTAGCTCAGCTCTAGAGGGAAGTGGCTTAGTTTACAACTGCTAAAAGCATCACAAAGCTTATCCTGTGGTTTAGGTTGATTTGTGGGTCAAAGGCTTATTGATAGCTTTGGCAGCAATATCCTTCTGATTGCTTACTATGGACGACTTCAAGTGGCCTAATTAAATGCAGTGATTTGCTTCTCTAAGAAAAACAAGCAGCTTCATTCTGTCAGCATTCTGCAACTCATAAGCCACCCTCGGTGGATAAATGCTTCTAATATTTCATGCTTTTTCAAGCAAAATAAGAAAGACTATGTACCTCTCAGGACACAGTGTAAGAGGTAACTTGATCACCTGAGGACCCCCTGTCCTCACCGTGGCTGTCTGTTGCCAGGTCGAGGTCCTAAATCCAAAGACTTGACAGAAAATTATCACCTGCTTTTCAAGCCCCTGTCCATGTGCACAAACCCTCCCCTGAAACTGATCCTTGTTCCACCACTGTTCTTGCCTGAGGAATGTAAATAGCTAATTGCATAGGTTCACTTACACTGCAAACACAAAGAGAGTAGGACAAACAAGGGAAAACAATTGTTGCATAAAAGCAAACAATTAGGAAGCAATTAAGACTGGGCATCACTGTGATGTGGTAAACACAACTTTCACACTGAACAATGTCTTTCTTCCTATGTTGGGTTGAGGTTTTTTTTCATTCCAAACTAATGCTTCTATACTGAGAAAGAAGCATCCGAGAACACTTAAAAGTGTCAGTCGCTCAGTTCTTCAATTACATGTTCCCCAAAACAAAGTATTAGCAACAAAAGTGGGGCTTTTTTTCCAATACAATTCCAAGCTCAGATACCTTTCATTCTGAATTACTTGTGCACAGCCCTGTTATTCCGAGGCAGACTCGTTGTTGCTGAAATAAAAGCCATGCACAGGGTGAAAACAGCTTCATTACTAATTCCCCCCTCCCTGACAAGGCAGCAGCACTCACACATTGTTGGCTACAAGTAATTTCTACTTCATCATACACAAATTAGATCAGGTACTTTTTGAAAAAGTTTAGCTTACAAGCAGACATTTCATCCAACTCATCAAGAAAGAACAAAGTAATTGACAGAGGAATGGCAAGAGCTCAACTACCTACACAGGTAGTAAGGCATATACAAGTTGGAGTTGGAAGAACAGGGTTGGTGACAGCCAAGTAACTAAATTAGCGAAACACTAATCACACCAAAAAGGAATTAATACTTCTCTGCTGCTTTAGCTTCTTCAACCATCTCATTAGAAGGATAAGAAGTGCCTCAGTAAGTTTAACCCTATCAGCAAGCTGCACCCTAACAAACTGGTTTGGGGTCTTTGGGGAAGATGAAGAAGGGAAGCAGAGTGACAGCTGACTGAGTACCGCAGGCAGTACAACAGGCAACACAAACACCTCTGTGTAAGCTTTTCTTCGCTTACTAGAAAACTTTCTAGATGCTCCCTTTCTTAAAAGCAAACCCAGCTGCCAGGCAAGGGACAAATCAGGCATTTCAAAACAGGAATAAAACACAGAGTTCACACTGCAAGTGAAGTGATAGGCTTCAACAACATGAAACACAATTTTCAGGTAAGAGCAAGTATTTCGACAGTCATTAATCCAATGAATCCTAGAATCACTTAGATTGGAAAAGATCCTTAAGATCACTGAGCCCAACTATAAGACTAGTACTACCAATGAAAGCTAAAGGCAGCTATCAAAATAGAAAATACAGAAAATAGGGGGAAAAAAATCTGCTTTCTGTGAAATTCACTGGCAGAGCTGATTCCACAGAAACTCTAAGGAATCCTTTTGCTTCCCTCAAAGCTACTGTAACAAAGACTTACAGAAAAAGGAAAAAAATCTTTAAAAAGTTGGCAATAACTTTGGAATTATCTCTGCAATTTACTCATAGGCAAACTCAAGAGACTTCTGACTCTCAATGCTCTTCAAAAAAGAAACTAGAAGTATCACTAATGCTTCTGGTTAAACAACAGATTTTACAGCAAGGTAAAAGAGTCATGTGTCAGGAGCCTCTACCCTGATCTCTGCTCTAGGAACACAACCTGCACAGTAGGATTACATTTAAGAAGCCAAATCTGAAGAAAACAGTACATGAAAATACAGGGAGAAAGACATATGAATGTTCAGCAAGCATAAATTTCCCATTTCTAACAGTCTCTAAGTGCCTACACGCTGATTTTCAATGACCAAAATTCCAGTTTAGAAGTGCCTAACAGTCTTCTGTGGGAGGCCTTGATAAAAAGGAGATAAATACGACATCTCCAGCTTCTATCAGAAGAAGGGGCACTCAGGAAGCAGTTGGTTGCTCTCCAGCTAGAGCAAGATCAAAACCAGTGCCTACTTTAGACATGGCTTTCATTTGTTAAGTAGTAGCATCAAGCCAAGTTGAGGAAGGGGAAACAACAAATATCCATGATGTTCTTCAAGGGCAGGAGCAGACTGGGAAATTAGGAAGGCCACAATGCTTGTCAATCTGAAAAGAAAACCACATCAGCTCCAACTTTGGTGTTACTCTGTAAGAGATGCAAGAAAAAAAGCCAACATCCCATTGTACCTTCTGCACATATATATATATATATATATACACAAAGTGTGATTTTAATTACATTTATGAAAAAATAACCCACATTGTCATGGCTGAAGCCCAGCCAGTGACAAGAACCACAGAGCCACTTGCTCACTCTGTCCTTTCCTCCCCCACTCCGTCCCTTCCTCTCCCTGCTCTGGGAGGGATGGGAAGGAAAATTGAAAGAATGTAACTCCCACGGGTTGAGATAAGAACAGTCCAGTAACTAAGGTATAACACAAATCACTGCTGCTACCACCAATAATGGTAAGGGAAATAACAAGGGAAGAGAATATAACCACTTACCACCTGCCAACTGATATCCAACCCAACCCAAGCAGCGATCTAGCCCTTCCGGGTAACTGCCCCCAGTTTACATACTGGGCATGACATGCTGTGGTATGGAATACTTCTTTGGCTAGTTTGGGTTCAGTGTCCTGTCTCCGCTTCATCCCAGCTTCCTCTCCTCCCTGGCAGAGCATAATACTCAGAAAGTCCTTGGTCAAAGTAAACACTAGTGAGCAACAACTAAAACCATCAGTGTTATCAGTGCTGTTCCCGGGCTGACAGTCAAAAACACAGCACTGCACCAGCTACTAAGGAGAAAATTGACTGCTACTGATGAACCGAGGACACACATCATCAGAAGCTGCTAGGTTCTGATGTGCTATATGATGAGACAGAGAAGGAAGAGCAGCACCTTTCCCCCAGTTTGGTGTACAAGTTAACTCTGCATTGATTCATCAACACACGCACCCTGAACAGCTACTTGTTCTGACCCCTATTTGCTGTCTCCATCAGCTCCTAGTCTTTCCAAAGTATATGTAACTTCTTACTTAAAGGAATCTGATTTTTAACAAAACTATACACTAGAATTTTCTGAGAGGGATTTACTAATACATAAATGGTTTGGGGTTTGTTTGGTTTTTTGGTTTTTTTTTAAGAAAAGACAGTTTCACAACTTTGATAACAAAAGCTAATATTTTTTTTAAAAATAAAAGCTTTTCATACAGCTTCTTTTTTATGTAAGTTTTGCCAGTGTAGGATAACACAAGCATGCAACCATATGGCACGCCTACTAGAACTATCTTTAATTTCTTCCTTGGAGATGGAAGCTCAAGTACCTGCAACTATGCTGTAATTTCCTTTTAGAGAGAACTTATCAAACTGGGTTTTTTTTTGGGAACTGAAAATAGTTTCTAGTCCAATTCTTTTTCTTTCTTTTTAAGGGAAAAAGAAAAAACAAAAGAAATTGGACTATAAAAGATTTAGGATAACCTATTCAGCCATTGGAGAGGTTTATAGTCTTTTCAGACAGGAAGAAACAGATCAGAAAGAGAAAATAACATTGCTGAAGATAACTATTGCTGTCAAAACCGAGTGGTATTAATTCAGTGACTTGTCTGAAAAGACAGTCTTTCTGTAATGTTATCCATAACAAGAGAGCACAATGGTTTGCCTTGATTTTATTTCCCCCCTCCCTTTGTAGCTTTATATGTCCCTGTCCCTAGCAACAGCAAAGAATAGCAATGGGTTTGCCAGTGGACAAGGACTGTGCAATGGGCTGCAAGGGGGGCCCCAAGCACCCTGTGTTATCCAAGCACAATCGCCCTGTTATTTGACAACAAGCAAACCTCCAAGCAGAGCAGGGCTTTGGATATCATACTTGAGTGTCAAACTGACAAACTACAGCTCAGCTACTGATGATAATAAACCTGTGCAACTGGCTCACTGCAGTTTAGAGAACGTTTCTGGTCTGAAGTGCAGAAGGACAAACTTAATCTGCCACATCTTTATTGTTTGTTTGAAATCGAGATGCAGTTCACAAAAAGACAACAGCATCACCAACACAGAGAAAACAGCATGGATAATCAACACTA
Source organism: Melopsittacus undulatus (assembly GCF_012275295.1). NCBI lineage: Eukaryota > Metazoa > Chordata > Aves > Psittaciformes > Psittaculidae > Melopsittacus > Melopsittacus undulatus. The sequence continues at coordinate 71,818,295 of NC_047533.1, read as the reverse complement.
CTACCTCTATACCAAGGAAACTCTTCGTGAAATAAAGAGGTGAAAAAAGTACTGTGAAAAAGGATTTTAAAAGTACTGTGAAAATGTGGGGAATTTGCAGCTCAAAATACAAGCTTTTGCTGCTAAATCTGTAAACTGCAAAGATATTCAACCACTATCTTTGAATAACTCTACCAAGTTAACACGAAATTCAAGTTTGTCAAAAGGCGATGCTAACTTTGTGGATACATTAAAAACCAAAACAAAAACCAAAACAACCAAACAAAAAAGCATACCAACAACAAACACTACTTGCCAGTAACATAGAAAGTTTCTCTGATCTCCGTGAAGCCTACCTAAAAAGCATATTTTTAAATTATACTTTAAAAATCCATTTCTAGACTGCAGATGAGCAAATTAGGTGCCATCTAAACCACCCCACCAACAGCAGCTGAGGCAGCTTGGCTAACATTTCTAGTTTTGCCATGCAGTAACTTCAGTTTCCATTCCTGTATTTTATCCAGCAGGACCACTTCAAACAATGGAAGTGGGGGGCACAGTTTGCTTTCCTGGGTTTCAGAAGGGTATGAAAAAGAAACAAGCATCTCATTACTGCCTGTGACAGAGGGTGGAGGGTTTCTTGCTCTTCTGTTACCAGTTAGACAAATGCCACAGAGAGGGAGGCTCTCTGATTTGTAAACCAGACTCCCAGGACACCACTGTACTCGCAATCCTGTGTGTCGTCCCTCCCCTTCTCCACTGCAGCAGCTGAGAATTATGAAGGAGAGGGACAGCTGGGCTTCTCGTTAGGAGAATTCACAGACTGAATTCATGGACAGTCATTTGTACCCACCTCCCATTTGTAGCTTCCACCCTGCAGTTGATAGGTGTCTTTAAAAACCCTTCTTGGGGTAACACAACAACAGGCGAGCTAGTTTGGTACGGCAGAGTTAAAAGATACATGCAGTGGAGAGATTTAGAAGGAAGCCAGTGTCAGTGTTATTTGTTTCCATGAGAACACAACTTACCAGAACACTCCGGTTCCCAAGATAAAGTATCTTCTCCAAAAGCAAGCTACATATACATCTGTTGGTTATCAGTATAAGCCTTTAACAACTGTCAGATATTATGGCAACGGTCCCATGAACTGCTCGCACGTAACTCCAACTGCACATGAACTCTCAGCAGGGCGAAGGCCTTAGTGGAGCTCAGCTCTGCGAGGCTGCCTTTTTCAGCTGCTTGGATTTCCCTTCTTTCCCTAGAGCACATCTTCAGTTTAATTAATAGGTCACTGAACCGGTTTATGTTAATTGTCACAAGTATCACGTCTTTGTTCCCAAGGGGAGGGACCAAAGTTCATTCAGTTACTGTCCACGAAGCAAAACTGCAAAATGTAAGGCTCTTTGCACACCTAAATCACCACCAACTCCTAAGGGAGCTTTCTTTATGCCGCAGTAAACAATTGCCTTCTTATTAGCAACACACACCCTACCAGCGACCCCTCGCTCGTTGGGTTTGTACCAGATCATCGTGTTCATACCAGATCCCCCTGTTTGTTACAGACCCCCTGTGCCCGTAATAGATCGCTCTGTCCATACCCAGACCCTTTTATGTCCGTAACAGACTGCTCTGTACCACATCTCACCCTGTCTGCTGCAGACTCCTCCGTCCCTACCAAAATTCATCCCTTGTCCCTGCCAGATCCCATCACTCCTCTGCACAACCATTACCTGAACCTGGAATTAACTTTTCAACGCTGCTCCTCGCCAGAGCTGCATCAGTGCGATGCAGTTTTAACTTATCTACCGCAGGTAACACTACGGGCAGCAACTTCTGCCCACACCGGCCTTGATATGAGCGAAAAAAACACTGGTTTAAATAAAAAGGGAGACTCCAGCAGACGGGTGTTCTCCCCTGCAGGCTGCTCTCCCGTGGCACCCTTTCGGCTTGCAGCACAGCGCTCACCGGGAAGGTCCCTCCGGCCTTCAGCTAAAACCCTTGTAAACCCACGGCCCCTCTGTCGGAGGCGCCCGGCCCGTGAGGAAGGTCTCGGCCCCGCTCCACCGCCGACCACCGGCCTCCACACACGCGAGCGGCGCCGGCTGGCCCCGAGCGGCCGCTAACTCACAGCCCCCGCGGCTGGAGGGATGTGGCCGTTAGAGCCGTTAGCGCAGCCGGGGTCCCCCGGAGGCCTGGGGCACAAAGGGAGAGGGGATCAGGGCGCTGCTCCGCCGCCGGAACGGGATGGAGAGCGGAGGAAAGGTGCGGAAAGGGACGCCATGGCGGAGGGAGCGGCCACCCCGCTCCCTCAGAGCGGCGGGGAGGGCTGGCGGGCGGCGGCCGGGCTGCCCTGCCGGGTGAGACGGAGCAGGAAAGGAGGAAGGGAACCTTTCCTCTTCTCCAAGCAGGAGAGGCGACCGGAGCAGGGCCAGCCCCCTCCCCATGCGCCGCCCTGACCCCCTCCACAATTACTCACAACAAGAAGCTCATGGCGATGGCGACGGAGTGGGACCGGCGGCTGCCTGGGCTCGGCTCGGCTCGGCGCAGCTCAGCTCCCAGCGGCAGCGGCAGCGCACGGCAGGCGTGTGCGGGGAGAACGCCGCGGGGCGGGGACACAGCCCCGCCGCCTCCCGCTGCCCGCCCGGCAGCCATCGCCCCCAGCAGGCCCCGGGGCCGCACCGCCCCTCACGGCAGTCCTCAGGCTCCTCCTGAGGCGGCTCCGCGGGTAGGCCTGCGGCCCCTCCGCTGCGGATCACTGAGGTACCCTCGCCTTACCGTTGAAACAACCACCCTGCCCTCCCTTGAAACACTCCCTTCTTGTCGTCAGGCGTCCCCCCTCTGCCCTGGGGCAACACAGGGCTCCCTGGAAACATTTCCCCCAGCCCTGAGTGACCCAAAGGCCACTTTCCTTGGGTAAACCTCTGCACTGCTCCAGGCCGCAGTGTCCCAGTGTCACTGGGCGATACTTTTCGGGCACTGGTGTAACATAAATGCCTCTGACAGCTTTGAGGTGGCGTTGGCGCTAAAATCCCCGTGGTTGCCTCCCAAATGTCACAGTGGAACCACAAAAAGTGCCTTAACAATAGCGCAGCCTGCCATTGTTCACCCCTCTTCTATCCCAAACTGCTTCCTCTGGGATGTGCAAGAACAGCAGTTTGCTCCAACACGTCAAGCCAGGGACTCAAAACACATTATTTATGCCATCCAGGCTTCTTCAGGCTCTCTATCCACCTTCTTCAGGTACATGGCAAAGGGGTTCAGGTACCCAACCCAGAGATAACCACCACGGTCATTAACAAATACTTTAACCAGTATTTGTGCCCTCCTCACTCAGTAGCCTGACCCTTTGTACAAGCAACATGTCCAAATGGCTTCTGGTATTTCAACACAACGGTTTGGTTTGTGAGCAACCTTTAACGCAGCTGCCTAGGGCAAGCGGTCAGCTAAGGGCCCACCCCCAAAATGAGGATATAGGCAAACTACTGAGGGTATAAGAAAAATAAAACCAATTTTTCTTACAAACGTTTGGGAATCCCCACTTCCCATTCCCAAACCAGGAACAATGCTCTTTATTTTGAGGTTTGTCTTGGTGAGTTTATATGTTCAAGGGAAAGGCAGCAGCACCCAGAATGCTTCAAAATACAATGTATTTGTATCAAACGAGGACCACACATTCCACTATAGCTTTAGCCACATCCGAGTGCTTCATCTTTAAGGCAAAAATTACAATCCTAGGGTGTCTCAGAAATAAATTATTGGTGTAGAACCTGCCCCACAAATCTCTGCAGTGTTTATAGTGCAGATAAATTCTGCTCTCCTTTCTGTTTCCCAGAGCTGGTGGGCTCACTCAAGCTAAGCATGCTATCTTCTGCTGAATGCTGAGCTAGCTGCAGATGAGCAGTTGTGTAACAAGCTCATCTTTCATAGAAACTGATGGAAGGTTCATTGCTCGAGTGGCTTAAAGCTAAATAAGCAATTTTGGAAATGCTACAACAAAAAATAAGTAATTTTTCTTGATGACAGATTAAACAAAGAGATAAGTAATGTTTCCCAATATAAGATCAGTAATTGCTTTAGTATCAACTCAGAAGCTTTTTCTTTTTCCTCTGATCAAACTAAAGCACAGCCAGTATTAAATTATTTTTAACAATAACCAGTTTAACATTGGCTATTGAATAAGGCATCTTCCAAGGCAGATAAATCCAGCTTCCTGGTCAGCAGCAGAATGAAGGGACATCTACCGAGGTTTTTTATTTCTACTTATATTAACAAATTTCCTCTCATAAGTAACTTCATTTAATACCAGTTCTGTTGAGAAAATAAATGCAAATTCTATTCTCCCTGGATGATTTTGATTTATTTTTTCCCCTGATCATAGGTGCAGACTTTGATCCCTCATATTTGCCAAGGAAGCTCCGAGATTTCTGGAAAACTGCAGATGCCCAACAGAATGCTGCTCTCTAAAGGTAAATTCACACACACTGACAAGCTGCAAGACAAACAGCAGTGGGATATATTTTACTGTACTTGGGAAGCAAAGATACTGAATGAAAAAATGAGTGGAAGAAAGCATCTCTTAAAGGGATTCTTCCTTGCACCCTGCTTTGCTCGTGAGAGGAATGTGCGTAACATTCCCTGAGTCCGTAAGATTCAGGGATCTGTTTATTAAACTTACAGTGTGAAAGCCAATCTAGATAAAGTGCTCAAGATGAATTCCTATAGTTATCTCAACTTCTGCTCTACAAAATCTGCTTGCTTATTTAAAGAAGGTTTTGAAGAGAAATCTGACAAGTAGACTATGAAAAACTGGAATGTGAACTGCTTGAGCACTGAGGTCAACATTCCTTTGAAAACGTGTATAAATAACCGATTTACCTTGAAAATTCATGAGTTTGGAGTGATAGTCTCAAGAGACTGTGCTGTTTTCAAGGTAATAGTCTGTCCTATGGAACTTTGTTACAAGCAATAGTTTATAAAAGCTAAAGCCAGCAACAACAAGGCAACAAAATAGCTTGTTAACTTTTTCGAAACATGGATAAGGAAGAAACATTCCAGGCTTCAGATAAATGAATGGACTGGCACTACTACAGGGTGAAAGACTTCTGCTCAAAAACCCAAGGCCATATTTTGAGTGATAGTCTGCAGTGGCTTAAGATGGTAACTCTCTTGGTGATCCCACGATAAGAACAACAGAAGAGGAAATTCTTCCCTGTCATAACTATCACCTGCCTAAATACCCTGGATCGGAGCCTCTATATTCTCCCTTGGTTTCCTCCACTATTGTTTTGGTGTCGGTTTTCTGGGGTTTGTCTTTTCTCTTCCTGCTCATTTTGCTTCATCCTAAATATTCTTCCGGGTTCAGCATGGCCTACCTTCCCTGGTAAGCTGGTGCTGGCTATTCCCTCCTCATCCCTCTTCAGTGCAGCACTAACACCAGGACTGTGTTTCCAGATCATCTGGAAGGCATGTGTTTCTCCCAGACAGGTTTAGCCAGTACTGCCTCACAGACTGCTAAGCTAGCATGGGAGCAAGGGGTAGAAAATCAGTTCTATTAAAAGTCTGCAGGAAGGGATGCAAGAGGGTTGTTGTGGTTAAGTCTGACTTGAACCTTTACATTGCAAAAATACCGTGGATTTTTTTTCCCTTCGTGTTTGGTTTTGCAAAGCTCCATTTATATAAAACAATGTTAATGGTGACAGAGGCTCTACATGAGCATAAGCCAGTGATAACCTGTGAATCCCTGACCCACGTTTCTCTGTTCACCCGTGTCAGACAAGGAGCATCCCACAGACCTCCATCCGCCGCACACCAGAGGGCAGGAGACAACCCCACCTCCTCTCCCCGCTCGCGGGACATGGTTCCGCTCCCTCTTTTCACGCCTGAAGTCCTCCGAGTCGGACGACAGCAGCCGCCGGGGCCTGCCCAGACGGGTGAGTGTCGGCTGCAGGCACGAAGGAGCCAGGCACGGGCAGCAACAGGATACAACCCCTCAGGCCGCTGGGAAGCGAAGGCAGAGCCCCCCCAACCCAAGGCCCCCGCTCCGCCCGCACCACCGGCGCCTGCTGGGAAGGGGAGGCGGAGCCCCCCGTCGGCCATGGCCGCCGCCGCTGCCGCCCGCCGCGGCCTGGCTGCCCTGGTGCTGGGCCGCTGCCCTCCGCTGCTGCCCTGCCTGCTCCCGGCGCCCGCCCGCACACTGCCCTGCGGCGCTGCCGCCGGTGGGCCGGGGCTGGGCACGCTGCGGGCCCCCGCTGCGCTCCGGGCTGCCGGCCGCAGCTACAGTCAGGTACAGCCGGGGGGAGCGGGGCTAAGATGGCGGCGGGCGGGGGGAGCCCCCGGGATGGAGCCGCGGCAGTCGGGGTGGTCCCGGCGGACCGGGGGTAGGCCCCGCCGCTCTCGCCTGCCCGGTAGTGAGGCCGGGGACAGGAGCGAGAGCGTTAGCGCATTGATAACGGGAGGCGGCGGCTGCGTGCGCCATGTGCGCCGCTGGCCTGTGCTTTAGCCTCCCTATCCCCTCCGTCCCACCTCACTGCCCCGTTACCGTGCACCAGCTAAAGAGCGGCACGGAACCGGGTACCGCTGCCGGCTGCTGCCCGCTGCTCCTTGTCAACGTGGGATTTGTTTCTCCTTTGGTTACAGGTTACAGATGCACCGTCCCAGCAAGGTCACCTTTCAGAGGAAGAACAGGAGTCACCCAAGGCAGAAAACGACAATGTCTTTCTCATCAGGGCACAAGGATTCCCATTCTCTTGCACTGAGGAAGACGTGCTCACCTTTTTTGATAGTATGGGACCTAATTCTCCTTGTAACTGTTTACAGTAGTGCACTCAGTAGTTAACTAAGTTAACTGAAAAAGAATTTGGAGACTATTAGCCAGAGAAAGAGGAGTTTCTGTTATTACAGCCAAATTATTCACAATTTACCCATATAAAACAATCCACTTCAAAACTCATCTTTATGGCATTTTATATGTAATTGGCAAGTCTTCCCCTTCTTAATCGATGTCTCCCCAGTAAAGGCAATCCAGTTTGAAGTGGTTCCTTTAAAGGCAGCTGCAGTTGGCTTCACCCCCCAGCTTTCCTCTTGTAAACAAGCTGGAGTGGGTTTTACATACTAGTTTAAACCTCAGTGTTGCTTTCCAGTCCTAATTAATAGGCTTGTGCATACCCTTGCAGGACTGATCCATCCATACTATATTAGGTCCATTTAAGGTCTATGGGATAGGAACATAGAGCAGGCAGAGCATAGCTGTAGAGACTGAAAACCTATAGCGTTTGTTCTTGATTTCATATAAATCAAGCAATTCAGTTTGCCAACAATATGAGAATATATCTTTTCCAGTTATACAGCTGTGGAAGCTAATGGATATCATTTTCTTATCCATGATAAGCCTGATGCAGTAGAGTTAAGATGAAAAGTAGGAGTGTTCTAACCTTTGTTTCAAGGCAGTGTTTTGCACTGCTGAGGGGGGATAGCTTTATGGAGAATACTCAGTTTTCATCTGTGATCAAAAGGCTCCGTGTTTGATGAAGTTGTGTATGTTCCTGTATCATGGGTTCCTTGATTTCTAGGCTGTAGAATTCGAAATGGTGAGAACGGCATACACTTCCTCTTACACAGTGATGGGAGACGCAAGGGGGAAGCCTTGATCGAGCTGGAGTCAAAAGCAGATGTCCAGAGAGCCTTGCAAAAGCACCTGAGGTACATGGGCCCGCGCTATGTGAAAGGTGGGTTTGCAACAGCACAAGTTACATTGTGAACGCATAATAAAGTGAGGAAGAACTGCTTGGATAATAAAGTGAGCTGGTGTGAGTGTGGAGAGATGCAGGATGTGAAACAGAGCAGCAAATTAGCCAACAGGGCACCCTTTATACCTCAATTCCTGGGCTGGATGGAAAAAATCAAAGTGGCACCCTTGCAGGACCATGGAATATGGGGTGGGGGAAGAAACAGGAAGTTTTGCAGAATGCCACCTGAGTACTGCGAAAGAAAACATGTTTTGTTCCTGTGTTCCTTGTAGTTTTTGAAGTACACGATAGTGATGTAGAGAGCTTACTGCAGAATCTGCAGGATGAGTCGCAAGCCATTAATGATGGAGTTGTACTACTCAGAGGCCTTCCCTTCAACTCCACTGAGGATGATATCACGTATTTTTTCTCAGGTAATGCAGCCTACTCTGTGATTATTGGTTGTGAGGTGTTTACTTCTGCAAGTTGATGCTGGTGTTCCTCTTAAATGAGAAAAGCAAAAGCTCACACAAGCTTGAACAGCTTAAACACTATGAGGAGTTTCTGTCCTCCTGCAGCTAGAAGTAACTATATATTTCTGGACAGCTTGTGGCTAACCTAAGATAAGTACTTGCAGCACTCTTCTGAATCCAAGGGAAGGAAAGAGAGGAACCTAGATCCTATTGTCTGCAATTGTATTTATGTTAGCAGATAATTTAGCAACATTAAGAACAGCAAAAAATGCCTGTATTATCATTATAGTACAAGTGAATACAACATGGAGCATTCACAGCTTGGTAATCATGACAGCTAGGTCACATATGCCACGTTAACAGAAATGTTTGAGTGGCTTGATGGTGATTGTGAAAGTTAACTGCACCACTTCTCAACTGAGCAAGTATCACACAGCATGTGTGCACATTGAGCAATCCAGGTGGTTGCTGCCTGCATTCATCTACCAAGTATCCTTTCTAGATTTTGCAAAACAGCTGGACATTTGTCTAGGTAAACTTCTAAGTTGTAGGCTAAACCAAAACCAGTTCTCTCTTCACTTTCTTCTCCATGTAGGCATGCACATGGAGTCATGTAGCACTGAGGTTCATAGTAACCATACCAAAAGCAGAACTGATACCAAGTAGTTCAGTATGTTTGGAAGCATATAGTAGCAGAATGATCACAATGACTAGGGCACCATTGTGAAGCAGGTATTTCCATTTCTTCAGGATCTTGGAGAGACCCTTTGAGAAAAGAACAAGCTGCAGTGAGGTACACAAAAGCATTCCTGAAGAAAATAAGTGTAAAAGCTTAGCCCAGCGTGTGCTCTGTATCATGTCAGATACAGCTACCTACTGGCTTACAGGCTTCCCAAGATGTTTTACAAAAGCACAGAAGTTGAAGTTCAGTGAATTTGAGCTCAGTTTTGAAGACACGGGAAAAAAATTACCATAAGAAACTATTTCAGGAACTTTTGTGCTGTGGATGTCTCTGTTGTCTAGAAGTTGGATTCACTTGGTATTTTCATTGCTATTTGAAGCCTCAAGTCAGTTCATTGTTGGCAATCAAGCTTATGTGAAAACTAGCAAACCAAGCAAATAAACTTGAGAAACTAGAGGTTTAAACAAGCTGTGTAGGCCAGCATGAGTACTTGTTTCCCAGCTATGTTAACTGCCTTATTAGCTTCTCAGAAAACTTGTAGAAGAGTAAGGAAAAAAGATGCCTCCCTGAGCACAAGTTCCTGACAATGTAAATGCCTTTTTCTCCCCATCTTTCTATAGGTTTGAAAATAACTGACATCGTTTTTGTTTACCGGGGAGAAAGAAGAACAGGAGAAGCTTTTGTGCAGTTTGCAGCTCCTGATATGGCAGCTAAAGCCCTGCTACGACACAGGGAATATATGGGAAATAGGTAGGTACCCCACTGGGGTTCGTGAGGGTGCAGGAGCATGGTATGAAGCATGCTGTGTGACTGACAGCTTGCTTATTACCAGGTGCAACAGATAATCTTCAGCTACCCCATATTTATTAAGGAAGCTTCTGCCTTTATTACTCTCAGAACTCAACTTTAGCTTCATGTGTCAGTAGAAATCATAACTAAACCTTTGTCATAGTTGTGTCAGACTGTTGTTTTATGCCTCATTCAAAAAGAGATGTTTTAGGACCTCTGAAATACTCAAGTATTCAAAATACTCAGTATTTACCCTCAGATAACCCAAGTGTTACCTCTTTTGATCATGTATTCTTTAGAACTGTGAGAAAACTGAAGAGGCTTTTGCAGACCTCTGTATGCTGCAGATGTCCCTTCAGCACTTGTAGCTTGGGGGAATTTGGGGCCTCTGAGAAAACGATTGTTCTTTCCAAGCATTCCTGAAGGCAGCCTCATCCCAACAACAGTGGTTTGACAGCATTCAGAGCTAAGAGCGCTAACCTGCCTGCCCAGTCACAAGTGCATGGGGATCCTACCCCTCCTACAGACATTTGCTCTCACCAGATTTCCACCAGATTCCCTACCTTTCTCCACTTTTGGTAACCCTTGTCTCTAGTACCAGGCACAGTCAGTGTCTCCATTTGGAGAGTTTGTTGTATGAAGCACAGTTTACCACTTACCTCTAGGCTTGAATCCATTCCCAACCTTGACTGCTGGCTGACACCATACAGCTGTTGGCCTCTATGGCGACCTCATCCACCTAGGCTGTTCTTCCTTAAAGAATCCATATTCAGTAATTCCAGAGCACTGAGCCCTGTGCCAGACACATCCCAGGAGCCCCTCTTTTGTCGAGGAGAAGTGTCTATCACTTTTCCCCAGAACCACAATCATTTAGGTTGTGGAAGACTTTTAAGAACGTTGGTTCTAGCTGTAAACCTAAACACTGCCAAGTCCACCACTAAATCACGTTCCTGAGCACCACATTTATACTTCTTTTATATGCCTCCACAGCTACACTCAGAGGAAAAAAAATACAGCCTCAACAAGATTGCTTTTACCCTGCTGAATCTTCCTTAAACCACTGAGTTCTGGCTCTTAACATAATAGAAAACCTCTCAACTTCCCCACTTCCACCCAACACTTACTTCCTTTCTTCTGTTTCCCTGCTTCCTGGTCCCAGCCTGCACTTCTTTGTGTTTGTGCCTCCCTTCCATATTAAAGGAGAACAGGTGCTCTGGAGGTGTGCCCTGTAATTGAATTAACTACTGTACTTCCCTGCTCTCCACTAGCAATTAATGAATTATCAATCTGCCATGGTTGTCACACTCAAACAAGAGCTGATGTAACTCACCCACCCCAGCCTGTACATCTCTGGTGCTAGGGGATTAGCCAAGAAACTGAGTGGTTGCCAAAACTGCTGTCAGCTTGAACTTACTTGTTCTTCCTGAGCTAACAATTTTATCCAGAAATGGCCTTCAGCTGCACACAGTGCTGAGCTGGGGCCTCTGTCAGCCTGCACGTGGGGTTACTTTCCTTATTCAAGGCAGGGAGAGAAGCCTCCTCACCTGGATGTCCGTATTCTCCTCTTCATCACGTTATTCCTTCAGTGTTGTGGAAATGGCTTCAGACTAGCAGTTATATTTGTTGTGCAGCCTGGCTGGTACTGTTGCCAGCTCCAGAAGATGAGCACAGGCAGCTCCAGGTTCAGGGGTTCTGGGGTAGCCAGCTGGATACATAAGGAACTGTAATTTTATACTTTGCTGAAACCTATGAATAAGGGTTGGTTGGTTGGTTTTCTTCTGTGTTTTCCTTTCTGTGGTGTAAGTGGGTCCCTGAATGTTGCATCACACATTGGTATAATATAGCCAGGACTTTCACGTACATTACATTTTATCCTGTCAATTCCAGAGTGATCTGTAAAATCTTAAAGAGTGCCACTGAAGCATTTAATATGACCCTGTGCATCTTCTGTGCCTGCCTGTTGCCTCGCTTGGAGTTGGGTGGGGGTTTAACTGGGGGTTTGTAGACATTGGAAAGTGCAGTTTGCAGCTGTGCAGCCAGGGGAAAATAGACTCACATAAAAGGGTGCGTATCAAACCCTTTGTTTGCCATACTATGGCTTTCACACCTCATACATGAGCAGAGTTGGGATGGGATAGCATCTTGAAGGTGCTTTCTCAAAAGCTTGGGCTCTCTGCAGAGGTGCAAGAAGTGCTATGTGATCTTTTCCTTTGCATTCCAGGTACATAGAAGTGTATGTCAGTAGGAAGCATCAAATGCAAAAGCATTTGCCTTATGACAGGCAGACAGTGATCTACCGCAAAGCAAGAAGAGAATATGAATACATTTCTGAAGAAAGGGAATCGACTGACATGGGTGGCTCTGGTGATGGAAAAGGAAATAGTGAGTCTCTTGTGTGTGTTTTCTGAGGCCCGTTTCTACCCTGAATGTCTGCTGTGAGCATGACCCCACATGTTTACAGCTTTCAGGTGAGGTTGATCATCATTGCCAGCATTTATGATGTGTTTTTTTCCTCCATTCCACAGAATTGTGCAGGGAAGGAATGGAAAGCTCCGGGCATGTTGTACAATCTGGGAGTGTCTCATCACCACTGCACTTTGTTCATATGAAGGGTTTCCCTACCCAGGCTAGTGCCCGAGACATTATAAATGTAAGTAACAGTAAAGCTATGAATGACATTTGGTAGTCATTACCAATGGAAACCCTTGATGAATTGTCACAGATGGTCATGCCCGTGGCAGGGGGTTGGAACTAAATGAGCTTTAAGGTCCCTTCCAGCCCAACCTGTCCTATGATTCCTATGATCCTATAAGTGGTATAAAATATTCAATTTATCCATGTTGCTCTTAGTCCTCAGTGCTGCGTGGCTTCAGGCTGAATGTGTTTGAGGAGTTCACTGTGGGTTACAGACTCCAGGGTAGCCATCTCTCTAAATACCAATGGATTAAAGCTTGTGGGGCTGGCCTAATGTCTATCACTTTGGCTCAAGTAGCCATTTATAATCTTATCTATGTTTCAGAGTAGCTGATTGTACAAAAATGAATTTCAGAATTGTTTTATTCTCAATTTTATAGATTTTAATAGCAAAGCAGTGTCTCAGATTGAATGTACCTGCACTTAATGACATTGTGTCTACAGAACATGTGTGCTGTGTTTCTGCCAAGCGTTACCCTGCCAGGAGCTTACAGAGGGTGGGATAGGTGACTTGGGTGTGCACCAGCTTCACCTGGATGGAGAAGGGGGACCTTCTGCTGCTCAAGAGCTCAGGCTGCCCCACAGCCAGACAGGCTTTATAAATGGAAACAGCATTTTTTGTGGTAATGGGGCATGTTCTTGTTCTCTTTCTTCCTTACAAAACTCTCTCTGCTTTCCAGTTTTTTGCTCCACTGAAGCCCACAAGGATCCTGATAGAATACAACTCCCATGGAGATGCCACAGGAGAAGCAGACGTGCATTTCGAGAGCCATGAGGACGCAGTGGCTGCGATGGCCAAGGAGGGGTCCCAGCTGCGTAAGTGAAGACAAGGGCATCTTTCAGACCCTTGGGTAATTTGGCACATGGGCACAACTCGTCAAGCTGCTATTAACTGCCCTTGTAAAGGGATCATCTTAAATGTAGATTTCCAAATTACCCTATAATCAGACACTGGATTTCTGCAAAAATGAGCAAAAGAGAAACTGGAGAAACTAACTCATCAAGTCACTGAACCCAAACCCAGCCTGCCTCTCTCTCTCTGTTCTCCAGAGTGCAGTGCCATTGAATTATTCCTGAATAAACATCCGACGGCAAAAGAAAACTGCTAGTGACAGTGGCACAGTCTGAGATTGGTAAGTGCATCCTTCTTTCTCAGTCCTGTTCATCCTTACCAGTGTGTGCCTCACGTTTACTGTTTCTGATACTTCTGTTGATGGGATTTCAACCAGCTTCAAGGCTAAAATTTAGAGTGACTGAAGGGGCTCATCCCAGCTAATCTGAGGTCAGGCATTGAGCCTACACCCTCCACCCAGCGAGTCTGCTTCCACAGTATAGCAGCCTTGAGGTGACAGGGCAGCAGCTCCTGGGGATACAGCCAGAGCTGGCAGCGGTTGCTGTGATGCCCAGGCATGGTTTGGCTCCAACAGCAGCTTCCCCTTGCAGCTGAGGCCTGCTGCAGGGAGTGGGAGAGCTTCGTTCCCCTCCTCCCTTGAAAAGTGCTAGCATGATTGATGTAAGGTTTTGCTAGGGTTATTATTCCCTGATGTGGAAATGTGGCTAAACCTTTTCCATGGATTTAACAGCAATTGGTCTTTAGGCTGGGGGGATGTTGCTTACAATTACAGTGGAATCTGACACAGTAACATTCTTCAGGTTATTTCTTAATGTTTTCATCTACCCACTGTGACAAGCCACAGCAAGGCAGTGATTTTTCTTCTCTTTTTAGGCCAAGCAAACATTCCGGGGATACAAGCATAAAGATGGAGGACAAGTGTCACTGTGCACTAATGACAATAAACTGTTTAAAATCTAGGTTAGCATGGTGTAAAAGCATGTAATAAATTGTGTTGCCATACTGTGACCAGATCGTGTGCTGAAAAGCAGAAGCAGCTGCACTGGAGGGATGGCAGATGCTGCAGGATGGAGCCCTTCTAGTCTCCAGCTCCATTATGGTATACAAAGGATTAGTAAACCACCAGTATCCACAGTTAACAAACCAGTGTGATTTCAGATCCTCACACACAGGTCAGTGGGGGTGGAGCAAGACAGCCAACACCTCATCCCTCCCCTGTGTGTAATCAAGGCAGAAGGGTATGGAAAGACCACTCAGGACATGTGAGACAGATGACCAAGTTTTTATTATTGTGTGGAACAAAATGAACATCAGAAAACCTGCCCTCTGCTCCCCCAGGCTTGACAGCCAGTGTCAGCCCACGCTCCACCATTACAAGCTGTACCTGAGCCAACACCCTGAACATCTGCAGCATCCAGTATGTCCCAGCAGAGACCTTCACTGAGGCTGAGATACAAGGGAAGAGGCAAGTGCTGACATGGAACACCCTCTCACCCTAACCTTCCAAAATGCCTGTTTCCAGGGCTCTGAAGGGTTTCAGTCGCCTCCCTGCCTGTGAGTAGGGATCTTGTGTGTCTCCACGGGACCTGCTCACAAGCTGTCCTCTCTTTCACACCAACAACAGTGTCAGCCCTCACCTTGAGCAAGCACAGTGGCAGCTGCTCCAGCTGGATGATTAAAAGCTGGGTACAGGGCACACAACCCTTAGGAGCTGCAGTGTGCTGGTCATACCAGCATTAAAAGTGATTGACAGGGAGCGCCCAGGTTCTAGTTTAACCCTCTGACACGGAAATTGTGTGGGTCTCACTTTCTCCAGGGGGGTGAGTCACACTGGGTTTGGGTGCAGGAATTTTACATGTCGTCAACGTGTACAGCACATACACAAAACTGTCCCACTGTTCTTGGTGTCCTCCCCATCCATCTCTGCTGTCCAGCCCCTGAAGGAGGGTGCCCACACTCAAATTCCAGGCTTTTCATATTTCAACAGTTTACAACTACTCATCTACTGTAAGGGACAGCAGCAAGGAAATGGATCTGGTAACTGCCATGGCGGGGGGGGGGGGGGGAAGAGCACAAAAACTACATGAAGTTTCCCCCCTGTAAAGGGCAATAAGAGGAGTTGGAGAACTCGTGTGGCTCAACACACCAAGGCCTAGAGGGATCTAGAAGAGTAATTCATAGTCCAAACTCGCACCAGCCACAAAACCTCAGCTCTGACACACTTAATGCAGTCCCAGCCAAGCTACTGAACAGAAAATCCCCTCTGAGGAATTAAACCACTACCCCCTAATACTATTTGTACAAACCCAAATGCATTTGTTGTCACATAAATACATCAGTTCTCTATGGACTACAAAACATTCTATGGTCTTCAAGACTGATGCAGGCTTCCAATAAAACCCAACACAACTATGACCTGCTGTGTGTTTGTGAGGAAGCCACCACCGCTTTTCAGATTAACAAGAAATTCCATGAGATGACAGCAACAAAGAATGATGTAGCATAAACTGTGACACCTCTTTAAACTGTGTTTCAAACTACCACTTCTAGTAGGTGCAAAGCATTCTGATTTCATCTTGCCTTCATTCTGACCTAGCAGAAAGTGAAACACCAGGTTTTCCATGGTGACACTTCCACGTGTGCAAGGGGACAAGGTGAAGTGGCCCTAAACCACTTTCTGTGTCTAAATACTTGGGACTTCCTCTGTTAGCACACCGAGGTGGGAGGTGCACTTACACCCTCGCGTAGTCACAAAGTCACAGTGAGGGTCTCTGACAGGGAGGTCAGAGATGCCATAAGGCTTACATGCCAGATCAGTGCAGGCCACCAGTTCTCATACTGTGCATCCATCAGAAGCACCAACACCTCCACCCCTTACAATACAGAAGGGGAATTTTCACAGCTTTGATTGGTTTTGGTATAGATTTGCATGCCAAGCCCACGGCCAGAGTGCTGAGCCAAAGAAACGAAGCTAGGAAGGGATTACTGGCATCTCACCCACCTCCTGATGCCTGGCACTGATGTAGCAGGTAGAGCCAGATTGTCAAAGGCAACCGGGAAAGGAGAAACGGGATTTCAAGTGCAACCAGACATGAGGATTAAAAGCTCGTGTTCCACTTTCAGTGAGCCTCTGCTTCACAGCAGCAGCTTTCATACCACACTTCAGGATGAGAACGTCCTCAACTTGCACACACACAGCTTGTTTTGGGGGGGTCTGTTCTCACTGTGTCCTGAGGCTGCTCAGGCACATCCTGGGCTACTTCTCATGACATTCCCAAAGCAGTTCTTCAGCACAAGCTCAGGCCTCAGAGCAGGCAGGTTTTTGTACAGGGAAGGCTCAGACTGTTTTTTGTCACAAGAGACTGTAAACACCATGAAGCTGCTTCCCCTCTGACATCCAAACACAGGCAAGCATCTTCTATTCACATACCCCTGACCAACCCCAGAAACCATCATCATCTACAGCCGTTTCTTGTCACCTCTCCCTGCAGCCCATCCCCTACAAGGGACTGGTTGAGTACTGTTGGATGAGCTGCTGGTGGCAGGGATTGCAGACACGCTCGGGGTTGATACTAGACGGAAGGGGCAGCTCATTCACTGCGCAGGCATCGCAGAAGATGCCACCACAGTTCTTGCAGATGTTCTGGGAGGCAGGAAGAGAACAGAGGAATTAGAGATGCTCAAGACCTGACCAACAAAAACATTTACATTTCCGCTCATGAATATTCAGTTAACCCAAATCTGCTGGGTTAGAGAAATGCTTCACAGCTCCACCGTGGAGTGGAGCACTGCCACTGAACACCCTTCTTGGTAACTCTCTTGTAATCCCTCTAGATCCACACTAAAGCAGTGAGGAAAGCAAGAGGGGCTTAGCCACAAAAAAAGACAATACAAATAAGAAGAAGGCAAGGTGGCAAGTGGAGAAATTAGAACTGTACCACTGCCTATTCTCACTTCCCATTGGTCCCTGAAGAACCCACCTAGCTGAAAAGGGAAGAAGTTAAACCACTGAACACCAAGCAGAGCGAGAAGCCCTCAACCAAGCACTGTTCAACAAGTTTACATTAAGGGTAAAATGGAGCTCAGAACAGGGCTCATTTCCTTGTCCCAGGTCACCAGCA
The DNA here is from genome assembly GCF_012275295.1 of Melopsittacus undulatus. Lineage (NCBI taxonomy): Eukaryota > Metazoa > Chordata > Aves > Psittaciformes > Psittaculidae > Melopsittacus > Melopsittacus undulatus. Next base: position 71,800,980 of record NC_047533.1, on the reverse strand, counting down.
GGAAATCTGCACTACTGAGATGAAAACTGGAGGAAACAGTGTCACCATACTGGCGGAAACAGTGTCACCATACAACAGGGACGGTGAGGCCTTGAAGTTACCTTTCTTTTACTCCGGCTGCTTTCCTCCTGGCAGAGCTGGCAGATCTCAGCATTTCCAGGTCCTGAGAGCTGCTCCTAAACCCCAAGTGAAAACCAAGACATTCTGCTTTATGGGCTACTTCACACAGCACCCGTGTTAAAGCTCTGCGGCTGATCCACATCGCACAACAGAGAAGAAGGTTTCATGTGCTCGTGCGTTTAACCCCCTCTATTCACAGCACATCATGCATTGGCAGGATCACCTACAGTCACACGGGGCAGACAGGGAATCACAGCACGGCTGTGGGAAACAAGGACCATGCAGCTCCATTTTCAGGCCAGTGTCAGGCTGCTGGCCCAGCATCAAGGTGGGAAATCAACTCCTTTTTCATTGCGAACGAGAGCTGACACATGCAGCAGGGTTTTTATACCAGGGAAAAATTGCTTCTAAGGACTCTACAGCCAAATTCTCCCCAAGGCAAAAGCCAAAGGGCAAACTTTGGGGTATTGGGGCAGGGAAGATGCTGCAGTGACCCAGGAGCTCCCTCAGCATCCTTGTCCCTTCAGTATTTCAGTGCAGGAAAAAGAATCACCAACCTGCTCTTCCTGCGTACTGCTCAGTAACCTGCAAGAGAAGAACATCATCACCTGGAGCTGGCACTTCACTCATTGCATCAGTTCAGAGTAACATCTGGACCATCAGAGAATTCCTCATCCTTTCTTTTTACATCCCACCCATACAGAGCTTTGGGTTTGTCTCTTCAAAACCATGCCACGGCTTGAACAAGAGATGAGGCTGTCAAACAGCAAAGCAGAGTGGCAGGACATGACTGCTGCTGTTCAGACATCTAGCACACCTGGCTAAACGGGAAGAGCAGGAGGAAAACTAGTAAATACCTTCAGAAAGGGAGCACTGCATAGAAAAGACTGTTTCAATGGTATAAACACAATTTAAACCTAGCTTTAAACTTGTTGCTGCAAAACGTTTGAGCCTCTCCAGCTGCTGCAAACAGGCAGTGATAATGGATTTGGATCCAGGTACAGCTAAGAATCATGCTACCTGAACTTGATCTTCATACAACTGTCATCTTGAAACATTATTTCAATTCTCTTTCTCCAGCAGCTTCTCTTCTGGTCCAGAAGCCACAGCTTATTACCTACAAACACCACTGATGCACCAACCCTTCTCCTTTCCCTCACCAACAGAAAAGCTTACAAAAGGCTCGTTCAGTAAGAACAATTGATCAAGAGCAGGTTTATAGACACAAATAGAAAGGGAACTTGGAGCAAGACAGAGCTTTTCAGACCCAGAAGGGCTGAGGGCAAGCGGCAGAACCTCTTCCTTCCCTTTGAGTGCTATGAAAAAGCAGCAGAGACCTCAACAAAGGGCATGAGGTTGAAAATCTTTTTAAGAAAGGGGAGCTGCACTATTACAACCTTCCCACTAGCACAGAAATCAGCAAAGGGGAAGCAGGACTTGAAAAAGGAGAAGGCAAAAAGGAGACTTCCTTTCTCTCATACTTGGGTGTCAGGACACTGTTCTCTCCTAGCGACTGCTTCACTTTAGTGTTTTCTTCCTGGGTTTTGAGCTTCCCATCCTGCCAAAAGGAAACATTTACCCATCAGTTGAACTGTGTGATGACTCCAGTTTCAGCCCTGCCATACTGCAAAGGGAGGCTTTACCTTGCTATTTTGGGAATACCGACCTTGGCACAGAGGTGTCTTTGGACACTATGAGAAAGCACATACGCACTCATCCACCCTACATGCTTTACTTTTTTGTGCTGACTTCACACTTTAGAGATGGACTCTTCAACAGGTCCAATGACCTCCTTTTGCTAGAAGGTACAAGAAACTTCACAGTCACTATTATGTTAACAGCAGGGGCTGAAGAGGCAGATGGGCTGAACAGGCTTTTTAAAGACACTTCTGCTGCACCAAGCACTGCCTACAAGTTTTGTGGCAACAGAGGCATCCATTCTGCAGTCACTTTTTGCACCTTGGCTCACTGAAGCAGCCCAGGGGAGCCCAGTGAAAGCAACTCTCAAGGGCAGCAGCACACATGGGAACTGCTGCTACAGCCTCTGTTATTACTTCACAGTTCTCATCATTACAAGTTATGTTCTCCAGAACAACAGTTTTACTGCCAGTCCCCAGCAGACAAGCCTGGTTTGCTCTGCAGGAAAAGCTGCAGAGTGGCTTTTAGCTTTCAAAGGCAAACTTCCTACTAAAAAAGGAGTTTCACTTGGGAACCAAGAGGTCTGCTCTCAACATGAACACTGCCCTTTGTTTTAAAACCACCAAATTCACTAATGGGCAGCATTAAAAGAACAGTGAAAGTGATTTGTGATGCCCTTGAGACAATTTTGCCTTCTGAATTTTTCTATCAATTCCTTTTGGGAGAATTTCCCTTCTAATACAAGAAATAAAAGCAAGGAAACTTGCTTTTCATCAGATGTAAGGCGTACAGCATCTCTCCTGCTGTATTACCCTTAGTTTTATTCATCTAGTGAAGACAAGCCACAATCACTGCACAAAACCTTGCCAGGTACCCAGTCTGGAAGAGGAAACCAGTGTCCTTGCCATTTTTGTGGTGAGGTTCAACTCAGGAACAGCCTATTTAGTGTGTGTAAACAAATGTTCCAAAGCTGCCTTTGTTGTAGGATATCAGTATTACATACTCACTGCCCAACAAAGCTCAGGAACAGCAAACGAGCAAAACACAAGCCAAGAATACAAGTTGTCTTACCTGCCTGAGCCAAGACTTGGTGCCTTTCTTGCTTTCCTGGCTGCTTTGGTGACTGTGTGACCATCTGTCCCTTTCCCGCTTCAGTTCTAGTTCCAGGTGGCTCCTAGAATATCGAGGTGGAATTGTGAATAAAGGCTATGGTTTTCTAACACTTGACATGGAAACATAATGAACGATTTAACCCTCTCTTCACATTAAAGCAACTGAACCCCAACTCAGGAGCTGAAAACTGCCTCTGAATAACAACGTGTCTCATAGTGAGTTAAGCCATAATATGTCAGGATGGATAATCTAGATGTTCGTCATCTAATTCCAGTTTTGAGGGAAATAAACCTCCTGACTATGTCTGGAAGTCCTGGAACAAAACCTACTTCTTCATCTGCTACACAACTGTCAATATGCACTGTTTTCAAACACATCAACATTCAAGCACATCAACTGCTACAGGACAGGCTCTGAAACCAAAGCCAGCATCTTTAACCATTTCCCAAAGCTATCCACATGGGATTGATGGACTGTTGCCCCCTGAGAGCTGTGGCAATTCTTCTGACACCTCACCTGAAAGTGGAGCTTGGTCCTCACGGAACAACTGCAGGCTCCTCACTGGAAGTGCTCTCCAGCCCCTGGTCTAGCCTAACCTGTACTAAGGGATGACACATGCTGCTTCAAGAGTGCCAAGCAGCCTAGGCTTTGGTGTCTGTCCTGTGCATCATATGTGCAGTGGTGCATCAAGCCAAGGGAAGAAAAGTGTGGCTGAGTGCAGTGCATTCATATTTGGGAAAACAACTCATCAGTGGTCAAGGACATCTGAGCTCCCTGACACAGCCTGAAGGAGGCTCAAGAAGAGCACGACTCTAAATCTAGCTGTGGATCGTTTGGTTTGGGTTAGAAGGGACCTTAAAGCTCATCCAGTTCCAACTTCCTGCCACAGACAGGGACACCTTCCACTAGACCAGGTTGCTCCAAGCCCTGTCCAACCTGGCCTTGAACACTGCCAGATGACAGAGGAACTTTCACTCTGGGCCACCAGAAAGCTCACTGCCTCCATGACTGCAGCCTGCCTGTGTGGAACACCAACAAAGCTCTCTGAGCACACAGACCGTAAGGGACCAAAGCACTAGAAACACTGTTTTCTGAAGTCATTCCAAGTGAAATGCAGTAGCTGCCATAGGGAGTGACCCCTGCTCTGAAATCAGAGCCTAGAAACTGAGTATCTGCTGGTAAAAGTAGCAGCAAGACTTATACTATAAAACGTTCAGAACCCTCTTTGATATTTAAACCAGCATTATCCATTATTACCCTTGTTCATCTCCATACCACTCTGACAGTTACTGAAATAACTCGTTATGACTACAGCTGCATTAATTCCATAGCCCAGCTGAAGTGAGTTAAGCTGGTGGAGACTTAGACCCAGAAATGAATACTTGGCCATGTTGACACTTAAACCAACTGAGGAAGTTCTTGTTTATAACTTGATTTACAACCAACACTAGCACAAAAAGCACCATCTCCTCTTAAAGGAATGTAATTCAAGCGAGACTGCCCACATCCCAGTGCAGCACCCTCCAGCAACTCCCTGCTGTAGAACCTCAGCTAAATAAAGCAGTACAGCCTCCTGGTAAAGGAGGCTCAATCATTTTCATACTTTCGTTGCCATTTAGCTTGAGAAAAAGTCCAGCTGATGTAAAAATAGACCAGTTTGCATATGCATAGAAGATGCCTTCCGCCCTTATAACCAAGAACACTGCTAAGATCACCCATACACACCCAGAACCTTGCACAGATCTGTGATAAAAGCCATTTGCTGGTTTTCTGGGGAGCCTCTGTAGCTTTCTGAACAAGGAAACAAAAAGCTGTGCCAGGAAGGGAGCAGGGGATGAAAATGAAATGAAAGCACACAGCAATGCTTTTCCACAGTTCATCCCAGTAACCTTGCAACAAACCAAAGATGCATCACAGCTGCAGAAGGAGAGACACTCTTCTATTTTAAGATAAGAGGATTTGTCTGGTTTCCAAACACTGGTAAACTGATGACACTGCAGGGGAAAATACGACCTTAAAGCTCATCCAGTTCCAGCCCCCTGCCATGGGCAGGGACATCTTCCACTAGACCAGTTTGCTCCAAGCCCCTGTGTCCAACCTGGCCTTGAACACTGCCAGGGATGGGGCAGCCACAGCTTCTCTGGGCACCCCGTGCCAGAGCCTCAGCACCCTCACAGGGAACAGCTTCTGCCTAAGAGCTCATCCCCTCTGTCAGTTTAAAGCATTTCATCTCCTCATGGTTAACACCTGCTTGGCATCTAACACACCAAGTGTCTTTCTCCATCTCAACCCCCTCTCTTTGCCATCACTCTGCCTACTTTCTACTACGAACAGCCCAGAAAAGAGGTTGGAAAAGGGTCTCTTCACCGCTGCCTGGAGAGCTCGTCCACTTCGAGCTGGAGGCTGTTGATTTTGTCCCCAAACTCCTGCTTGAAGAGGCGGTTGTCTTGCTCGGCCAACTGACGGTCCTTCTCTGACTGTCGCAATCTGGATTTGAGCCACATGAACTTGTGATAAAAAACAAAAGCCATGGTGGGGAGGAAGACTGAGTTTAACCAACAAATAAAACATCCAGTGAAAAGGTAAAGCCAAAAGAAAAGAAAAGAAAGGAATGGTAAAATCAATGGGAAGGAGGAAGATATTTTAAAGTAAAACGTAGGTGAACCAGGCAGAAGCTCTGATTTTCAATAGTTTTTATTCTATTACTACAGTTTACAGCCATTAGATGAAAAACATAAAACATCACTTTTATCCAGATTCAAAGCAAACCTCAAGTACACAGAAGTTTAAGTCCAGTTTGATTTTAATGTACGTTACATTTCAGCTCTACACGTGTAACTGGAACTTGCAACATAGGTTAGCTACTCTATTGAGAATTAGTGCATTTTCCTGGTCTCTTCCATGGACTGACACAAGGCGTTAGGATACCAAAGCACTTCCACTCTGGGCCTGACACCAGAAAAGGCCAGATCCTTAATTCTGCCTTATTTAAGCATTATTGTGACAACAAACAAACCCAGCACAACCCCTTAATTCCACAGAAGACATCTGGGGAAGAGCAGGGGAGTTATCTGCTCTCATCAGCTACTTGGATACCCTGATGAAAGCTTCCACCTTTTAAATATTATTTTATTATTCTCCAGGTAGTTAAAATGAGTTTCTAGTTATTAAAGGTTAATTTTATATTTCCAAGCACACTACTTGGGCATCACATAGAGATTTCAAATGGGGTCTCCAAGTCTGCTTGTGTGCACGAGTCCATTAAATAAGCCAAGTGAGGGCACACACTTATGTACAGTAGGACTAGGCTGAGCCTCACTGATTTCAAACATACCTAGTGAGCATCAACAGGGCTTCTTTCTCCAGTTGTGTTTCAGTTACATCTGCCACCTAGTACCCCAAAGAGCACTATCCCACAGAAAAAAGGGAGAACTGGCATCAAAGAATTTTGACAGGAATCTCACCAGAGCAAAAACCCCTTATTCAACACAGAACCCCCCCAATGTGATCTTCTTGAAAGCAAAAAATGATCTCAAGGAGCACTTAGAGCCTAAGGCCTGTGGCAGGCCAGCATGGTGAACTTCTGTGGCCCCATGCAGGAGAATTATTACTCCCAGCTACAGTTACTTAAAATTTTACACTGGGGTGTTAAGCTGGCAATTCTTTTTCCTATCAAGAGCTGATTCCCAAGCTTTAGCTGTTCTTCCATGAGCAAATTCCATTCGGATTGAGCAAGAAAATCTCCCCAAGCAAACGAAAGAAGTGTGATAGTTAAATGTAACTCTTCCTTTTTAACCACTAGCTACTCAGACAAGGAAGGGTCAAGGACCAAATTCCCATTTCCGCTCCTCACCATTGCACATTTTGTTCCTTTCTTCTATTTTTATTTTATGCTTCTGTTTCTTTTAAACACTAGAATAAGATCAGATTTTTGTTATTGAACATATGACTTCCCTTCCTAGGGAGAGGAAGGACCTAACAGAACACCTCTCCTCGGCTTCCTTTGGTTGGGAAGAACCTCAATGCACATCTAGCAGGATTCATGGCAGAGGTAGAAGGCAAGGCAATGCAAAGATAAGGAGGTTTCCACTGAACTTACCACTCTATCATGTTACTCTAAGACACCTAGCTACTAATTCTGGACACATGAAGTTTAAAGGAATAAGGAGAAGTCCCCACCCTCCCACCAAGTCACTAAGGCAAAATCGTTGCAAGCAGTCTTGTTTACAAGAGGGCTGGTCTTCACGGTGATGATCGATTGCATCTCGGACTTGGGGCTGAACCCACACAACAGAAGTGAACAGGGAACGGCTTGGGCTACGCACACAACTACTTTCAACAACTTCCAGGGATGCATTTTTGTCATCTACTGCACAAAAAGGGGAACACAGAAAACTATTTGACTTCCCAGAGCTGGCCAATCTGACAGTGGCTTGACCAACACGCCTAGGATCCGTAATGGTTGAAGACTTGTGCTGCTCTATACAGTATGCATCACCAGGGCGTACAGAGCCACAGATCTCCCATTCCTTATGCTTTCCTGGTGTGTTTATTGGCCAACTCATTGGTACTTTAACACGGTTTAAAGGGCAAAGTTAGGGATTTTTATACCCGACTCTAAATCTCTGAAGAAAAACTCACTGATTTTAAAAATTCAGCAAATTCCAAACCAACTTTAGGTGACAATTAACATTTTAACAGTTGCTTTTAGCAATTTGCAAGTTCTCCCCTCATAAAGGAGTTCTGATGTCAGAGCTGTGAGGTGACCAGACATAAAAATGTCTAATGATGCTTCTGGATCAGTTTGTTTGCTGCACTATTTAAGGTTTTTGCCTGTTTCACCAAATCCTTTTCACTGTTTAAGTAAGTCAGAATGAGGGTGATGATAACAAAGGAAAATAAGAACAGCAAGAGAAAGAGAGCAGATAAATTAGCTGAGTAGGTGTAATAAAACATTTTAAAATACACATTTTCTACAAACAAGATGAACTTTCTATAAAGAACCACTCAAAATACAATCCCTGAAATGAGAATGTTAATTTAGTGCAATTGACCTACTCGTTAACTAAGTCCCAGGCACCACATGCTCCTGAGAGCTACAGTTTTCTTGGCACTAGTGCAACAGTCAATGAAATTCCCAGAGAGTGAAGTTCTGAACCTCTGGCCAAAGCTCGGCTTCAGGAACAGGACAACAAGGGAAAATGAGCATTGCTTCTTCTCAAATCAATCTGATTTCTCATAAAGAGAATGCTTCAGGTTGGGGGTATTTTTTCCGAAGAGCAGCAGAGAGATGTGGAATAACCAAGGTACCTCCAAGCCTGGCTTCTGCTGCTCCTCCTTCCTCCTCCCTCTTTAATACTGCCATTAACAGTCAAGAACTTCTCCAAGTTCCTATTTCTATTTTTTATCAGTGCTACAAGAGACAGTGATTGACTTGTAATGGCTGAACAACATACAAAAGGGCAGCTGATGCAGATAAACAAAGCTGCTGTGTTCATTACTACTTTTCTTTTCTACTGCAAGCCCTCCAGAGCATGCAAGACACTCCGAACAGCATCTCAAAAACCAGAGCTCTCATCATGTAGCTCTGTTCATCACTGTCTGAGCAGAGCACTTCCATGCAGGGTCTGCAGGACATTCCCATCAGAATATACACATGCTTTTGTAATTGTCAAAGCTTCATTTTTTACCTTTGTTCAAGCTGTTTGATGGTGGCAGCCATCTGATTTGTTTTTTCTTCCAAGCGACTGTTTAACTCACTCTTCTGTTTCACTCCCATGTCTGAACTCTGCAAGAAGTAGCATTGTGGGGCTTTTGTAAGTAGCAGTAAAACCAAAATAGGCCACCATAAATCATGTGGCAAATGAAACCAAAGGGATAGAAGCCAAAGAGGTAGGAAAAGGTGCTCAAAAAGCAAAGGCCAGGTCAATACTGCAAGGACAAATATCTTGCCATGTCGGAGCAGGCCACAGCTGGGCCCTACAAAAAGGCAATACCATCATTAATGAAGCTTCCTGTACAACAAATATTAATGTGGTTCCTGCTAATATCATACAACTGCTTTGCAGAGAATGACTGGCTCAAGGAAAGCAGAAGCACTCTTTCCTGTCCTAAAGTTTATTTGGGGATTTCTTTCTGAGTATTTTGTGTTGCTCTTTGTCATAAGAGTCTGCTTTTCCATCACTCAGTAATGTATGTAATACACCATACACCTTCAATACTGAATTGTACTGGAACAGAAGCTACCATGGCTCAGTTTTCATACTATAGAACCACAGAAGGTACTTTCTCCAGTCACACACATATATTTCCAGATAACAGTGAGTCTTTCTTCAGAAGAAACTGCATTTTCCCTCAACCTCCACCTCAAACACTTGAGCTTTCTTGCATCAAGACAGAAGTATGCTGTCCAGCCTGTAACCCTGTAACCCACGCACTGCACTTTTTAAATAGAGAGGGGCAAGAAGAAGAAAAGCCATCACTTTTATCCAGAATTTGACTGAATTATTTTCCTACCTGCAGCTTGAAAGACAGTTCATGCTTTAGGGCCCTGAGATCATCCAGCTGCTGCCTGAGCGCCACCAGCGCATCCTGCTTCTCGCAAACATCTTTCTCCAGCATCTTCATGGCTAGCTCCATCTCCTGCCGCATCCCAATCTGTGCCTCCAGCTCTTTCTCCACATCCTGGAACATACAGATCAGGCAGCATCAAGCTGGAAAACTTGAATTCCTAAAAGCATCCTGCTCAGGCATTTTTCTCCCCACTAGCTGAACATACGATATGGAGTAACAGTTCAGTTAATAGCAATATTCTTAGAATCACAGAATGGTTTGGGTTGGAAGGGACCTTAAAGCTCATGCAGTTCCAACCCCATCATGGGCAGGGACACCTTCCACTATACCATGTTGCTCAAAGCCCTGTCCAACCTGGCCTTGAACACTGCCAGGGATGGGGCAAGGGGGATGCATCGGACCCAGAAAGGCAACTGCACTGCTCATCTTGAGAAACAGTCCTAAACTGATCAACAGAGCCACAAAATGAAGCAGGAAGATGAGAATGAAAAAAAACCCAAAACTGGTCAAACACTGTCAAAACTGATTGTCTGACATGGAGTTATTAGGTGAAAAAGCCATTTATCACAAGCTCCCAGCTCACACAGCCCTTACCAGCCGCAGCTGAGTCTCCTCCTTTAACTGTTTTCGTGCCTCAGTCAGTGCATGTCCATCAGCAGTTCTGTCTTTAGTGACCTAAATTAATCAAGACACCCAATTAGCTTGTTATTATATACTACTAACCCTCACATTTGCTGATTATTTGCTTTTCCCACCACTTGGACAATGAATTCTGCAACTATTAAAAATCAGAGCTCCATTCAGCATGCAGCTTCCATGGGAGGTTATTCTACTTCCCTGTCTCCCCAAGTGCTCCATGCACTTCAATGGATATGAATTAAACAGACACTGTCTATTTTCAGAACTTTCACAGTATATTATAGATGGTTACAAATCCTAAGGAAACGATCTTGGGGGTTTTAGAATTAAAACCTGATTCTGCCATAGTTACTAGAGATCCTGCCGCTTGATTTCTGAAGACGGTTGTATTTCAGGCCAAAAAAGCAGCACAACTCCTACGTCCAAATTGTTCTGCCAGCCTCTCAACAAATTATTCTTCCTCCTGTCCCCTCCAACACCTTGCCGTGCAAGCCATGAACATGCTGTGTGAGCTCTCAGCTCTGCACATGCTCATGCTTTAATCAGCTATGGCCAGGCAGGATTTACTGTAGCCAGGATCCATCTGTTACCCTCCATGAGGATCCACCTGCAGTCATGCTTATCTATTGCATTTTTTTTGTGTGAGATACATAAGGAAATAAAGTCTCTTTCAAACATGGACTGCATGTTCAACCTGGGTGGAAGCTGCCCCAAAGAGTCAGTAAATCATTCACACACACACACCAACCTTACGACTGGATTCTAAGATGTAAGAGCTTTCTTCTTTAACCCGTTCCATCTCCTCTTGCAGTGTAATAATCCTGTTGTTTGCAACTGCAAGCTGTGAACAAAACAGAACAACAGTGATGTATCACAAACATACTTGGCCATAGTTTTTTTCTCCTCTTTAGACCCATCTTCTTCCATATTTGGGGTGGCTAAAGACAACCTGGCCTCTAAAAAGAGAGAAGGGCTACTAGAAAAACCAAAACCATCAGTTAGTGCCAGTGTGATGGATTTTTAATATTAGCCAAAACAGAGACTTCCTAACCTATTTTGGTTCCTGTCTTCCAGTAAAATTACTGACTTCTTGAGGATTCTACCTGCTAGACTTGGTGTACCATGTGGTTAGTGCAACTCAACCGAAATCCTCACTCCATTCCCTTCCCTTGCCAAAGATAACAAGATGGAAAAATGTGAGCACAGAGCAGCTAAATTTCGCCACTTCTAGCAACCAAAATCTGCTACCAGGAAGAAATGCTTGTGTGAGTTTGCTAAAGCTTCAGTGGTCTGGGTACACTGCTAGGCAGAGCATCTGAGATGTAAGATGCTCAAGTATTTGGGCAGGAGAAGCACAGTGAGAATCTCACCAGACGAGGAAGATTTGACTGGAAATGGAGGATCAACAGCACAGGCCACCCATAGGAGACAGCACATGTACCTCAGAGGAATTCCCAATGGAGACGTCTCTGCAGACTAACAGCATGTGTTCAAAGGCCAAAATAACTTCAGAAAACTCCTCCTGACTTTGTAAATCACAATTTACGTCAGCCTTGCACACTAGAAAACCTCAGTGACATTCCAAGACATCAGCCATGTTATTAAGTGACAAACCCAAACAGAAATCACCCTGATAAAAGCCTGAGTCTTTGGTACAGCTCAAGCCAAAAATGCACAAATTGATGTTACATGTGGCACAGTTCATTAACTACATCCTGCAAACACCCCTGGGCTGGCACAGTGTGTTCCAGTGTCACTTATATTCTTACTTTGAACAGTGTGCAGACTTCACTGAGATGCAAACAAGTAAATCATTAAAAATCAAACACCACTTCAGTCAGCACTGAAATTACTCTCATGGGTACAATCCCTAATTGGCACAGCATCCATACTCTGCAGGTGATGAATCAAAATCCACTTACAGTAGCACTGAGAAAGGCAGCCTCTACTGCAGACCACATGTTTAGAACTAAAAGAACATTTTAATTGTAAAAAGCATTTCTTGCTCCTTAACTGCAAGAGTGGATACAGTAATTTCCATCACTAAAGCTTCTCATTGTCTGGAATACATCCATTAGAGTAACAGCTCAATAACCAGACACACAGACCTCTTAATGAGGATGAACAAGCAAAAAAGAATTTCTATTTCCTATTTGTTCTGCAAGAGCACTGAGACATCCCAATCAAAGTCATTCTACTCAGCTAAGTGACATGGGGACAGAGATACTGTACATCCATTAGGATGAGACCTCTTATCACCCATTTGTCAGGGAACTGACCCCAAAATATTTTATTACATTTATGCCATTATTAATGAACTGCAATACCCATTTAAAGATACAGGTTGGAGCTCTGATTCAGGTACCAACCATTTCTCAGACTGAAAAATGTTTCATCCCTAATAGTTATTTTTCCTTTATTTCTTGCAAATTGTGACAGGCCAGAGAAAATTACTGAAACATTTCAATTATTATCTTTCCATTGTAGTGAATTTCTGCACCATCAAAACAGACATTTAAAAATGTCTTTGTCATGGCTGGACCTCCCATAACCTGCATCAGCTGAAGGGCATTTGAAACTACAAGCACCATACAACTTATTCTAAGATATTTTCCAAATATCAGAAAGCATACAAAGACTTCAGAGTGATCAAGTGCATTCAGCAGCTTTTGCGTTTTCTAACATCAACATTCAGTTGATTTTCCACCTCACATTTTACAGCAACAGCCAGTGCAATTCTTCAGCAGGTCAGTTATTCCAGGTTCATTGTTAAATACTCATCATTACACACAACAGACATCCAAAAATAACTCCTCCATCACCTTTTTAAACCCAATTCCAAGAGGGCAAAACATCAAATTATTTCCTATTACACTTACCTCCTCGGTCAGTTTAGTGTTGGATTTTTCTAAGGCATCCACCTTGGCCTGCAGGTTGTTTACTGTAGCACTGTTGAAGAGAAAACAAAAGCCCTACAGTAATTCCTGCTTTTTAAAAATCCTGGTTTCTATCTTGTTACACTAGATAATAAAGAATAAATAAATCACATCTTACCTTAAATGCCTATTGAGTTCTTCTACATAGTTTTTCTGATCCAAAATAGCAGTTATCTGACCATCTCTGGAAAGAAGAAACACCATTCAGCTCAATCATTTGGATTCAAGGAACTAAGAGACACTGTTATAGGTCAAAGAGGAAATATTGCCATCTATATATCTCTCCAGAATGTGCCAAGACCCTAGGTCTCAATGGACTATAGGATGAATACGAAACAGCAAAGTCAAGTTACAGTCTATGCCTTTATCAGTCACTGTTCCCTGACTTCTCAGAAGCTGCAACTGCTACACTCACCTGGACTACACTCAGGTGACACACCAACCAGAATGATTAAAGCAGATGGCATTTCAAAGAGCACAGCATTATTTCAAAGACCAAAAAAAAAGGGTTCCGAACTACTCTGATACTGGACAGGAGTCCAAGAGTCATCCCACCAAAATCCAAATGTCAAACACGTTTTGCATCCACTTCTAGCAGGAAATCTTATCTATAGAAAAGCATGTTCTAAAAACTACAGATAAAATATATGCAAACAAAACACCTGATCCTGAAGGATAATTATTAAATACATACCTGAATTTAAGGACTTTCTTAGAAGGAAGGAATACTCTCAAAGAAGCTCAGAAAACCCCAACACCTGATCCATATGTCAGTGTGCCTGCACTTTGTTTTCCAGCCACCTGCACAGCCCATTTGGATATGGTGGCACAAGTACTTTAGGCTATTATTAGTTATGGTCTTATCTGACTGGGGAATTATTCTTTTTTCTGAGGATATTCTGGTGCCAAAAATACCTACCTGCTAGCCACACAAGGGACAAGGGCTACTAAGCTGCCTACCAAAAAGGCTTTAAAGAAGGGCAGTCCTTATTCACTCTTAGAACATTTTTAACTTCAATTGCCAGTTAAGGAAGAACACAGAATTCCTAGGAGAATTTACTTTTCCTCTGCCCCCTCTCAACATTTACAGTATCTTATTAATATATTATGGTTTATCATAGAACAACAATTCAGCCTACGTAGCTTTTTAATTAAAACCATAACAGCTTGCAGGGCAACCTGGAATACTTGAATACAAGTTACCAAGAGGTAAGAAACAGGACAACTGTGTAGGTACCTACCCTTCGCTGCCTTTTGTGCTGTTCCCATCTTTCAAATACATTGAGAAATCAATAACCCCAACCTAAAGGTAAAAAAAATGCATTTAACATTAAACACTTTTTCTAAGACTAAACACTGTCTGTAGCTGGGAAAGTTTTAAGTCATTCAGTTAGGACATCGATACATGATGTATTACAACAAGGACTCATTACACCAGTTATCTATCCAAAATGAATGAAAACATGGCTTATTTCAAGCAAAACTATCCTAGGACAAGCTGCAAGTCTTAGGTCATAAGAATAAGTCATTACCATCATCCTATCTGTACGTACACTGCTTATGCAAGCTTGAACATAAGTGCACACAGGCTGATTTTCTTTTAACAGCTACAATGACTTCATCACACAGCATAAGTGAATTAACAGTTCTATCCATTTCTCCCCTTATTTTAGCCACGTCCTTGCCCATTTTCACCTCCTTTTTCATTTACTGCATTTCACTCCACGGTGACCTGTGTGCAGACCACAGCAAAGCATAACAGCAAAGTGCAAACCAAAACTTTGAGTCTCTGAGCTCAGTGCCACCAGCACACTCAGAGTAACAAGCTTATATTAGCCTTGCATTGCATTTAGTAGCAAACTTACACCTCAGTTGATTAAAGTCCTCTACAATGCAAAATTCTTCCAATTCCAATGAGCAGAAAAAACCCACATTAACTGAATACCAAATACCTGTGAGTCCAGGTCTTCACCCTTCATGCAGAAGTTGGCATCGATGACGTTCAAACCTACTAGGAGGCCAGCAATGATCGCACCTTCTTCTTCCATCATCAGTGCATTAGGCTCATAAAATTCACTGCATGACGCACAGCAAGAGAAGACAAGTGTTGAATCTTTAAAAGTCAACTAAAAATATGTCAATTGGCACGGGATGGATCCCTTCTATTTCAGACACAATGCAAGCTCAGCCTCAACAAAAACCCAGGCTGTGGCATGCTGTCCACACAGAAACGTACTTCTACGTACTGTCCATGTAATTTTGCTCTGACTGAACATATCTCTAAGCAGATTAAGGTTTTAGGCAAGGCAAAGACCCAGTGAGTAGAAGATCTGGTTCCTCACCACTGAAATGTGGTGGAAAGTAAGCACGGCTGTGGAGTAATGGCACAGCACATTGAAGATTTAAGAGTGGGGCCTAATACCAGAGTTAAGTAGCACCCTTCTTTTCCTCTATTACTATTGTGATTAACACAAGCCACTGCCACATTTTCCAGTAGACAATACCAAGCTGTCCTTTCTAACCTCAAGTCAGGTATGGATTTACATGGACAGCCAACAAACACCTACTGGTTTGAGTCAAGGAGCACCCAACATATTTATTAAATCCTTATCTCTTCTGTATCTGTATCTCACCTAAATAATCTCTTTGTAGCCAAAAATTTGTGTTTATTCTAATGAATATTTGAGACAAAGTGGAGAATTAGCAGCTTCTGAATTAAGAACAAATACTGCACTTTCTTAATCCTCCAGAAGACGGTTTGCATGTCACAAACATTAACATTTCTCACAAAAAGTACACACATACTTTAACGTTTGGGTGTAGAAGTTCATACAGATCTTACAAGGAGACAGAGGTGCACATAACCTAATCTGAGGATGAGCTCAGCACTCACCTGAGAAGATCCTTTCTGTTTATCAAGGCTTTCATGTATTCAGAAAGCTTCTTCTGCATCAGAGCCAAGCGAAGCCAAGCTCTTCCTCTACCCACAGGTGTCCTACAAACACCAGAAACAAAACAGTTACAGGCATACTGCAATGTACATTCACAAACAGCTCTAATAATCCCCTTCTATCTCAAGGATCCATATCTCAAAGAGAGCTGGCACTGATGAATGGATGGGGCTTTGAGCAACCTGGTCTAGTGAAAGGTGTCCCTGCCCATGGCAGGGGGTTGGAACTGGATGAGCTTCAAGGTCCCTTCCAACCAAAATAGCCTGAGATTCCATGAAAACCAGGAAATACAAGGTATTTAAATGCAAACAGTTACAAAATACTTTAAGCAATCACTTTTCTCTCACAAGTAATTCTGCATTTTTTGTTATACTAAAAATATTTCCCTGACTTAACCCTGCTGGATGTTACTACACAGACAGAGATCAACTGCTTCAACACATTGCCTTCCAATTCAAAATCAGCTTTGCACAAGGCAAGTCAGACTAACGGGTATACTTCAGTTCATCACAGATGCCCAAGCGTCACTCATTCAGGGAGGTATTCAGTTGAGTGAGAATCCACAAAGACAATGGCAAACACAACTTCAGTACTGTTCTCTTCAACTAGTTTGCTTGTTAACATGCTCACAGGATGCAATGGGTTACAGCCACAGTCCTTCCCTCTGTTTCTTCTGGCAATCTGAAGCATACAGCTTTAAAAATACAACTGATATGCTGCATCACAGCTCTGGCTCATCTACCCCAGCCAGAAGCCAGCACCAGTTACTCCAAAGGAAGGTGTAAACCTGCCACATTGAGCAATATACTGATCAGAAGGAAATTTCTTCTCTACCTCCAGACATCAGTCAACTGTCTTATATCAAAGAGCATATGGGGCACTTCATTTTCTAACCTTAATTGGAATAAGCAGCCACTGCCCATGAAAGTCATCTTTATTACTCCCCATTCTTGACCTCACTAAAACATGACATTTCCCAAGGGTTAGTATGAATCCAAGGTTTCAACACTTAATTCTAAAACTGTTCTTTATTTCATTTTGTTTCATATTTTAATATTCCTTTACAATAGGAAAAGGTACAGGAGTTCTGGCACAACACTACTGGCACTGCACACTGGTCCTGTTAGCTGTGCCAGGAAGAGTCTTGCACAGATCTCCAGTAAAAGCACTTGTCCATATGCACATGGCTAAATACAAACCCGAAAAAGGCTGTTATTGAATCTATTCATCTCTTCTTTCACCAAAGAAGATTTAACCTTAGCCCTGCTGCTCATACAAAAGCTTCCTTGCATCTTTTTTCTATTCCCAGGCTGAAAGCCTCTTACAGTTTCTTTTTTAGCATGGGAATAATCAAACCTGAATCTGATGTCTGGAATGACTATGGAATTTTTAAAAGCAATATATGTTTTCGGTGTTTTTTTAACTCCCCTCTTTAACCCAAGCTAGTATCTTGTCCAACTTCGTACTGAGCTTCAATTTCACACAAATGTTACAAGTTTACCTGAATTTATTTAGAAGGAAAATTACTCTATCAGCCTCAGTACGATTTAACCTGTAATCACCTTCCTCCTAATTCCCTTCCTCTTCAGTGTGACTTCAGAAAAAGTCAGTAAAGGGTGTTCCAAGCCCTAAGACTCATGGTCACCGCTTCAGTGCTACTAATAAATGAACTATTGTCCATAAATGCACTACTGTCCATAAATGCACTACTGCCCATAAGAAGCCATTGAAGGAGTATATCCTATGTTCTCCTTCTGCAGATCCTCGATTAAGAAAAAGAGAGTAATGATCTATTTTTATCAGCCCAAGGTGGCAGGATTATTCCTGAAGATTATCTTCACACTTCCTTCTCTTCTTCAGGATCCCACATACAATAAAGTAACATATTATGTACTTGTGCAGTAAAAGACTGTACTTACTTCAGCCCTGGGAGATCCTTAACGCTTGCTGTTATCTCTGCAGCCTCAGGAACAAGTTTTTCTACTAGTTCTAGAGGTCCCCAAAATGACTTGTTTTGCCCAAGAAAAGTCTTTTTGGCTATAAGAGAAGATGATTTAAAAAGAGCCCATTAGGCATGGTCAGAAGTAAAGAAACAGTAGACAAAGACTGCCAGAAAGGTTCTTCTGGGCCTGCTGCTGCAGGCAGCAAGTACCAAAGACGACTTCCTTTGCCCAAGTGTGACAATTACTGGTGTCATTCAAATAACGCAACAGGAGCTCGAAACAGATGCCAGAAAACAGTCCACACATCCCAACGTGCCAAAACAACAACATCCAGTGAAATCCAGCAACTCAGACTCACTGCCAGAGGTCAGAACTTCTTCTAGGGTGTTGTCACTCTCTCTACATCACACCTGATGTGTGCACAGTCATTTTCTCTCACTGACCATCACCTTACAGGGAGAAGGACCACACCACCACTTGGAACCTGCTCCTTCTCCACAGACAAAAAGGGAGCCATGAGGTTGCTGAGGAGCTAATTTTATCACTGATAACTTAGCTGTACTCA
The DNA here is from genome assembly GCF_012275295.1 of Melopsittacus undulatus. Classification (NCBI taxonomy): domain Eukaryota; kingdom Metazoa; phylum Chordata; class Aves; order Psittaciformes; family Psittaculidae; genus Melopsittacus; species Melopsittacus undulatus. The sequence goes on along the minus strand of NC_047533.1, from coordinate 71,782,502 downwards.
AATCACCAGAAAAGCTGGTTTAAAAATGGCAAGCTCCGGCAACAACTGTGAGCTTTTCACCTGCAGTGTTATACCTTGGGGGGATTTCCATCCCTTCCTATGGCCTCACAAGTCAACTGTGACCACAGCGGTGACCCTGGTCCACCCCTCCTTAGCCTACTGCAGATCCCCAAATAGATCTTAGATTTCTCTTGCTCACTCCTACGCTCTGACAAACAGCCTGGAGGACTCCTCTCCAGCATCTTACCTTTCAGGCCATGTTTAAGGCAATGTTCCATCACAACGAAAAACTGCTGGAGAGGTGCGTAGTCGGAGTCCAGTGTCCTGCCCAGATTAAGGGCCGATTCAATCAATCCCTTGATACTCAGTTTCGCCATGTTCATCAGGTTCATGCGTTCATTCGCCATGAGATAGTTAGGATCTATTAAAGAAAAAGGAAAATAGTGTCAAGTAACAAAAGCCATTTTTAGTACAATAAGATATCCCATCCCTCTCTTTCTGTTCCTCAGTTTTGAAGACATCTTTAGGGGGAGTGAGAGTTTCACATGAGGCACTTTTTTCAGACCTTTTGTAGAAAAAAACCCAAATTTAACTAGCATTTTTTTGGCCAAAGCCACAACGACATGGGAATAAGCAATGTATCACATTCAGGGTGCCTCAATACTTCAAATAACTACCAAAGCTTTACATCTTCAAGACAGAAAAGCTTGAAGGCTGCTATTAATACTGTGCTTTACATCTTGATGACATGCTACTAATGTTATGCCTATCACTTGCTCCCACTCAAATCCCCAGCTACGTCCAATAACTATAAACTCCCAAGAATTCGCAACTTGGTGTTTGTTCTTCCACCTAAAGGTAACCATTAATCAACCCACACTTAATCCAGCAATGCATCTCTACCCAGTCTTGCATCTTGCCTTCTCATTATTTCTTTTTTCCAACTTGGATGTAAAATGGAGCCAATTCCCACCTCTCTCTCTTCATTTTATCAACACTACTGAGTTTTATCCCTGACAATTAGGAGCTGATCTTCATGGCTCCTCTGCCAGCTCACTCTATGTCCCAACTCATTCTATGTCCCAGTAAAGACAGATCCTCTGAGACTATATTCTTCCTTTACCACAGTACAAATATTTAGGACTTCATACTTGCTAGTTGCTTTTCATCACATGAAATAAATACAGACATCCATTTTGCAATCTACTCCAGGCCTTCAGGCCTCCTGCTCCAGGACTTGTACAGCATGCCCATTCCAACACCTATCCTCTCTTCCCAAACACCATCAGTGCATTTCCAACACCTCAAGAAAGATACTCATTTACTTCTGGATTGTTAGCATTTCTCATCCTCTTGTCAACACAACTGTGAAGAAATATAGCTTGCAATTTCAAAAGCAACAACCTAGCAGAAGACACCAAGGCATATGTTCTCCTGAGACTACTGCAGATGCCTACAGGACTTGTTCTGATGATGGAAGTCATCATTCTGCTTCATCATGATGCTGATGCTAAGTCCAGTTGCTCAAACACAAACTTCTCGTCCTCTCAAACCTAGTGCCACTGCAGTGAGGAATCTTGGCAGCACTCATTAACCATAAGGAGAGCAAGGAGCAACACTTCATAGAGCCATGAAAATTCCCATAGTTCCCACCTCCAACCTTCACTACCTCCTGCAGCTTGAAAAGCACTGCAGGCCCAACAGCCTGTAGCTGATAGGAGTAACATCTTGATTTCAGTAACCTATGGCTGAATCCAAAACAGGCAAGAAGAGCAACTAGACTGATACTGCTTATGTCAGACAGAAGGAGACACCAAAAGGCACCTCAGGGTTGGGAGACAAGCAGCAACTCCTGAAGCAGAAATGCAAACATCCTCAAAGAACCTGAGATATCATGAAAGGGAATGGAAAGACAGCATTTGTGAAACCTTGGAACAACGGGGGATGTGCTGAATCTGCCTTTGAAGCACTGTCAGGTGCCCATGGCTCCACAGCAGGCAAGGTCTCATTACTGCCACTTAGTTTTGGGTGGCCTGTCTGCCAGAGGACAGACTGTTTTATTGGGGATGCTGATGATGACTTGGAAAGATACTCAGACCAAGCACTGTGGCAATAGCACTAACACCCGTGTACACATTACTGAAGCTGAGGGCTGTGAAAAAATCCATGGTGTAGAGCTGAGATGGACCCTGTTCTCCTCCAGGATAAAGCAGGACCTGAAGTCTCCTGCTCTAAATTCCACTAGAACTGCACTAAGCAGCTCAAGGAGGGGAGATGTTTGTTGGAGAAGGAGAAAGTCCACATGGCACTAAGCAATGCCAGCTGGAACTGCCACCAGTTGACAGCCACAAGTCTAGCTGTGTGCCAGGCCAAACACCTCCTTGTCCAAGGAACTGCCAAATAAGTCCAGTTGTTCCTGTATCTCCATCCAATCTTCCGTTGCTGAGGGATAAAGCGATCAGAACACCCCAAGAGTTTTGTTCTACTTGCACTACCCTCTTCAAGCACTGATTGCCTCGATTCACATCTTATAAAAAGGCTGAGATTACGCAATTCCAACTTATTTTCATCATTTAGGAAGTACTCATTTAAGAATGAAATACTCACAGAAGCACTAGACTGCAGAAAGATTTCATTTAGTGGGTGATTTTTATTGCCTTTGCAGAACTACCACTATTTTAAGCCAACAGATCTGGCACGTACATTAAGCAGATCACCTGTTCCGTGATTTACAATCCATATTATGATTTCCAGCAAGGTTAACAGTCACCATTACCAGGAACACAGACTCAGGAAAAGCAAGTCAGATGTAGTATTCGCAAAACCTGCTTTTTGTACCTGCAATTAAAACACTCTCCTGTGTACTTCTGGATAAAACTAATGACAAACACCTCCAACAATGTCTATCACAGCTGTCCTTTAAGAGTACATGAACACAACTGTGGCATTTGTTTCTACTGCAGACAAATACTGGCACAAAATAATGCTCTGCTTGTATAGAAATATTACTTTGGCTGCAGTTATTAGCTAATCTGAATTATGGCAGAGCCCAAGGATACTGCTCAGGATCAGTGTCCTACTCCATTACATACTCACAGGAAACCATACACATTTCTTAAGAGTATGGAGAGCTGCTGCCTCACACAGACCTACACTGAGGTCAAAGGCATGCTTTTAAAGGTAAGGCACATGGCTTTCCCCGAGTCTGAGAGCTCTGTGACTGTTGCATATCACTACTTTAATAAAACATAGGGCTATGCTTTCATTTAAGACTAAAACATGCAATCACAGCCTAAAGAATCATCACATTCACTAATTAAAGATTTCTACTTCATTAGTCTGTTGTGAACGATGGTGCTCTGCATATGCAGCTCATCCAAGATGTCATCTTGCAAACCAAATAACTGTTATATAGTTATGAAACAAGATAAAATCACAAAGATTTATTCCAAAAAATAAATCCTAATTTATATCATTGTTATGTGCACTGCAACATATACAGCTTTAAAGCAGCAAGCAAAGATGACTTTTACACAATAACACTACCCAAAGAGCTTTAACTCAACCAGACCCTTTTTGCTTTGATAAGTCTGACCCTGATGTGCAATTGAGAATCTCTGTTTGTGTCAGGATCTTCCCCAACTACCTCTTGCTGCCTTCAACTCCAAAACCTTTCCCAGTGTTTTACTATACATGCTAAATTTGTAAAACATTAAGAAGTAAAATCTTGGCCCTTAAACTTAGCCTGTCAATGTGGTTTGTCTTTGAGAATCTTAAGTTCTCAAGACACTTTGCTATTTAGATACTGTAACTTCTACAGAACAGTTTTTTCTAACCACATGGGATATAAGTGATCATGACTGAACTGCAATTGCATCCCACCAAAATGACAGGGTAAACCAATCAGCTCACCTATTTCCTTAAAACACTAAAGTCTCAGGTTTCTAAAATACTTAGGAACCTCAAGCTCAAGGAAAAAGTCAATGCCAAACCAGATCTCAAAGGGTTCAGCTGCAACTGTGGTCTGAGTACTTCTCACCTGCTAACAGTAATCTGTTGTTAAATTATTCTAAAAGTATTAAGAACCTAGAATAAAACTAGAACTTTGATCAAATGCTGAAAGTCACAAAACACTGCAAATGTGAACAAATCTGCTCAAAGTAATGCCAGTGAAGTAGTATTTGAGCAAGGTGCTCCATGTACTGACTCCATCCTCAATCAAGAGCACAAAGCCATCTGAAATTTAGAAAGGCTGCTTCTGCCTGTGAAAGAGAAATATCATCCTGCAAGCTGTTCACACTGTTTTCAGATTAACTGAGATATGTCAATGGGCAAAGACTTGCTTTCAAAACAAACCAGCCCGCTATCTACAGGGCACAGTTTCAGTTAAGCCAATTCACATCAGCAAAGACATTAGTTCCAGCTGGTCAGACTACAAAATCATGAACACATGTACAATTCAAACAAATGTGGAAAGCAAATCCCTAGATAAATTAAGGACGGACATCATTTAAACAGGAGTTCAACATCATTATGGTTTTTTAAGCTTCTTCTATTTCCTGACATTCCCTCAGCTCCAAATGCTTCATTTGCCTTCCAGCAATGCAAGCCCCCAAGTACCACCTCAAGGATGGGGCAATGCATGTTCTGTGCATCATGCAGACGTTCTCTTCAAGGCTGATAAAAGTGACATGACTATTCAGAAGTGAAAAGCAGAAGCATGTCTGTTTCTACACATTTATGTTTAAGTCTACAAAGTTTTTGTGTCTATATTCAAAATTCTACCTGTCTACTCTGAGGGACTGTTAATAAAGAGGAAAGCAGTGGGACTAGCATCCCACTAGATGCATTTTCATAGAATCATGCCATAGGACAGTTTGGGTTGGAAGGGACCTTAAAGCTCATCCAGTTCCAATGCCTTGTCATGGGCAGGGACACCTTCTACTAGACCAGGTTGCTCCAAGCCCCATCCAACCTGGCTTTGAGCACTGCCAGGGATGGGGCAGCCACAGCTTCTCTGGGCGACCTGTGCCAGGGCCTCACCACTGCTTCATCTGTCCTTGCTATTATGTCCTTACTATTGACTTTTGAGGGGGAAGTCCCAACCTACATCAAGCATCTACCAGTCCCTGATCAGCCACAAAGGAGGCCAATTTCCCACACACACCAGCATGTAGGGGTTCCAAAAAACAAGAATGGTCATAGGAAATAAAGACAGAAGGACAAACAGCCAAGACACACATTTCAAACATATCCATCCCACACCCCACACCCCCCCCAGCAAAACACATACAAAATAACTGCACAATGACTTACAGAAACATTCTCAACCCTTTCCCCCCCCCCATAAAGACAGCCTTGGAGGTGCCTTGTGCTGGAGGTGCTGGGAATTAGCTGTTGTGCCAGGAAAGAACATCTCCATGTGTTGTGGCTCTGTTGAGAAGCCTGCTGTGTTTACCAAGCCACAAGGCTAAGCCCAGGCATTTAACTAAGCACAATGGTTAAGAAAGGCATCATCCACAGAATATGACCAGCCAAAGATGCAGTTAATGCATCAAAACTAATTTTTGTGCATAGCACACCCTCTTGAAAAAGATCTAAACCATCCAAGTTTCCAAATATAAGCAAATTTTGCTTTTTCATGGTTGATTTTGCCTTTTTCTTAAGTAAGCCCCAAACGTAGCTGCATTACCTTCCTTAACAGTTACCATTCTAGTAGTAATCACAGCTACATATTTATCCTTCATGGTGTTGCTCATACTTTACCCTATTTATAACCCTGAATCTATAACATAAACCCACTCCATTTCACTATTTGGCTTTTCCATGTCTCATGTTTAAACTGCTTATCTGTGCTATAAAGAAACAAATGCAGCTTTTGGTTATCATCCTACCAGTGAGAATTAGATCAAACTGAGTAAAACACTGGTAAGAAGAGTGACACCATAGTATCTGCAATCCACAACACCTCTGAAAACACTCCATGCACAAATTGGCAACAAGAGCTGAAATGCACCAACTGACTTTACTCCTTTAGGATTATCAGTGTGAGATTAACAGTACTTCTGCTCATAAATCTTCTAGACATCAACAACCCTATCTTTAGCTTCTAATTTGAGACAGCCATTTAAAATCATGTGGCCTGTATAAATACCCTAACCATCCTTCTACACACTCATCTATGTTCTTCCTAGTGATGAGCACTTAAACTTTCCAGGCACAAAAGAAGTCCTCTGCCTCCCAAAGGTGTATTAGCTTTTTGTGCTGCAAACACTTCCATTCCAGGCATGAACAGTTTGATTTTGTCACCAGATTACAAATCTACTTGAGTGAATGCCGAATTGGAGATTCAGCTATTTCATAAAATAGGGGTTTTTCACCATTTTTATGAAATATGAAGCACTATCAAAGAATAACCTCATGGAGTACTTGGCAAGTTTTAATCAAAATTCGCAATTCCAAGTTTTAGAGTCACTGTTACAAAGTCTGGAGTTGATCAATAGAAATAGTTCAGAAAATCTAAAGCTTTGGGGTGATTTCTGAAATATCCTTTTACAATTTAGCTTCCGTATATTGCTGCAACCATTTAAGTTGCGTTTATATCAGGATCAGAAAAATCATTGCCTTAGAAAGCATCTGATATAAGTAAATTAGCCCCTTGTTGAATCACTTTTTCTACCTCTACTTGAAGCCACAATACCCCAACATTTCTGAAACATATTTTTAAGCAATATTATAAGCACATATTTTCAAAAGAGAGATCAATAAGAATTTAGAAGCCAAAACTGATCACATGGAACCCATGAAAGGGCTGATAAAAGTAAGAAAAGCCTTCACAATATCCATTTTAAATGTAAATTGAGACAATTTCAAGAGCAATGCATAGACTTGAGCGATCAAAGGCATTTTGTTTAATACTCTAACAGCAGAAACCAACCATCCACACAGAGTGCAACTAGTACAGCGTGTTCTGGCTGGGAACCTGGTTCAACCAGACAAGCACGTTCAGAAAGCCCCAGCCATTGGCACTGGCAAACTGTACATAAGGCAAAAGCCAATCATTAGTGTAAGTAACAGCTGAAAGACGTTGGCGTGGCACGCACCTTCAGTATCATCACGCAATTGCTCCACCACATCTGTCAAATCCTCCCAAGAGTCTTTGCAAACAGCCAAAAGAAAGGAAAAGAAAGAAAATGTCATGCAAGCCATGATCTAAAGGAAAGATTCAAAATCAAGGTATAAAAAAAAGGCTAACTGAAAGGGAGATTTGCATAATACAAGTCTTAATTCATAGTGGCAAGAGATTTGCAAGTCAAAAGGGTTTTAGTCTGCACAAAGCAATACAGCAAGGTGTTTGAGAGTCAGATTAAGGTAGGCTTCAGTAAAGCTTTTATAGCTTTGTTTCTTTCTGCATTAAGACAAGCAATATTTTTGTAAAGCACATCCTGAGAAGCAAGAAAAGCATTATTTTTTTTGCAAGATCAAAGCACCAAAGTTGTCATATTTGTACAAAGTCAGCATTTGCTTCAATTTCCTCCTCCTACCCAGCCCCAAAATAACCCCCAAACAGGGAAACAGCCACACATGAAAAGCAACCACCTTTTGGGAAAGAGGCATACTGAGGACATTTAAAAAGAAGCTTGAAATGAGATTTAAGTCGATTATGACTGTGACTCCAAACGAAAACTGCTGAGACAATCCAGCTGAGCCTGGACCTCGGTCCCAGGTTTTGTGCTGTCTTCCTGATGCTGATTTAGTAAGTCCTAGGTCAGGAAACACCTCTATCCCCATGGCAGGAGCCTGCAGACGCTGACAGGCCTGGGGAAGAGGCATCCTGGCAGAGGAGCAGGCAGGACAAGAGAAACTTGTTTCAGCATGCCCACTGATTCCCTGTTTTCCAACCCAAAAAGTGAAGCCAGATGAGGCCCTGGAGGGTCTGACCCCCGCGGGATTTTCAGCTCCCTACTTACGTGCCTGTTCTCCCCAGTGCTCATTTGCAATCAGTTGAATGTCCCTTCACAGCCCAACCTTGCCAAAGTCCTGAGCAAAGTACACATGGTACTGGGACCTCCCCCCTCCCACAGAAAAGCTATTGCCTGCTCCTCCTGCTGTCAGAGCCAGCAGGGCCCGAACAGCACAGCCACAGTCACCGCATTTAAAGCAAAAAACCCTATAAACTCTACACACTAAGACAGCTTTTGGTTCAGCAGGGATTTCTCATTTTGGCAGGCACAGACAGGAAGTGCATTCGGGTTAACCTCCCTCTGCTTGCTAGGAACCACTAGGAGTTTCACCTGAGAAATTCCCTGCTATTGCAAGAACAAATCCTTGGTGATGTTCCCCACCACCACCAGCTCCTCCCATGTGCTATACTTCATTAAAGGATGTAATAGTTTGGGTTGGAAGGGACCTTAAAGCTCATCCAGTTCCAATGCCCTGCCATGGGCAGGGACACCTTCCACTAGACCAGGTTGCTCCAAGCCCCTGTGTCCAACCTGGCCTTGAACACTGCCAGGGATGGGGCAGCCACAGCTTCTCTGGGTGACCTGTGCCAGGGCCTCAGCACCCCCACACTAAAGAACTCCTTGCTGACGTCTAATCTAAATCTCCCTCCTGTCAGCTTATGGCTTTTGGTCTTACAAGGATATTACAGCTTTGTGAGGGTTCAGGACACTTGTAGCTTAGTGCAGCTCTTCCCTGGACCATACTCCTACCTTGGAATGCTACAAATTGATCTCCCTCCATCATGAGTAACTTTCACCCCTTTCTCTTTCTTTCTTTTTTTTTGGTAGGATTTAAAATGCAGATGTGTGATTGAGAAGTTCAGTATTTGTAGGAAATGTTACATGTAGCAACATTACATAAACAAGCTAATGTTTGATATTGTCACTTCAAACTCCTCCCTACAGGCACCATGTAGCCTCCAATTAAAGCTCTCTACTCCCCGAAGCCTTTCTTTTCTCAGCTCCATATCCCCAAAACCTGCGATATACTCTGACAAATGTTAACAACAGCGAGAGAGGAGGCTTACACACAGTAGAACAGGTTTTGCTTTCCCATCACTTGAATACACAGCCCCTGCACCTCACTCAGCATCTGGGCTACCTTTCACAGAAGGCAGCAAAGAGCCTCACAGGACCTTGGCTGGCTCTGCCTGGACAATTGCTACCCACTTCAGGGGAAGGGATTATGGCACATTTATTTATTAACCCTTAGCAAGTGATTCATGTAAAGGTTACAGAAAATATCCACAGTCACATATATTTTCTATTACATCCCTACAGGCAATAACCCTTCTTTTCCAGTGAGAAATGCTTGTAAAAACTGCATGAATTCATACTGGCATACAGACACTATGAGATTTGTATAGATTTAGAGGCAAAAGCACACATTTAATTACCACTTAGTTTCATGTTTTCATACATTTCTTCATGCATCTAACTGGCATTTGCATACATTTAATTCTTTCTTTCACACTGCAGTTTTCTCTGCTTGTCTGGAATTTCCACCAAATAGCAGGGAAAAAGCCATCCCATACACACAAATAAATACATCAATAAATCACAAAGACCTGCGAGTTGATAGCTTCCGTGCTCCCTGCCATGCTACATCTAAGACAAACTCAATATTTTAGTTTATTCTGGAAAAATACTCAAGTCTCTGACTGATGCACACCAAGTTTAAGAAACAGGATGACCACAACCTCATGAAACAATTACCTCATTCCAACTAGACTCCCAAGAAGTTTAGTATTAAGGAACTGAATATCCCACTGGAATTAATGCATAAGGAAGTTCTTTCCAAAAGAACTGGAGTACTTGTGATCACTAACATATTAACCATGAAAATCCCACTCATCATTTTAACTGGCATAGCAGCCACAGTGTCTTTTAAAGCCAGTGTCAAAGGAAACAACAAAACCACTCCATCCTAACTTTATCTTTCTGAATTTGCCCAGATCTTCATTTTTGCTGTAGTATTTCTCACATACATATGCAATAGCCAACAGTTACATTACAATCTGGAGCAACTCATACAGGAGTAGGGATATTGCTACTGGATATGCTTTCTCATACAAATAAAAGCTTTTAAAAATGAACCCTGGGAGAATGTACCAACATAAAATTATTCCATGCTGTTATTAAACAGAAGGAGTGCTTCATTATTTAAGATTGAAGTTAATAGCCTAAAATAGCTGGGTAGTAGAAACCTTTATGAATATTCCAACCTACCACTGTACCTCTCCAGCTCCCATCCTGATGTTCTCCTATCCCTCCTGGCAGCCCCCAGCACTGTTGTGCGTAAGTTCCAAGTCCATAGGCAACCCTGGTAAGCAGTGGGCTGCAATACTACTACACAGTGCTGAGAAAACATGCTACATACAAAAGCTGAGTTCCCAAAACACACAGCTTCCAGGCCATCCATTTTTTGTTCACATTCTCTTTACTTTTATTAGTAAATACCTTGTTAGTACAACTAAGAGGATGGAATGCTCCAAACTACTTATATAGCTATATATACGTTCAGAACAAAGCAATAAATGCATGCATCCTTACTATAGTTTCCGAGCATCATGTGATAATCTAGTTCCTCCAAAGACAGATTAAATAGGTCAGGATTTGGCTTGGCTTTTTTTTTTTTAGGTACAGAAGTTCTTAGCAAATGCATATGGAGAAGCTGAGAACTAAAATAACCTAAAAAACAACCAGCACCAGCCTGGGGAAGTAAAAGCTGAAGTTGATACAGGAAGTACTCTATCCATGGAGAAATACCAGTCATGCCCCTGTGGCTATGAAAGGCTTGACTCAAATCTGTTAGTTTCTGTACTAACCTTACAGAAAATATGAACTCTGTTGAAGGATTATAAACAGATAAAACTGCAGCAAGACCAGGGTCCCCATATTCTGCTTACTGATAAGGAAAGGCGTGATTTTTGAGCTTGCTCACAACAGTCAAGATAAATACTGAACATGCCAGCAGCTGAACTCCAAGAGCAGGAAAGACAACTGGAGTGCACTTTACCAACACGTTAGTGTTAAAATTCCCTGTGCTCCAGCCTACTGATTTGCCATGACTGAAATAAGGTCTGAGGAAAGGAGGAAAAACAACCAACAAGTTTAAAATAAGACCTGCACAAGTGCAGACAAGTTAGGACTGAACACTAAATGCAGGAATCAGGTGATGGTTGAGTGAACCCAATCCAACTGCAAACAGAAGTGTCAAGCAATAAGGGTTGCTGTCTCCCAATCCCCCATTTTTACTCAACATCTTTCTTTTATATAAGCCCTAATATTCAAAGCACTCTTTTTCATCCACAAAGGAGAGACAAGACCACTTCACCATGCCGCATTGCTGTGCCTGAATCAGAGTGCCAGGAGTGACAGTCGCAAGTCCCATGTTCACTCAAAGGCACTTTAAAATTGAACTGGAAGTGAAATTTTACAACAGCCATCAGAATAACCAGGTAGTTTCAATGTCAGTTATGCCTCATTATGCCCTACATAGGAAAAAGTATTCCAGAGAAGGATGCTATTGGAAGGAATGCTGACACATGTGCTCTTCAGAGGGTTCATTATAGGATAATTTGTCCAATTTTAACTTGTAGTCTGCTGCTCTAACCACTTGCTGCTCTTTTCAGGGCCACAGCACAGGGGAAAGTTGGCAGAGCTTTCTGGGAAATACTGAATATGCATGACAAAATTGGATTCACATGGGGTTTTTTTCCCAAGGCTAGCCCATTCTCCTTCACTATATGGACAAATACTACTTATATCATAAAACAGAAACTTATAGTCAGATTATTATATTTATTTAAATTGCATTAATTTGTATTTGTTGCCTTAGGAATTATAAATAATACATTTAATAAGAAATAATTAAAGTGGTCAAGAAACAATCATAGAATCACAGACTGGTTTGGGTTGGAAGAGATCTTAAAGCTCATTCAGTTCCAAACCCCTGCCATGGGCAGGGATACCTTCCACTAGATCAGGCTGCTCGAAGGTGCTGTTAATCAGAGGTATGAAATGTTATTTTGCAGATTAGATTGGAAAATCAGGTGGATCATGAAGTGTCAAGCAAGGACAAGGGACCAGCAGAGAGTTTCGGTGTCATGCTCAAACACCTTGTAACCCAAAACCCCAGGAGGTGACCAGCCAGCCTGCAGCCTATAAAGTCAGGAACAATCTGTTCAGAACTTAGAAAGCAGCTTACAGAAAACCCTGTTTTTAAAAAACTTGTTACATAAAAACCCCATCTCTAAACTTCTATGTGTGCAGGGCAGGAGAACAAAATGAAGAACATGCAGGCTGCTGCCTTGGGCAGCTTCCCTTATCCTCTGTCATCTATAGCTGTCCTTCACCAATGCTCCTGAGCTTGCTGTAGTATCACCAAGGTAATATACACCAGCAGTTAATAGTTCATGTTATGTATTTGTATTGCCTCTGACCGCATCAGCACAGCCATGATTGCCTCGCTGCTGTCCTGAGCCCACCTTCTTTGTTCTCTCCCTTAATGCATCTTTATCCAGCATCCAGCTGCCCAGAACTGCTCCACCTCACATTACAGCTTGTGCTTTCATTACAGATTGTGACAACTGACTGCAATATCTTTAGAGTGAAATTGGTAGATTATGTTTGCTCTTTTTTAAAGGCCGTTGTCATCACTTCTGCTTTAATGCACACTGCTCCTCGTTTGGCAGCACCAGGTCCCCATTTGGCAGCACCAGACTGACATGACCATTATTCTTGTGCCATGCACATCCTGACCTAAGTTCAGGCTTGTGCTGTGCCAAAAGAAATAGCAGTGACATATGTGCAAACTGGGAGGAGATAAAAAGGAAGAAAAATATCCTAGAGAACTTGGGAATTCCAACCCCACTCTCCGCTATATGTATAGGACGAGGAAATAGCAAATGTACATCACATGTACTAATGGTACCCCACCCTAAGCTTTGTTCCTGTCTCGGTATGTACCATTAGGCATTTCCATGTGTTGCAACTGCATGGAGGTGCATGGAATGTTTCTCCACGACTATCCTCTTTCCAGAGGGAAATACCTGAATAACTGTTCCAGGAAATTTCTTCTTTTATTTTGGCACTTGATAGTTTGCACAAGGAAAAGAAAAAACAAAATCCTTCCCCCCTCTCCCTTTCCTCCCTATCTTTCACTTCCCATCTTTGTTGACACCCAAGAGGTTTCTCTGCAACACTTTTGATTCATTATTTCTAAGGGAAATAAATCTGCTCCACATTTCCCAGATCTGACCTAATTTGGACTAAACAAGCTTAAAAGAGCAAAGAAAAAAGCTCATGATTGTAATTCCTCAATTAAAGCATTGAAAAATATTTACAAAAGTCTAAAGTGTAAAACATAAACCGTAATTAGGCACTCAATCTTTTTCTCTAAATTGCTTCAGATGAGCTGGAGGGCTGGCACATTGTGCTTATTGTCCTTAGGAGCTTTCAGAAACTGAACCTTCCCTCCCCCTTGGCTCAGGATCAAGTGTCCATCTTCTCTTGGACGCCTCCTTTTCTGCCCAGATCATGATGGGATTCAGTGCAAATACAGGAAGGAGGACATCTCCATCCCTGGGGAGATGATCATCTTTATCATATTACTTTCCAGTACGTGCTGTCAACAGTTACAGGACCTAACTGCTATTCAAAAGATTTATGACCATTAACACATTGTATTTCATTTATCCTGCATATTATTGACTTCATATTTGTTCTATTACATCTAGCCCCCAGTTCCTTTTGATCCATTCAGGGCTTTCTGCCACCACGTGTATTTTAAGAGTACTTTTGTGATGGGAAAAGCCCAAAGACAAAAAAGGTAGAATCCGAAGGCCGATTTAGTAAACAGTGCAACAGTTTTATGGGTGAGAGGCATTTGAGCACTGAAAAGAGCATTTGCTTTTCTGGAAGAGCTGTACAGTTTCTACTCAGGGCATTTTACACGAACGTGTTTGAAACCGAAACTTTTAAAGTCATGGTGAAAAAAGCAGAAAAAACCCACCAAACTGACCTTCCTACCAAAAATTGTAATACAAAAAAGATAACTTTTCCTTTTTAGTGCTAACAGCACAGGATTAAAAAAAATACAAAATGGTAATTCTGTAATTCCTGGCAGCTGCAGTTCATATCATAGTGTTATCATGTGTATTCCTTCTGTTCTCAATTACAAGCTGATCCCATGAGTATTAAAACTTCCATTGCTCTGAGATGAAGCTCCTCCTGAGTATTCCAAGTAGAAATTTAATATTCTGTAAAACTGTGTAAGACCCTTTTTGCATTTCATAGATTGTCCCAAAGTTGACATTAGGGCCCAAATCCCATATACAAGTGCTACAGAAAAATAATCAAGATATTTTCACACCTTGGTCCCTAAAGATGCCTCAATGACCATTACATCTTGCACACAAACAAGAGCTCAATAGCCATTCCTGTCACATTTCATTTTGTGCTGCCTGCAGAGCACAGTGAAGTTCTTATTACCTAATGAAGAACCACTGCTTAAAAAAATGAAATAATTTCTCTGAACCAAGCAGATTACAATATGTAGCAAAATCATCATCTTTTCATACACACAGAATTGTTCCAAACAACTGGAAAACTGTGCATCAATAACAAACTTTTATTGTTAAATTGAGCATCCATATTAGATGCTATATTGAATACATACAAGCAGCCAGAAACTCAGCAACTCTACTAATGGTACATGCTTCTCCTAACTTGACTAAAACTTGTTTACTCAGCGTTACACTCAGAAACAACCAACTCTCTGTCAGGAATGGAATTACTCCAGATTTACACTGTTCCAGCTCAGCTCTGAATCCATCTCCCAAAGTATACTGCCTTTGGCTTAAAAAGTAGTGGAACTGGGCTTGGACTTACTAGAAAACATCACGACCACAGGAGAATGCCTATTGTTTTTAAACACCAGTGAGTAAGACTGTGCTTACCACTATGCACTCAACATCACTAACTCTCTCCCTGTCCCAGCCTCTAGCTCCCCTGGCACCCCAATTCTAAGATTAAAACTATTCTGATGCCTCTCTCTCACTGGAATTAAAATATGATCTATCTGGATAGGAATATCAAACCAGAGCAGATTAGAATTGCTTATTACACCTCTTCCTGGATGAGGCAAAACTCCCAAGTGATCTGTTTTAAATAAATAACAAAAAAGGAAATATAGTAAAACTAACCACTATTAACAAACTACTTCAATTGGAAAGAGAAAGAAGAAAGTACTGAAGCTTCTTGCTTATCACAACTCTGTTTTCTCAGATATTTTACTTTTTTGCCTTACCTTTGGTATAGGTTCAAGGAAACAAAAACATCTTTAAAAACAGCAAAGTGGAAACTCACACCACAGCCAGTGGTACAAAGTAAAGCCTGAAGGTGCAAGGCCTGTAAGATAACTCAGCTGAAAAAGCCAGGGACCCACGAGAGGAAACACTTAGGACCACTCATCCTCCATATAACAACTGAGTCATTCACAGGACCCTACAGAAGAGCAGCCAGCCCAGCAGAAGCTTACAGCCATTGAACTCTTCAAGACTACCATCTTATTTTCCCATTGCATTTTTAACCTTCCCCATTGTGTTCCTGACCCTTTGTCTTCTCTTCTTACTTCCCCACTGCCCATATCCATGCTCTTCCTCTTCTCCCTATGACACTATAGGCAGGCAGTTCTAGGATGCAAGGATGGGTGCAGACACCTACGATGCACAACAAGGACCACACGATGGGTACACAGGGAGGTGGAAGGCAGGATGGCTGCTTGTGGGCTAGGGCATAGCAGATGACAGCAGCAAAAAACTGTCAGGAAGCAGCAAGAGCTGAAGAACAGCAACTGGAGACTTCAAATGCTGATGACAACAAACTGTTGGATTTGCTGCTGCAATATACTATTTTTATGTGTCTTGATTTGCAAGGGGAAAAAAATGCAGCCTTTTGTTGTGCTTTTGACAGAATTCTCAGCTTCTTTTCCCCTCCTTCTTCATAATCCCCACCTTTTTACATCAGTTTTATGGAAGTATTTACAAGACACACCAGCCTCAGATCTTAGTTGCCCTGCTTTTTCTCTCAGACAAGCACTGAACGCCTGTCCTGCACACACAGCGAGGACACAGCAGCAGTGCTGATGCAGTAGCACCAGTTTGAACACTAGGGATAAAGCTGTGTCAGCTTTTCTACTATGCACATTTCTTCCTGACCTTCTATCTGTTAAAAACACAACTTGGGTTCAACCACCGCTCACTTCCCCAAAATAACCAGTCTCACAGGCTTTCAACAAGCAACCTTACTTTATGAATGTATAAGCATCTCTGTAAAGGTCATTATGATACAGCTCTATTCATTTTTTTGATACAGAATTAAATACAATGGCAATGAAATAAGCTAATATTAACCCTTTGCTGATTTCTAATCCTTTATGGTACTTGCAAGACAGTGACTGTAATTGAAGCTTTAAAATCAATTATTTTTCTAGTTGGGGAATGGTTAGTCTAGTATTAGTGTTAGAATTGCTTACCTAGGCAAGCCAGGGGGAAATCTATACACTGAAGTGTACAGATACATTCAAAACACTGAATATTCAGGTATTTCAGTAAGGCAACCCAGAAAAGCTCCATTACAGACACTGGATTCAGCCAAGCCTACTTTCCCCATGAATTTGCTCAGAGCAAGAAGGCAAACAGAGAGGAAAGAGATGCATACAAAAAGTAAGGCTCTGCAGGACTGACTGATAGTGTGACTGCAAGGTTTTCCAGGCTATACTAAGAGAAGAGCCCTAGGCTGCTTGGAAGGCCATTTACTGACTACAATGTGACAAGCCAAGAGAGTAGGTACTATTTATGAAAGAGGTAGAGAGAATATATAAAAATCATTTCACCTATACTAGAATGTACTGTTCAAAACCCCAAAACACTGAAGTCCAAAAACAGATGAGTGAGACCAAGCAAGGTCTGAAATGGTCTGCACCCCATACAGGTATAAGAATTATTGCATCCTTGGCTCACCCTGTGCTCACTACTCTGGTTCTGCATTCCTGTGCCTACAGCACCCCCCTGAAATCTCAGGACATGCTTCCAGGGGAGCATTAGGCTCTGCCTTTGAAACCTCTGCCTAGTATCCCATTGCGTGACTAAGAATCTGGCAAGCAAATCCAGAGCCAAGGGCTGCCACCACTGGAAGCAGCTGTCAAATACGATTTATCACCTGGGAACTAATGTTAAAGCTCAAATCCTTACCACAGTTTAAGTTGCCTCATCCAGCAAGATGACAATATAAAACATTACTGGCTTGATAAGTCAGCATCAAATGGGCCAAGCAAGACTACTTGGTGGAGTGACACTTCAGTGCTTACAGGAAAAGGGTCAGGCATAAAAAGATGGATCCCTCTCACTGTAAGAGCCAAAGACACTCAGCATGCAGCAAAGGGGCACTTAGAACCTGGCAGTGTTGGTGATAGCACTGGTTACTGGCCAAAATTCCAGCAGAAATACACCAAACCTCCTTCTTCCCTACTTTTTATTGGTAGAGCAGTGCATGTATGACCTCTTGTGTTTTTAGTATCACAAAGCTTTCAAACCTCATTTTACATGACCTGGTGGTATTAACATGCTCTCACCCCCAACCCAGATAACAAAGCCCTTTTCAAGAAGAAAGCAAGATACATTACACTTTTCAGGCTTCCAAGCCAGTATAAACAGCAGCATGCTCACCAGAAGCGAGTGAGCAGATGTGTGATGGTATCATCACCTGACAACGGGCCCAACTGCGTAATCACTTGGGGCTTTCCAAAAACTACCCACAGACCATATGCAGACACAGGGCCGTGTTTTGCCAATGTGCTCCATTCGTATAAGCTGGCAGCTAATAAAGCTATAAGCCCTGCTTTAAGAGTACAATTGCGATTAAATGCATCACTAAGCACATATCACAGTTATCTTCCTTCCTGAGACCTACAAAGCTGATCTTTCCAGCTACATCTTAAAAAATACTAACAGTTAAGCATGAATCTCTCTCCCAGGGGGGACTGTGAAAGACACAGCAAATTCTAAGGGCAGTCTAAAGCACCAGTGTGGCTTTCTAACTTGTCAAACGGTGTCCAGGGTTCTCCAGGCAGCACGAGAGCATCTCATCCTGGAGACACCCCTCCCACCTCGTCAGTAAGAATGCGATGGGTGCAGGGATCCCGAGGCAGGGAACCGGTCCGTACCTTCATGGGTAGGCTCTGGGTCAGGTGTCAGTGAGATGTCGTCCAGCTCACGCAAGCAGAGCCATTCTCCATCCATCGACACTCGGAATTTGCAAAGATAGATGGTCTCCATGGCAGCCTGAGTGATCTTGTCTGTGGTGGGGGTTGGCATGTCGCTTTGAGGCGTCAGAGCAGACATGATGACTCAGCTGGTACAACAACAACGGGAACAGGGGGAAAAATCAGGACTGAAAAGCTTTCCGAAGAAGAAAATGAGAAATACCTTGCTGTTAAAGGGCAGATGTGCTCAGGGTCGCACAGGCTGCTCTGGCCTTTTCATATATAAAGCAAGGTAAAAACGCTGCTCCTTCAGGCTCCTCTCGTCCTCCCTTCTTGCCACCAACTGTTGTCGTCTTCAGCTGTGCTAGAGGCTATTGATCCCAAGCACCCACAGGAGACCTGGCTGCTGCATCAAAGCCAGGGGGTGGGAAAAAACAAGGCAAAAAATATATTTCTATTAAAAAAATAAAGCAAAGCAGCACAAGGAAAAGGAACAGCTTCCTCTGCTGATTACCCAAGCAAAAACAAAGGGAGAATGCAGAGATGGATATCCAGGTTTGCCAGAATCACACTGCTGGTCTCTTCCTCCCAGCAAAGCCGGAGTGCCGACAGGATTGGCTGTGCGCAGTGAGCAGGGTGGTGACCAAAATGGCTGACTAATGAACTGAACTGAAAAATCAGGCTCATGTGATCAGCTGCTCCGAGCGGAGGGCAAGTGATTCCCAGGATGCTGATGCAGGGACGGCAATTAGGCTCTCTTCAAGCACAGCACCTTCTCATCGGGCTGTGCTAGTCCATCTGGGAGCAAGCATAAGGCACCATGCAGGTTTCTCATCCGTCATCTCCATACTACAAAAGAGGCACAGACTGGCAGCATGAGGAATACAAAGCCACATTTGTATTCCTTTCGCATGCCTGGATGCCACTACAGGAATTAAAGTACCACCTTTGTTTTCATAGTAAGTGTGCAAGTCATGGTTTGTGTTTTAGTTGCCATGCTACCTTCCCAAAGGGTGCCTTTGAGCTAAGATTTCCCACACACAAAACAATGTTCAGATGGATTTATTCTTTTAGGGAAACAATGAGGGGGGGAAAGACCTGGCTCCAAGCACTACAGTGATCAAGGATTAAGCTTTTTTAGGACAGCACATGCACACAGAAGAACAACAAGGGTGAATACCACAAACATCTATAAGATTCATGACAGAATACCAGTGCTTCAAAACCTCACCTGAAAATTGGTACAGCTCAGGTGAGGCTGATGAAGCAGTACTGCCCCTCAGCAGGCAGACAAGCAGGCTTTCAATGACTCAAGAACAGGCAATAGTGCTGTGCTGCTCTGTCACTTCCCAACCAGCTCCATCTCCTCCATTTCCCTGGACAAGAGGTCCCAGGTCACAGACACCCTCCTTATTCCGGAGGTTACTATTTAACCAGGGCACAGGACACAGTGTCACCACCCACCTGAACTGTGAGATCAGGCAACACTAAATTAGTTTATCTTGATTCCTGGGTGGCTCCAGTGTACCTACGGAGAGCAGATAATGGTGCATCTACCTGAAATGGATGCCTAGTCCCCCCAGCTAAATTTGGCCAAGGCTGACTGTTCACCAGAACAGTATATTTATAGGAACACATGAATGATTAATGCATTGGACCTTATTCTCTGTACTTTCTCTTCCCTGAAGAGATACAAAGACGTACATCTATTGCTTAAGGCTGTGCAATACAAAACCTCATCATTTGACAGAGTTCAGCATACCAGCACATACAAGCTTTTGAAGAAAAGCACCCATTACATAATAACCTCCTAACACTGGCAAAAAGGGTTAAGAGCTGTCAGTTCTGACAGGCAAGAGGGAGAAGTTGCTTTTAGTGAAAGCCTCCTGCTCAGTGCATAACATTTTGACTCAGCAACTCTTTGCCCCCCTCAGACTAAAGCAAACAAAGAGCCATGTAGTGTGTTATCACAGTGATGCAAAGGAGAGTTATTACATGAACAACAACAGCTACTATTGTTCCTCCTTCCCGAGAGAGAATGGGGCTTATAAACTGTGCTGACAGCATTTTAATTCCTGTGATACGTATACATCCTGTCATCAATGACAACCTGTAGTTTCACTGCTCTTAACCCAGTGGAAATGGCCATATACAAACAGCTACAGGAGAACAGCTGGTCCCTCCTGCTAACCTTTTGAAAGAGTCTAAGCAAGCAGCAAATGATCAAGATAAACTCCTTAGAATCAACATAGCACCATAAGCTCCTGCATAAAGTGGTGTCCAACATACCTAATCCTCAGACAGTTTAATTCTGTTTTGGTTGGACCAATTAGAAAAGCAAACAGCCTTAGGTGTGACCCAGGAGTTCCTGTTTCACAACACAGGTCTTCAACTGAACTCAGCACTGGCAAGCTGAATCACAGCATCACAGCAGAGCTCTGTTAAAAACAAGTAAGTAACTGTTCAACTCCCACTGGATTTCTTTTATACAATTTACTTCTTAACATGAAGAAATAAATGAAGCCAGTCTGCCCTGACCACCTCAGTTCTATTTTCAGGCTCTTCTACACCATGATCCTGCTGCAAATACTCCACAAGGATACTTAAAGTACATGGAAAATAATTTTCCAACTTGAAATAATTTCAGTTTATTAGTTTGATTTTTATTTGCTTAAAACAAAGCTTTGGACACAACATACCACTTAACAATCGCCACCTTAAAACAGAGCTACTTCACCACTCTAAAACTACCTTCTAGTCCTGTAAGGAAAAAAAATATACGTAGCATGGATATACTTAGAAACACTGATGAAAAAAAGAGAAAGATATCGAATATTTGTATTTTCATAATTTCTTTGATAAAACTACTGTGCAACTCAAGGCCTACTGGTAAAACTCCATCAGGATCCAAGAGGTTGCCCACGGATGAAAGAGAACCAAGCGCAGGTATAGATGAAGAGGAGTTATTCACAAAGAACCACTTTCTCGAACAAGTCCGACAGCTTTGGCTGGTCTTACAAAACCCTCATGTTAGCCACACTTTGGCAAAGGCAGACGGAGGCTTTGGCTAGATGACAAAACAAGGCAGTTCTTGCAAAAATGTTGTCATGATTAAAGAATTAGAGATTGACTGTGCTGTAATTTTTGGACTAACCACCTGAGAGCAAGGCACTCCATCAGCACCAGGATCTGAAAGCTCAGCTGTACTGGGAAGTATTTTTAGTTTCAAAAGCTGAGTAACTTAGAATCATCTAAGCAATAAAAGCCAAATTCCCAAACAGCCTTTTGGGCTCCAAGGGGCACCTTTGGGTGTACTTTCACCTCCAGTGCCAGCAAGCTGAACTTCAGACTTTATGATAAAACTTTCCCCATCACTGTGTACAGCAAAGCAGCTGTACAGCAAAGTGCCAGTGTTGGCAGAGGAGACTATTACTTCAGACTATGAAGAAATGCAAGTCTTTATATTGCAGCCTATGACAAATATGAATCATGAGCAGATTCCTCCAAGTTCTCCTAATGCTTGTAAGCTGTTTGTGGCTGCTCTATCAGACCCACAAGCCTGGCAGCCTGGTCCAGTAAGGAAGCTCCCAATTTCTAAGGGAAACAATTCTGATGTTCCGATTTTCTGCCCATGCTCTTGCCTGACACGTGAAAACCTGCTCCTAGCAAACCTATGAACATGACTTGCTCTCTCTTTCACTTCTGCTTCAACTTCACATCAACGTGCTGTCCAGCAATGGCTTTACTGGTTGAGATGACTACAAACAGCATCAGGGTTGTGCCTGATTTAAGAACCAACAGAGCTGCTATTCCACAAATCATATGCTCTTCCAATAGCCTCTCTCCAGGCAATCTCTTAGGTGGAATATAATCTGAAATTAGTAACAAAGCATCTACACTGCAAAGCCCATTTCTTACTCTTCTGTCAGCACAGATTCATGTATTACCTCAAACAGCAGCAGCACTTTGAACCCCGCATGCTAAAAATGTAAGCAGGCAAAAGAAGGTTTAACAGCCTGAAAAGCAGTGACACAATTCCTTAATTTCTAGAATAAGGGACAAACTGGTTTTTGTCTCCCTACTGTGAAATGCAGAGATATTATTTAAGGATTCAAGTAAATCCCCTAATTGAGGATACCATTAAAAAACAGGAAGGAAAACTCGAAGTATCATGGTATCTGGTAGGCTTTCAGTGGGAGCAAGGAATTAGTTTGGCAGGGTTGGTTTTATTTGCTGTGGTTTTGTTTGTAAAGCCAGCATAATCAAGTTGCTTTCACTGTAGTTCCTGCAGCTCAGCATGTTTAAGTAAATCTTCTTGTTCCTTCTGTCTGTCTGGAAACACCTGTACCTAAAAAGCAGCTTAATGTACCCTTCAATCCTGTCGTAAGACCTCTTGAGAGACAACACTTTAACCACTGGGTCGTAACACAAAAAACCCCAAGCCTAAATAAACCTCAAAAACATTCTGAAGTATTGACTTTTCAGTGTATTGGTCTCTCCCTGCACTAGAACACATAAATGCCAATACAGAGTAGTTATTTTTATTACTAATCATGGAAATAACAGCCTTCAGGGGCTGAAGGGAGGAACTTGTGATGCAGCAGGAAACATCCTTCACTTGCATTGCTTCTTTCATTTCACAGCTACATAGAGGGGAACTAGTCTCCATAAAGTGTATCACTGGGATGTTTTTAATACACACACAAGCTGCAAAAATAGCCTTCTTCACACTCCTTGGTTTACCTTAACTCTTAAAGTAATTCTAGCACTGAAGGATCAAGGGAAGCAGACATGAAGAGTCACTTCACGTACTACTGTGGAAAAAGGAGAAGCAGAGCACAGACATAACAGTCTTCATAACCCGGGCCACGAGTAACACCACTGCACAGAATGACTGTCATTTATATGAGATACAAGAAGGGATAATACCTGTAAGGCCACGTTACTCTACAGATAGCCAGGATGAGCATCAGCATTTAAGCACACAACATACTGTCAGCTCCTGAGTGAAGTTCAACCCACTGACTGGGGGTCAACCCAAAGCAGCAAGTGAATGAGCAAGACAGCAGCAGAATCCATTGCTCCTGCTGCTCAGTGATAAATGCTCTTACAGACATGAGAACCGGGAATAACACAACAAAAAAAGCAAGACATGATGAAAAAGATATTTACAGAGTCTGCCCTGGGAGAAACAGATTCCAAGACACCATGAGAGCAGATCATGCTCTGTGCTCCCTTCAGACACTGCTATCACCACATCAATCACTGATGCTTCCTGAGGAGGCTTTGACATAGGATATTGCAGAGACATCTATTACCTCAGAGTCAGCAAAGAACAAGGAAACATGTACATTTATTGTATAAGGGTCTTCCACAAAGCCTACATGAACAGCCACTTGAACAAGGCTCACACGAGGGATAAAGCGTTGTCCAACAAGTGAGGTTTTACACTAACTCCTTGTGAACCACTGCTGCTCACCTCAGTGCCTCAGTTTGGCCACATCTACACAGAAACCTTACAACGAAGTTTGAACAGCAAAAATAGGATGGCTAAGGTTACATATTTTTCTTAGAAGCTTATTATCTATCAGAAATAGCTCAGTACTTCACATACACATCACAGGACTACACTCGGTAAAGATTTCCTGATTGGAGAGAAGTAATAATGAAGGTTTTGACAGGACACTCTCAGTTTAAGCAACTCATTGCGGAGGGAGTTTTGGACTGCGGACAAAAGTTCGCCATCAGAGACAACCCTTCAAGTAGCTCAAAGCAAAGCTGTGTCATTTACCTGCTGCTGGCATTACAGAAATGGGCTTTTCCTTCACGGGTTAGTGCTCTGCTGGAGTGTGGGGGGATGAGGAGGAGGGCGAGAGAGGGGGAAAGATATCCTCCCCAAATAATCAGCTAGTATGGGAGTGAACACAGGCAGGAGGAGACACAGCAAAGGCAAAGAGGTGGTCACCCACACCCCGGCCCAAGCCCAGAAGCTGCAGCTATTCACTCCTTTCAAGATGGATGGACTGAAAGGGGGAGACCTCTTCTATATACACCCATACACGTAGGTTTTGTTTGCTTTTAAAACACAACACCTACTTCACAGTACTCCGGCTCACCCAAATACACCGCAAGAACACGACAAGCGATCTTACCAAGCAGAAAACTCTTTGCCACCCACCCACCCCGCCCCACAGGCAGCAACACACTTCAGCCTCGCCATGTACCCCTCATAAACGCCTTCGCCTTGCCCTCGATGCCAGCACGGTTGCCCACCCCATAACTACACCCCAAGCCAAAGGCAAGGTGCCTTCCAAACCTCCCGGGCACCGCTCCATGCACCCTCAGCCTTGCCGCGTACCCCCGGCCCCCCCTCACCCGCACCACCCCGCCTTGAGGGAAGCTCCGGCCGCCCGGGGAGGAGCCGGAGCCCCGCAGCTACTCACGGGCTCCGGCCGGCCCAGGATAGCTCAGCACCAGCACGGGCAGGGGGTCCCCGCCGCGGGGCGCCGGGGGTCTCCACACACCGGGCGGTGCGGCGGCGGCCGCGCCTCCATGGCCGGGGTAGAGGAGGAAGAACGGCGGCGAGGCAGGCGAGGCAGGCGACGCCGCCTCCTCCTCCTCCTCCAAGGCCGCCGCCGCCTCTGCGGGCTCGTCCCGCTGCTCCATGGAGGGGGGCAGCTCCGTAGCGGCCCCGTCCCGGGAACTTTCAGGCAGCGGCGGCACAAGCGACGCCCGCTCCGCCTCCGCCATCGCCGCCAGGGCCCCGCCCCGGCCGGGAAGCAGGGCCGCTGCCCGCCTCGGCCCGCCCCGGTCCGCCCTCGCTGCGGGGAGGAGCGGCTGGTTCGGACCCGAACCGGCCCGGCCCGACCCGCACCCACCTGCCGCTGCCCGGGGCCCGGCGGTGCCGGGACTGCGGCGGCCCGAGCCCGGCCCGGCTCCGCGGAGGAGCTCTCCCCTCGGCCCGGGGCAGCAGGCCTCCGCTCCCCGACGGATGGGTCACCGCCGGCTGACCGACACCGGACAGCCAGACTGCAGGCGGTGTGGAGAGAGCCTTGTGTCCACCCTTCTGCGAGGTTTGTTTGCCTCCAGCCTCATACCCGTAACACTTCCTTTGTCATTGCTGCCAAGTCGTCTTTCTCAGGCTTTATCAAAACCAAGGTGAACCGACCTCAGCTTCTACCATAAGCCTCCCACCCTGCTACAAACACCACCCGCCCTGTTCCAGTTAAATGCCATCTCATCACCTGTGTTTCACTGTTTCTACATCGGGCCAGAAGGAAGGAAGCGGCAGCCTTGTACATGTAAAGATACCTTCATGGGACCAGAGCCTGCACAGGGAAACACAGATTTTAACCTTAAGAAAACCCCTTCGTACAGCAACAAGGAAGTTGGACTCGCACATGGTTTTTAACTCACCCACAAAGAAAAGCTATTGCACCACATCCTGCCTCCCCCTCGCATTCCCAAGGGCAAGATCCCATCAACAAGGTTTTCATATTCTCTTGACAAGAGGTGACAATACAAGGTCCAAATATATTCCTTACTACCACAACTACCACATAGACCATGCCAATTGGAATTTCACTTAGGGGATTATTTCTCTGAAGGCAGTAATAGACTTCTCATTAAGGCAGGGCAGTTACTGTGGACTGTAGTGCTGTCAGTAAGAAGGGAGAACACAAATCTGCCTGCTTCTAAAGAACATCCTGCATTCAGTGCCCTGTGGTGAAGCTGAAACAGGTTGCTGGTTTGCTGCAACTGATTTAACAGATGCTTTAACTCGTTTTCCAAATCTCAAAGCTGAACGTTTGAAGTTCAGTTTTCCAGTGCTAGCAAGAGTGAAACAACACCCAGACTGTGGTGGAGTATTATGGAAGACAATGAGGAAAGCTTTGACAAAATTTAAGGCAGCAGCAGCAGGAGAATTTCCTTCTGAAGTATTCAATGTATTTTCCTTACCTTGCATCAATAGAAATTTCAGGTTGTGATGCAGAAAAAGCACTGTCCACCTCTCTGCCACTGTGCTTTTTCTGCTCACACTTTCAAAGCCAAGCCAGGCTTTCTCTGGATGCTGATCGCCCACCAAGGACTGCTTGCCATGTGTAGAAAGCCAACAGAGCACCTTCTACCTCTCCTTAGAGCTTGCTACACACTACGTGCTTTTTAAACGCAAATCATTCATATTTAAGTGCACAAAGGACTGTCTCTTGAATTTCCATCTGCTTGCTTGAAGCACTGCAACAATGCAGGGGCAGGTATCTCCACAGCCACGTGGGGCAACTCACGTGAGATGTGGCTGTTGCCCAAGTGTTTAAATGCTAACCTGTGTTAGGTGCTGTTGAGGCAGACCCCAGGACCAGCCCCTTCTGAGCAAAGCAGCCAGCACTCACCAAGCAGGAGCCTGGTGAGGACAAGTGCCATTCAGTGTCACTTGGCACTATGAGAACCCTCTCCAGAAGCACTGCTGGAAGGAAAAAAAATCCCAGCCAAAAAACAGCATTAACCACAACCTTGCTCCACTTCTCATTTATCTTCATGACCATCATCCATGGTCTTCCCCTTATTTGCATAGCCCCTTTTCACAGAGATCTTCAAAACCTGTTTAGCACCAAGGATTTCCCTTCAGCTCAAAACATCCCTCTAAGAAGCATCTCTTAGAACATCACAATGCCTTCCCTCGCATGGCCTTCCCACAATCACTCATTCATAAAACCATACGGGAGTGAGCTATTCATGGCTTTGTCCAATCTCTGAACTAACCAACTGAACTTAATGTTGTGGTTAATCTTCATTACAGTGCTGGGCCATCTGCTGGCTTCCTGTGCCGGGTATGCCGAAACACTGAGCTCCCTCTTCCGTATGGCCTCATTGTTATGTTCCTTGGGTCTGTGATGGTGCACTAATTTAGTGTTTCTCTTATTTATTGCTTAGATGGAAGTTGCCAGAACTTTGCATGCAAGCTGCCTAAAGCTTTTCAAGGCACCACAAAGCTGCCATGGATACTTACAGCTTGATTGCAGATCTACGAACCATCATCAGCCTTTCAGTTTTGTACAAAATGTGAAATGTACATGGGCAAGTGCTGTACTGAGATCTGCTGGATCTTTTTCTCATCTCATATGATGACTGTTACACACCATTCTTCACCAGAAAAAGCTGCTTTTTATCCAACATGCTACCTTTCAATGACCTCAGGAGCATAGCTTGGCATTATCAGTGGTGGCCTCCATCGTGATCCCAGCACAGGGTTAATACAAGGTGCAGTTTTGGGAAGCTCTGTCCCCCTCCTTGCTAAAGCTGGTACCAGCTCTAAGCCTTGCATTTCTCTCTGGAAAAAGCAAGAGGCTAACTCTGTTGGTTGCTGCACACAGTAAGGGAAGACAAGAAAGCACAGGCGAAGGACATCTTTATCCCCACAGCTGATATGTTTCACATCTCACCTAAGGCCATCAAGATGCAGAGAACATAGTCAAATGAGAACACATGTTCAGCAACCTCTTGAAGAAAGCCTCAACTTTGCCTGCATGACCCAGGCAACTCTATGGCAGGGACTGATTCCCAATGCTTTGCAGTTTGTTTCTGTGAAGCAATCTTGTTTTTCTACCTCCCCTTTTAACAATCAGCTTTGAAAGTCAACAGAATTGCTTCAGAATTGCAATTAAAAGCATGATTCTGGCAGAAACAGGCCTAGAATGCAAAGGTTGACATAAAAACCTATGAAAGCATACCTTGCTTGGAGAAAATGAGCAGAGCACACAAAAATAACCCCTCAAAACAAAACATAACCCAAAACAAACCACCTAGATACACTGGGGTTTCTGTAATATTCATTCCCCTTAAATGATTTCACAGGGAAAGCTGACAGCAGTACCTTTCACATGCTACTGGAACACAAATTAAGGATGGGCTCCCTGAAAACTGTCCCAGGCTCAAGTGTAGGTCTTACCTGAGACAGTGTTTGTTCAGCTTTTAAGGAAAATTCATCAGTCATTCCTCCTTTACAACCTGAACCAGAGCTCCCAGTCAGAAATTCAGTGTGCGGTTGAGTTTACCTTCAAACTGAAGATGTTACACCTCATCTGTTTGTCCTGTATCAATGCTACTTTAGACCTACAACAGCAGACAACAGTTAACATGTTTATCATAGATGAATTTAATGTATTTATCACAGGTAAACTGCTATGAAATGCAGGGAAGTCTTTGCTTGGCTTCTCACTGAATTCAGCAGGAGGGGAAACAGTATCTCAGGCCACATGGCATTTAAGTAATAGCTTTCTGCTTAGTTAGAAAATTAGAGATTTAGGAGATCCTCAGAGTAGTTAGTTCCAAAACATGAGGGCAAACAGGAGATCACCAGAATTAAATACCATAACCATATGTATCTCATTCTGTAGTTCAACACACAAAAAGGATGGACTAAAACAAGATAGTAAAAAGGAAAAGGTGGTGACAGCTGCACCAACCTTATTCACAACCTGCCCTCAGGAGGTCACTCCATCCTATCCCATCTCCCCACTGTCCCACATAGCCTACTTTATTCCCTTTGCTTCACACATCCCTGGCAGCCCCCAAACCCAGCATTTACAGTAGAGAAAGATGACAACATTCCAGTGCAGGAAAACACCTTAACCCACAGGCTGTGCTACTTCTAGAGGTGGCACCTTCCCAGAAGCATCCTGTGAAAAAACCACAAACCCAAGTGCCAACCCAACCCCAGTTTGCTTAGGAATAAAAAACCCCACATAATGTTTGATAAGATCTTTATTGGATTCAGCAGTGCTGCTTGCAGCTCTCAGGAATGGACAACAAGAACTATCACTTGAGCTTCCTGCTTTTCTTAACACCCGCACGGATGCCAGACAGCTCCCCAGCATATCTGTCCAGTTCCCTCCGGACTTCACGGACCTGGCCCTTGCGGCGGATCTTGGCACGACGGAATTTCTCCCGGTGCTTAACCCTGGGGTTCCGATCGATCTTCCTCCTTTTGGGTGTGAGGCCTTTGTTCTTGATCATCTGGTAAGTGACACCTCTCTTTTTGTTTGGATCCTCTCCATCCAACACTGCTTCTTCTCCAAGCCTGTCTTCATCTTCAGTTCTCTTCCTCTTGAGCTTCAACTTCTCCTCCATCATCTGGTAGTATTTTAGGGCAGCCTCTTCATCCAGGTCTGACTCATCTGAGGGTTCACCAGCAGAAGCCCGGCCATTTGCAAGTGCAGGAGCACGTTTGGGTTTGGTTTTCTTAACATCCAGTGGTAGAAACACTGCAAATTTCTTCTCCTTCCGTAACTTGTCTTCCCTCTTATCATAGTAGTTTTTCAGAAGCACACGGACTTGTGAGGACAGCTTTTGATCTATAACAGCTAGGTCATTGATTATATTTCTATAGGCAACCAATCGTTCGATAACGGGGTGGTTATGAACTGGCATCCTCTTTGACTTCAAGACCAAATAGAAACTGATATTGGCGCAGTAATTCAAGTAGAGATGATACTTGGTTTGCAAATAGCGGCTGCCTTTCCCTTGTGGGATAGTGCCATTTTTGACCATCTGCAGTAGTGGGTACAGTTCATCCTTGAGCTCCATTAACTTGACTTCAAAGTCTTCAATCAGCTGCAGGAGCTCAGGGGACTCCTGCTTCAGCAGCTTGAGCTGCTCCTTCTTGGAAAGGGCCTGCAAATCCTTGTCAATCTTCTGCCCTTTGCTGTCGTGGGTTTTCTGCTGATCAGCCAGATAGCCCTGAATCACATCTAACCCATAATCATCTTCCCCCAAGTCCTGCACCAACCGCCTTTGGATGACCTGAGCTTCCTGCTCCTCTTCCTCCTCCTCAGCATCAACCTCTTGCTGGCTATGCTTGCCCTTGGCCTGCGCATCACTCCCGTAGTCTGTGTCGTAGTAGATCTGCTTGCGCTGGCCCCAGGAGAGCTCATGAGGAAGCTTGGTGTCCTGATGGTGCTCCTCCAAGTCGCTTTCCATGGACAAGTCCCCATCTTCATCTTCAACCTCATTTTCTAACTCCTCTTCACCTTCCCCATCCTCATCTTCACCTTCCTCATCCTCATCTTCACCTTCACCTTCCCCATCCTCATCTTCCCCATCATGCTCCTCCTCACCTCCATCCTCTTCTGCGCTGTGGTCCAGGAAAAGATCCACCCCTTGTGTTTCCTCCGCCTCCTCTTCTTCCTCACCGTGTCCATCCTCCTCACTGTCCTCGGCCAGCTGCAGCCCTAACACTTCCTCCTCCTCCTCCTCGCTGCCTCCGGTCTCCTCCCCGCTCTCCAGGGCCTCCATCACCGCTTGGAACTGTGCCTCATGGAACTCCTCCACCTCATCGCGCAGGCTCTCGGCGCCCACCTGCTCCCCGACATCCTCCTTCTCCTCGTCGGCCGGCCGTGCCCGCGGCCGCAGGACGGTGCCGCGCCGCGTCCTCATGGCCCCGCTCCGGCTCTCCCACCGGGACGTGTTTCCGCTTCCCGACGCTTCCGCTTCCGCCGTGGCCGCGGTGGGGCGGACCTGCGCGGTGGGGATCCCTGGTAGGGGTCGGAAGGCAGGGGCGAGCTCGCAGCCGGGTGTCTCCTGGAAGTACTTGCACATGTGAACCCCACCGCTTGCAGCTGAGCTTCTAGTTCATGGGCTGAGCTCCGGTTCGTAGCTACTCCCAAGGCTGGAGTATAACGGAGTTTACTTCTATTAGGTTTTCAATAGAGAGCCCTGAGGAGCTGTCCCATGCGGGCAGCCCCAAAGCACGGAGTTAGTTCAGTCGTGGCAGGTATCAGCAACGAATAATGCCGCACAGAAATAAAAGACTGCCTTTTTCCTCCCCCCCCGTCAGGGTTTTTTCTCTTCGCCTAAAAGCACAGACACATAGGGGTGCTGTCTGTATAGTCTTACAACAAGGGGGAGGTGGAAAGCAAGATACAAAGTGCACCTGACAGCTGTCCCCTGGTTTACTGAAACGGCTTATTACTCAGTTCTCTACGATCACATCCAACTTTCAGAGAGAAAAAGAAGTACTCGAGAACCTTCCTGGACACATCCGAGATCATGACCTCTTCCGAGTGCTTCCCATCACCCAGTCTTTACATAACATTACTACAGGGTCTCCCAGAAGTGCTCTGTTCTGAAGGTGCAGGTAGCTGCACCGCAGGAGCAGAGGGGGCACAGTGCTGAGCTTAGTCTGAGCTCAGAAACCCACAGCCTGGTAAATTAAGCAGGCACACCTGCCCACAGGAGGAGCTCTGTGTAGAACAAGTGCAGGTGCCTTTGTCTCACCACAGAACAGGTGCAGTGTTATTTATACATACTCATGCACACTTCCCTGTGGAAAAAGACCTGCCAAGCAAATATTAAAGTTAACTGAAACGGTTGGGGGGGGGGGGGGGGGGGGGAGTGTGCACAACTACTTGCTTTTTAGTGGTTCCTTTGAATGCTGGTAGAGCTGATAGCAGGCAAGTCTCCCTTATGAGCAGTTTTTCTGACATCTACATAGTCAATTCTGGGTCTAAATTGTCCATGTGTGCTCTTGTACCAAAGATATGTTTCACCTCAGGCTAAAACACCATTTCCAAATCTGCCTGTGCCAATTTTCAGATACCACCTCCCCTGGATACAGGCCTGCAAAACAAAGAGCAACAAAAATCAGTTGGTTTTGGTGAGACATAGCATTAATTCGATCTGTTAGCCACACCTCAGTGGAAATCCTCACTTGATACTAGTTGGCCACTAAAACACAGCCATCTCTGCTAATCAGGCTTTGTAACCTTGCTGCTTAATCCCACCCTCGTTTGTGTGAGGTCCACCCAGAGAAGTCTGCAGCTGATTGCTGTGTCATTAAAATTCCAGGTAACTTTTGTAAGTGTGCCCTACAGAAGCCCAGGCCTTCAGTGTGTCCCTGACACTTGCCCTTTCAAAGTTCAGAGCCTTAACATCAGACAGACTTCCACTTGGATTGAAATGGAATTGATGTGTTACCTTGCCAAGTCCAAGGTTAATGTCTAAGAGCAGAAAAGGAGTCACATCTACAGATATGTGAACCTTCTCTAGGACTTGTTGAAAACATCTATTTCTGATGAAGCTGGAAATGATATCTGATGTGAGTCAATTCATCCAGTCAGTGGGAACTGCTCAAGACAAAGCACAGGGGTTTGCTATAAGCACCAGTGGAGTCACCACCACCAATACAATAATCAGTGACCACTGAAGGTCTGGTTTAACCCACCACTTTGCTTCCAAGTGAGAAGTGAAGAGAGAAGCCAGCCATAGGACAGACTGCTAGCAGGGGTGTGTTATCTGGAGGTGGCCCATGCCATGGTACAGCTGTCCTCCTTCCCGTTCCTCACCCAGCATGGCAAGGACACACACACACAGACACAAGGTTGTCTCACTTTACCCAGGCACCTACCCAGCATCTGACCTGGGAAACTCATTCAGCAAGTCCAGGGCTGATGGGAGGCACAGGACAAGTGAAGGGAGACTGAGACTACAAGGTTGGTTCCCATTTCTTTTCAGATTCTCAATTACCCCTCCGCTGTCCTATGCCAGTGATGTTTGCCAGCCCCTTACCAAACTGCTGCAGTTCTTTCATGTCTGCTTCCCAGATAATTTTCTGGTAATTCAAATGTCACACAGTAAAAAGGGGGTAGTCCATAAAAGTAACAGACCGTAAAACAAATCTTCCTCTAAAGAGCTTGCAAGCAAGATGAGAATGCTCAGAGACACGCAGGTGGCTGGCCGGGACTAAAATAGCTCTTGTGCCACCATATACAGCCCAAAGGGCCTGTATGCAGTCATATCGATTTAGCAACTGAAATTCAGATGTGCTGAGCACCGGCAGCTGGGGAAACCCATCGAAATCAACAGAATCACACTAAATATAGTTCTGCTCAGTCTCTCCCTTTGGGCTTGAAAATGGTCATGGATGACTCTGCCTGGACCTTACCAGTGCTGTGTTTTATTAGTGCAGTTTGGCAAGACTGAGCAGAACCAGACTCTTCTGCAAGTGCTTTATTCTGCTGCCTGCATCCCACCATCTTGTATGTTTTTAATATGTTACCTATTTTGTTACAAAGAAGACTGTACCAAATAGTGCCTTAGACAGACATCCCTACCACCTTATAGTTAGCCAGGCTTATTTTTAACCTTCTGCAAAAGACAGGACACATTGAACATCTTACTGCTGCTGCTTCAGAAGAGAGCTCCACATGAAACTGTTGGCAATGTTTCCTGGGGAGGGAGAAAGGAAACAAAACCATATTTTGCCTTCCTAAAAATGAAGCCCTAGTGAGAGAACAAGATTTATAAAGAGCTGTGGCATAACCTGATGCCCTGCTGGGAGGTGGGCTTGCACCCATCACCCCCCCAGGGAAACCTTGCATGTGAGCACTGCTGATGCAACACAACAGCTTATTGCATGATGCAGCTGCCAGAGGAGATGCTTGTGCTAGGAGAAGAAGCTCAGGGGACAGATCCCAGGGTGTTTGAACACCTTTAGGGTTAGATACAAAGCCTGCAAGGTCTGAACAAAGGAGGTGACAGGCTGCCCTTTTAGGAACTGGGTGCCTGGCAGCATGGCCTAAGGACTTCAGCCTCTTGAGAGCAACCAGTCCCAGGTGAGCCCAAGGTGGCACAGGCTGGGTGAAAAGCTTGTATCTGGTCACAGGGCTGGTGCTTGCTGCACAAGGAAAAGCTGGAGCATGCAGGAAGATTTACCCTGTGCTTCTCATGTTAACTGAGAGAAACACACATTGCAGGAGAAGAAATTCAGGAAACACTGAAGCAATAACCCTAAGAACAGGCCAGGGGTTTATACTTTGCTCTGCCCCCTGCATTTGTCTCCCAGTGCAGGTGTTTAGAGGCCCTTGCTAAGACTTGGCTTCCCTTAAGAAGTGGGCTTTTCTGCACAAGTCACATAAACATCCTAAAGACAGCTTTCAGAGTTATATAAGTGATCCCAAATCTAGGAAAAAAAGCCAAATCCCAGGTCCTCTCCAGGGTTCCCCTCCATCAGGAGAAGTCTGCTTGCCTAATACCTCACAGAGTTTGCTCAGGACCTGACTCAGAACTTGTCATTAACCAGCAAATCCATGGAGTTCCTTTTCAGCACTACTAGCCCTGAAGACAAGATGTCCCTTAAGGACCAGGGTGGATTTGCACTAGCTTGCACTCAGCAGCTCTGTTACTTTGTGATGAATAGAATAGAAAGGCATAGTAATATTGCAACCATCTGCCCCTGCTCCCCTCTGAAAGCCAGAAGTCTTCATGCATTGAACTTGCCTGGTTTCAGTCCCCAGCCACATTTTCCACAGTGGCTGTGCTGGCCGGCTGGGCTTTTATTTTAGGAAACAGATAGCTGTATCATTTCCAGGCACCCTTATAGGCAGAGGCAGGCTCTCCACTCGTGTTCTTCAAAAGAAGGGAAGGCACAATGAAGAGCTCTTTGTTGCTGTGTGTGGCCTTGGCCATCTCCTTGGGGCTCGTCTTGGTGGCAGGTAGGTGAGAAATGAAGAGCATGGATAACTGTGCTTAAGAGAGCAGTGATGGGGTTTGTGTAGTCAGGAATATTTCTATAAGCCAAAAATACCACCTCAAGTCCTGCTCAAGCCGTCATGCTTCAGTGCTGCTTGGACACCTCAGGGTCTTTCTGCACCACAGAGCTGTGTGGTTTTAATTGCTGCCTTGAGGCTAAAAAAGCCATGACTATCTGCAGATTTAAGACTCTAGTCATTTTTCATTGGGTTTCTGAAGCAACAAACAGCAAACATGCATGCTTGCTTTTCTGCAGTGGTAAGAAGCTTGCAAGACTGTTACCTGCTGGATTTAAAGGATTCCAAAGTCTTTCTGGTAGTCCTATATATGGATACAGCAAATTTATTTCTGATTAAACTGTAATTTATTGTCTAACTCCACTGAATTTTCTGGATACTCTTGGTTTAGACTGAGATCAGACTGTCATCCCAACACACTTCTCAGTGTGGTTCACAGCTAATGGGTGCTGACTGTACTAATACTATACAACAGTCATCCTCATTCACAAGGTGGGTCTGGTTCACAGGGTTAAATCAATGCTTGAGGATAACCATCCCAACAGCATGAACAGCAGCATCCCTGCATTTCCTCCCACTTTTGGGACAGGGCATCTTGTTGCCTACCCAGGCAGGTCCTTGTAAAGTACTGCTTCCTGTGAAAAGCATCCAGCTCTATAATTTATTTGCTGAAAAGACAGAAAATGTTGAGTTCACCAACTGTGTTGGTTCAACACAGAGCCTAGTCTGGCTTTCTCCATTCATATGCATGGCTTGAGACATATAGATATACATGAGCAGCTTAGAGGGGAGGTCAATTTAGAGTTATGTATAGCTATGGGATTGCTCTTTGGACTATTTACATTGAAATGAATGTATTTTTGGGCTATTTGAGCCTCTTCCTACTTTAATAAATTAGCCATTTGGACCTGCAGCAGGGTTTGAACAGATCTTTGGAATGCATTTGCTTCTTCACTGTGCTGGAGCTGGCTTCTGTTGGGCTTCATAGTGTGTTTCAGGACCAGCCAGTACTGAAATACGCATAACTGTTAAGGAAGGAGGGAACACCACCTTGCAGTGAATCATGCACCAGAAAATCTAACCTGTAGACACTTAAAAGGGCATGAGGAAATCTCTTATTTAACTGCCTTCTTCCCAAGGGGACTTTACTGGGTTGGTGCATGGAGATAGTGCTGATAAAGCCACCCTTTTTTGAGCTTTGTAATTTTAATTTGAAAACATTCTATAGAATATATCTATTTTCTGCTTACTGGAGCCAAGAACATTACACAAGGAATTAAATAAGGACACTATTTTTAGAGTACAGTCAAAAAAAATCTGCATATTCATAAGAGTATGTTAATATACTTTTAGAAGATGAATTAAAGCCTGTTCCCAAACTTTTTGGAGCAATTCCCAAAGACATTAGAATCTGACTTGACTATTGGCTTTGAATTAAGGATTTATAAGGAATTGCACACATTGTTACACAGAATACACTGGCAGACACCAGAGGAAGGTCTGTATGAAGGACAAGAAGCAAGAGACTTTGTATAAGACAAAAGAAAGGCCAAGACTCGAGGAGGTCACAGTCACATTTTACAGTGGCATTTGTACTGCTGGGTTGTGCTGGGTGCAGTACAGAGAAATGCTAAAAGCCAGCCCTTGCTCCAGAGGGCTCAATGGGCACATGCTATAGCAGGATACGCTTTAGAGAAATAAAGAAAACTGTGGGAATATGCCCATGGTGGCTTGCTCCACTGCCCAAAGTCAGAAGGCAAAGTCATTTCCTTCCTGATCAAGAAACTCCACTGTCAGTCCTATTCAGAAAAGTATTCTGCTGCTGCTTGTCACAGAAACCACATTTGTAACCACCAGGGGAATTTTAGGGTCACTCTGAGGCATCTTTTACAGTTTTGGTGCCTTTTTCACAAAACCAGCATCTGCAAGGATCACAGAAA
The DNA here is from genome assembly GCF_012275295.1 of Melopsittacus undulatus. Lineage (NCBI taxonomy): Eukaryota > Metazoa > Chordata > Aves > Psittaciformes > Psittaculidae > Melopsittacus > Melopsittacus undulatus. Next base: position 71,745,751 of record NC_047533.1, on the reverse strand, counting down.
ATAACCCCAAGGAAGCAGATGAGACCAACATATTGTGGAGGAGGAAGGAAGCTGTAAGAAACCTTAGGTAGAAAACCTGTAATGCAATTGGCATGACATTGCATGGACTAGATACCTGGAGGCTCTGCCAGTCAACACTGCAGAGACCTGGCCTGGCCTGGGCTTGCATACAGCTTTATGTAACAGTTAAGCTGCTGCCAATGGTGGCTGACAATCAGAAAACTTACAGCCGACCTCCAAGTCCATGCACTGCTCCCACAGGCTTTGAGCACCATCCCTTTCACCCTGCAGCAACAAGGTCTGTTGCTAATAAAACCCAGCAGCTTTGAATATGGAGATTAAGAGAAAAACCAGACATGAGCTTATACAATGTGTGTTTCTGCTTCATTACTGATGTGTGCTTTGATAACTCAAACACAGCTGCTGGGACCAATCCTTTTAAGTCAAAATGACTCTGAAATCCTTCACAGATATGAACACAGGCATCATCAGCCTGTTTCTTCTTTCCCTGTACAGTTAAGCCAAGGGACTAGCAGAGTAGGAAAGTCCCCAGAACTGAGGTCCTGCTGAGCCCAATATAAACTACCCCATTTTACAAAGATCAGTGGTTTTGGTACTTCTAAGCAGGCTGAAGATTCTGTAGGAAGAACAATAACATAGTGATGGCTGTGAACATTATTTTAGCATAATTCAGAAATACAGAGGTAAAGCAATCCCTTAAAAAGGGTATAACTGCATGCATATAAAAGCAGAGCTGGCTTATTATGGGTGAAGAGACCAGAGGCTCTGGTTTGGGCAAAACCAACTACTTAAAATCCATCTGCCTGCACAGTAAGAAGGTATTGCACACAATCAGGAACCTTCAAAAAGCCCTTGGGTGACAGATAGGATGTTTTACCCCATTTTAACTGGGTTTCACATTGAATAGCAATAGTTCATGTTGACCTAAGCTGATTCTTCTCTATTTAAGAACATCAAAACTGCAGCCGTCCCTGCAAACCACAAGCATGAGGGCCACCTGCCTTTCACTGCCAAGTCAGCAGGCTGCTGTATTGCTGGGTCCTGTCATGCTTTTTGGCATCTGTTCCCTGAAGGGCTTGAAGGACAACATATTACTTAAGGAAGACTGTTACACTGGCAAGATCAGGGACATTCATTTAGAGGCCAGATCCAAACTAGGATTTGGACTGCTGGAATAGTCCTGGTGCATGACAAAGGAATTGAGTAACCTCTCCCATGCAGGTAAAAGCAGCACTTCTGCTCTCAGGTGTAGCTTGAGGCTTGCAAGGGGATTTTTTTCCTATTTCATGAGAAACTGCTGCATGTTTGCCTCTGACCAGCCACACAGTGTCCAGGTCCATCATTTGCTCTATCCCAGTCTCATCACCTCTGCATACAGAACCATACTGCAGATGAAGCAGGGAGAACAGTGGAACTCATCTTTGCCAAGAGGCTAATTTGTACCTGTTGCAACCCAGGTTTTAATCAACCCAGATGCTGTAATGGTATCTGTAATGCAGTTCTAGCATGTTCATCACTTGGCTTTCTGCTAAAGCAGGTTTCAAGGTTTGTCTTCTTGACTTTGGGATTGCATATCCTGTGCTCACAGGTTATCCACGTGACCCTGAGGACATGGAGCGAGTGTTGGTCAATAACAAGTGTCAGTGTGTAACAGTGACCTCAAAGCTCGTCCGCTCCAAAGAAAATCCTAATGAAGAAATCCTACAGAGAAACATACGCATCCTGTAAGTGGCAGACGAGTGTTACATGGAGATGAAGTCTCCATGGAGCACCTTTTTCTTTGCATTGTTTCCCATGTTCTTGCATGAAGGAATTGAATTGTGTTTTTCCTGTGGGCTGCTTTCTATGGTATCTTGGAATGTTCCCCTTGCTTCATGTTTTTATAGTTTACATGAGCCCATAAGTGTTTTGTTCCTTCAGATACAAAAAGCATTTTCATGTTTTAAGCAGTCCTGTTGTACCTTTACATAATAGACTGGGGAAGTAGGGTATAACATTTCTACAGTTGATTAAACCCGAACCCAAATTGGGCTGATAACACTGGACTCAAAGCAAGCCTGCTATTTATATAGGATGGGAAAACTGGTTAATGCCTGAACTATCACAAAGGTTAATCCTATGAGGCAGATCTCAGTTGAAGAGTAAGATTTTGTCTTCTTTATTCACACAAACCTTACAGCAGGGTGTGTGTCTTTGAAACATGGACCAAGTTCAGGCTTAGAGCCACAGGAGTAGGGCTCACAACACTGGAAACAGTAATTAAACATGCCCATGTCCTGCAAGTCTCCCAGGCATCTGAGAGCTCAGAGTTTAAATAAAGGATTATCAGCACTGTCCCCTTCCAAGTGGCACTTTCAGAAATTGCTGCAGTCATCTTGGGGTTGTCTTTGAGGGCACTGAAGGGCCAAAATGTGCTGCTCCTGGGCTTTATTACAGAGAAAAGTTGGAATGCAGACAGTCTGAACAAGACAACGAGAGCTGAGAATTGTTCCCAGCAGAGTAGTTCTGGTCAATAAGCAGTTTTCACAACAGTGATTCTCTTCCCTCCTTTGCAGAGTTCCCCTGAAGGCTCGAGAGAACATCTCTGACCCCCTGTCCCCCCTCAGAACCACTTTTGTCTACCGCATGACTGACCTGTAAGTAATTATTTACTAAAGTAATTTCCTAAGACTTCCTCTCCTCAGCAGCATCGTCTACCCAAGCTCAAGACCACGCTTGAAGGCCACTAGAGAAGGTGAGGCAGGGTCAGTGAGGAAAATTTTCCCCACAGTCTAGCTTTCATATTCAGCTCCAGGCCAAGAAATTGTTATCTCCATGATTAATTCACATTACAAGGGCTCACACTTACAGGAAATGTTTCATTCTGACCTTTGTAAGTCTCAAATGTCTTAAATATAAGCAAATTACACATAGCCTACTTAACCCTCCCTTTCAGGGACCAGTCTTGACAACAGCAGTTTGACTACACTAAAAGCATCTGGCTGGGGGTTCCTTTGTAAAACCCAAAAAGGCCACAATACTATCCTAGCTCCATATGCAGATCAGCAAGGAAGATGGGGGTTTCATGATCTTCTCATCACAACTCTGAACACTTGTTCTGTTTTCCATCTCTTCCAGCTGCAAAAAATGTGATCCTGTAGAATTTGAGCTGGGTGGTGAGATATACAAGGCCCAGCAAAGCAACTCCTGCGATGAACCTGAAACCTGCTACACCTATGACCGGGACAAGTGCTACACTACAAACTTCCCATTCCTCTACCATGGAGAGACGAAAAACTTGCAAGCAGTTCTGACACCGGCATCCTGCTATGCTGATTAGCTTAATCCACTGCCTCTTTGCATTCAGTGTTCCTATAAAAAATATTGTATAGCACCATTAGCACCCAGACAAGAGCATCCAAAATACCAGATCCCAGAGTAATGCCAACTTGCTTCTTCATACTGTTTTCAACAGCAGATTACTGCCATCTCCCACGAGCAGGTACTGGTTGTCAGACTCTTCATCCCCAATACATATCTACAATGCCATTATTGTATGCCCCAGATGTTATCACCATATAGACCAGATCTAAAGCAGATCTAAATCAGTAATTCCCTTTAAGGAAAGGGAACTACATAGATTTACAACACTAGAAAGCCTCTCTTTCTGGTGGTCTTCCAACAGTCTTCATCTGAGCAAGGCTGCTGGAATATCTGTGTATTTCTCTCCTTGAGCCATCTCGAGCAAGCCTCCACACAACCTTAAAAAAAAAACCCTTTGACTGCATTAGCAGACTTGGTGTCATGATTAGAAGGCTCTGGTACAATCAGATTTGAGAGAAAAGATGAGGGATAAGACCAAGGATTCCATTTTCAAGGTCATAGTCATTTGGGCATCCTAAAGCACTTTGACCATTGCAAGCTTCTAGCTTGCATGTACATTTAGAGAAGACCAACAGATAACTCTACCCTGAACTCTTCTGCAAAGTTGCCAGGAGCTCAGCTGTGCCAGGAAAAGTAAACCCCTCTAGAACATTAGGTATTTCACTTTCCATGCTTATTTACTGATACTGGTGCCTTCTTCCACCCCTGCTCCCAGTTCAATTGATAAATACCACCCAGAAGGTAGCTCAAATATCTCCTCTTGTTCCTCACTTCACATTTAAAACTCCAAGAAATTCCATGAAGGTGACTCAATTGCTCAAGCAGCACCTTAGCTAGGGATTTATTCCTTCTTTCACATCAGTAGACTTGCTCTTCATACAAAAAAACCCTCCCAAATCAAGGAGCCGACTCCTTATTGCATCTGACATGTAAGTAAGAGACATCACGAATGAGTGCCCAAGGTGTCCAGCATTACCTTTAGCATGGCTGGTATGTTTCTCACTGTTGTCAGAAATTAATTGTTAAGCCTTAGACTGATCTGTGGCTTCACACGTAATTGAAATAAACCAGCAAAAACCTTACTCCCCTAATCCCAGCTTTGTTAAGTGAAACTTTGAATAAAGTATTTTCTGCAGCAGCCTGTGTGTTATGTTCCAGTTCAATGAGAACTCAGAAAAAGCCAAGTCTATAATTGTATTCTTCCCTCCTTCACAGTGAGGAAGAAGTTCTCCCTAAATAACTGCCTATACTTACAGGCAAAGCCTTCTGAAATACTGGGATAGAAATATCATGATGTACTTGCAGAAGCTATAACAGATCAAGGTTTATGATTTTAGGATCAGTTCCACCTGACTGAACTGCTTCAAGGCCCTGTCAGTCAGTTCAGGACCAGAGTTTGAACATCCAAACATCACCTAAATCACTCTTGAAATTGCAAGGTGCAGATCAGAATTCTACCTCACCACTGCAAGAAGTGCCTTCAAGACAGGTATGGCAGGGGCTAGTCATTTGTATACAAGGTGTCTTGTCCTCCAAGAAAAAACAAACTTGAAGAAAAGAGCAAAGAGGACAGATTACCCTAACTACATTATTACATCAGAGTTATGGACCATGCACTCAGAAATGAAAGGTGGCAAAAAGATGCCAACTCAGAGAAATGCAAAGGGGCCTCCCTGCAAAGAGACTCCTGCCATCTACTGGCACAGCTATACATACTTCAGGGGTTAGGTACTAAACTCACCGACATCTCAGACATTTTCATCTTCAAATATGATACAAGAAATTCGTATGTCATGGTGAGGCTGCATTTCATCTCCCAGCACAGCTCTTGAGGTTACAACTAGTCAGTCCTTGGGGCTCTGCCTCTAACTCTAGAACCTTGTGCGTAAATATGAAGTTTCCATACTTATTTGTGCATCCTGTTGTAGAGACAATGAAAGGTTCACCTCCATAAGACTGGAAATCACCCTGCTGCAAATCCTGGAAGCCCAGAAACACCAGCACAACAGACTACTTATGAGAGGCATTCAGGAAGTCAAAGCAGCTGTGAGCAAGTATTTGCTTAGATCACCTTGGGCAGAACAATCAGCCACTGGGAAACAAGAAAAAGGCATTCAGTAAAATCCCATATGCTTTTCAGCTTTATAATGCATCAGGATTCATTCCCTCCATGTTTTCTAAAAGGGAGAAGCCTACACCACTAACCTGGATTGTGTTAACCAGGTTTTAGGCAACTCAGAGCAACACAGAAAGTTAAACCAGGCTCTGAATCCTTCCCTGAAAGACCAGTGGAAGTGTTGATGGCTGAGACATGCTCCTTGCTGGAGGCTTAGATGTGCCAACAAAACCACACCTTGCTTTGAAAGATCATGGTTCTCAGACTGTGCAGCTGCTACATCAAGTGGGATTTTTTTAGGGAGTCCTGATGTTGAGGGGAAGAATGGTGTGAACTCCTCCATTTCATTCTCTGACGAAGGTGGGACAAGGCTTCCCCCTTAAGGCTTGCAATACTTACCTATCAAGTCCTTGTTCTTCAGAGGTCAGGGTGGTTCTTCAGCTGCATTTAATGTTTCTTGAATAATTACTTAGTGCATTTAAACTTAATTCATTTTGCCTCTGACTTGTAGGAATACATTTTTATTTCATCTGCTCACAGACTGCTTTTAAACTTAACTCTTCCCAGGTCTGTCTTCCTTACCTAAATCCTGTTCTGCTGCTTATGCAATGGGGAGTTAGAGGAATTTGTTGCTAGTTGTTAAGAAGAAGACTAAATAAATCAAGTTAATAACATTGTATTAAATGTAGCCCACAAAAACCCTTCAACTCAAAATACTCAAAAAGCCAAAGCTTACTAGCATCCATATACAGATCAGGAAGTAATCACACATAAATTAAACAAATCATACTTTGTACCCTTTAACACTGCCTAATGATTCTTCCAGCAAAGTTCCCTATTATGTTACATAACACATCCTACTCACAGCACAAGTGATTCACTCCGGAGGTTCCAACCCTAAAACAAGCAGGGTGAACAAAATCTCAAATTCTCACCTCAAAGATACACTTGACAAAAAAAAAACACCAACAGAACAAAGGAAGTGGCTCTTCCCCCCCGAATTTAAGCATTCCTGGCTTGATGAGCTCATGGAAATCAGACTAATTGAGTGGGCAGGAGACAAGGGGGTTGGGATATAAATACTCATGTGGAGCTCCTCACTAAATTAATGCTTGCTTTTTCTTTGTAATAGCTGAGAAAGCCATAGCAGCAGTAAAGAAACCATCCAGTTTTGTTTCTTAATGAGCAGATTTTTTATGTTTAAATTGTTGCTTTAGTAAAATTAAGGTAAGTTTATGGAATGGCTTTTGGATGTTTGCTGTGTTTATAGGAAAAGATTAGAAGCTTTTCAGTAGCTTGTTTCCTTGCTTTAGTTAAGAAATTAGAATCTTTCTGAAAGGCTACAAAGTTAATTTTTACTGAAGAGGCTATAAAACTTTTATGCTAAGTGTTTGCTTATGTGAAGCAGCTAAGGTGCAAATAATAATAATCTTATTAAACAAGCTGTGTGATAGTTATGGTATATGTATGATGGTTACTCTGTTCACTGGGTTTTAAGTAAAAAAATAGTTCAGTCTTTAGACTTTTTCTAACCTAAACAAAAGCTTTAATTTCCATAGAAGTAAACGCTATAATGTTTTTACCAACCTACTAGGAAAGAAAACCAGTAGACTGTTACAGGTATCTTCAATGATGTGAGCAAGGTTGGTTTCTAATGTGGTTGTTTCCAAAATTATTAGTCTGATTAAAGTGTTATATTTAATCAAGTTCGTAATTTATTGCTGTATTAGGACAGTTTACTCTTAAACTGATCTGCTTTTCTGATTCAGTTTAGGTAACAGCTGTGTAGTTCTACATTGTCTTTACCCAAACTAGTTTGTGGTGATAAGTGACTGTAGGGTGTTGAGTGAAAGGTCACAATCATATGAGATTCTGCTTCTGTTCTTTTAATACTATACTGAAGTCTTCAACAGAGCAGAGGTGCCTGAAAGCAGAAACTAAGTATGTCAAGATGCTTAATTCATGAAATTAATCAATTTAAAGATCAGTATGTGAAATACTCTTTTTTCTTAGCGCTATTGTCCTGGCTTATGTTTTAAAGTGAGCTCTATCAGTGTTTAGAAAGAACAGGGTGACAGAAATCAGATGATTTTTTTTTCCTTTATTTTTTAAAGAACTAAACTCCTTCATCTTCAGGTTTTAATGCCTACTATCAATGGCAGTATCCAGCCCATCAGGCTTGAGCTGTGCTCTTGCAGGTGTCTGTACTTGAAGTGAGTGAAGATGTGTGTATTCCCCTGAAGTTACAGGTGACCCTGAAAGGGAAGCTTTAAATGTGTGAGTGTATATGGGTATCCCCCCTCAACCCCTGGACTTGTCGAGTGAGTGACCAGAAGATGTGTTAGACCCCAGTTAGAAGTCTACAGTGTCCCTGCCAGTGGCAAGTGGTCCCTCAGCTTTGCACAGCTTCCTGTTTACATGCTGAAGCTGTACTTGATTTTCAGTACCTGCAGCATCAGCAGTGTCTGACAGCTGGAGCATGTCTCAGCAAGCACTGTGCCTGGATGTGCTTCCTATGTAGGAACCCAGTTGTTTTCAGGCTTTGGAGAAAGCCAGAACTGATCTGAACCAATATTTTCAGGTTGTTACAGGCAGCCAGTTAGTGAATGTGCTCAAGTGGTTAGAGCTGGCTGTGACTTTCTTACTGTCATAATGAAAGTCTCTTACTGGGAAAAGCTTTGTCTCATTTGAGAAGTAATATTCATAACTTTGGACCTGTAACAATGCGATGTTTAATCCTTAATTTTATGTTGATATGTAAGACAAGTATGCTCTGTAAAATAATAACGTAAATCTGTTCTGCAGTGTAAATAATCAGTTACCTAAAGGGCTAAAAGCTACACAAAGTAAGAAGTAAGCTTTCTATTTAAAACAAGTTAAAGATAAATCAAGAAGACAACTGAATTAGAAAGAGCTGCCAAAGTTTGTTATCCTTGTTGAGTGTTCACATTGAATGCTCACCATCCCCATACACTCATCTGACATGTGTTTGACATCGTCCTGAAGATGGGAGGTGGGAGGAGTGTCACTTCTGAGGAGCTTTGTATCTACAGCTAGTAAAATCTAGATGTACTGTTCTCCTGTACTCCCCAATCTGTCCTCACTTTCCCTGCCTTGTAAGCGCTGTCCTTGTGAATGTTAAGGCTCTTCTTTTAAAGCTCTCTTCTTGGTCTTGGTCTCACTTGAAGAGCTCACTTTATGTGCTGAAGATGATCTCAGGGCTGCAAGCCCCTTGGGCACCCCGGCTAGAAATCACAGGGTGAATGAAAACCTACCCACGCTGCTGACATATCCACATCCCTTAAGAATTAAGGGCCAGATCTCGTTCCTCGGCAGTGTTGCTGCACTACTAGTAGCACTTAACACTTAAAACCTGTCTTTTCGCACCAAATGAAGCTCTGTGATCCAGCCGGAACGAGTGCCCGGCCAGTGCAAGGCAGCGACACGCTCCAGATCAGGGCGCACTACCGGCAGGACGCGCCGCTCGATGAAGTTTGTCCCTCGGCGGCACCGATGGGAAGGGGCGGGCTAAGATGGCAGCGCGCAGCTGATCTCTCACGTGTGGCGGCCGGAGCCGGGCCGCGCTGGCAGCATGTCGGGCCGGCAGGGCAACAAGCTGCCCAGCAACCTGCCGCAGCTGCAGAACCTCATCAAGCGCGACCCGACCTCCTACACCGAGGAGGTGAGGGGCTGAGCGGGGGGCCGGGGTGGCAGTGTAGGGCTGGGGGGCCAAGGGGTGCCTGTGCCGCTAGCAGCTGACGGCCCTGTTGTGTGTGCTCAGTTCCTCCAGCAGTACCACCACTACCAGTCCCATGTGGAGATCTTCACCTTCCAACCGGACAAGCCGAGCAAGGAGCTGGCCGAGCTGGTCATGTTCCTGGCACAGGTAAGCCGCTGCCCCTCGGAAGGGCCGCTGTGACGCTGGCCTGGAGCCCACCACCAGCGTGGTGGCTATGGCAGGTTTTGCTGTTAATGTTGCCAGAGCTGCTGTAAAACTGTGCCTTGACTGAGGTTCCTGCAGCAGTGTTGTGTGTTCCCGGCAACATAAGTCTTGTGTTTGAGCACTTGGTACGAGTTTCTGAAAGCGTTTTTTAATTGTATTGTACCTCTTTCATTTGTGCATTATGAACTTAGTTTTGTGTGTATTAAAAGGTTACAATAGGATGATAACGACCTGTCTCCATGCAGGTTGCCCACTGCTACCCAGAGCACATGGCCAGTTTTCCCCAGCAGCTGAAGGAGCTGTTGTCCTACCACCACACAGTCCTGGATGTTGACTTGCGTATGGTAAGACCAACACTGAAAGCTGGTTTGAGCCCTTCTGTGGCTAAAATATGCCCTTTAGATGTGAGCTGAGAGCTTACAGTTCACTTTTTGATTTTTTAAGAAACGTAGAAACTGGTGAGTATTATAACGTTCTGGATCCGAATCCCTGTTTCTCTTACAGACCTTCTGTAAGGCTTTGATCTTGTTAAGGAACAAGAATTTAATAAGCCCAACGAGTCTGCTGGAGCTCTTCTTCCAACTGCTGCGGTGTCATGATAAGCTTCTACGAAAGGTAAGCTGTGCTTAAAATACCCACCTTGATTTCCAGTAGGATTTGCCTGACTTGCTGGAAGAGACAGAGCACTGGCAGGCAGCTCTTCTCCTTTCCTTGGTAATAAAATAGGAAAGTTGAAGTTAGTTCTGCTTGTGCAGCAGTTGGCAGAGGCACACTTAAGCTGTGTGTTGGGTTAACAATGGGATGTGCAGCTGTAAGTATCTTTAGCATGTCCTGTGTTTGGAATGGAGCAGCCTGGATGTGGCTGCAGGTGAAAACCCTAAAGAGGCTGCTGTCAGAATAGGTCTTGCTGAATTCTTTGTGAGGGCTTCGGAGGGAAACAACTAAAACCACACTAGCTGCTGGTTAAAGCTGTATTTTGGGGTGGTTTTTGCCACAGAAGTGGCAATACTTGCTTTCTGCCACCAGAATTGTTAAACTGGCCATTGGAACATGCCTGTGTGGAGCACGGGTTGGGAATTTGTAATACTTCATGGGGTTCATTTCCCTGCCTTAGTGTAAGTATGCTTTTCAAATACATGAAAATAAAGCATATGTGAGACTTGACAGGATAACTTCTTGTTTTTCCAGCTGTTAACTTAAACCTTAACTTGAGTGTCTCCCTTCACAGACTTTATATACCCACATTGTGTCGGACATCAAGAATGTCAATGCTAAACACAAAAACAACAAAGTAAACACAGTAAGTGTTTGGGTTTTCAAATGTAGTTCAGTTGAATCTCTTGATACCATGAACGACTTGCAGCAATAAATGCTTCCGAACTTGTTTCTTAGACACTGCAGAACTTCATGTACACCATGCTGAGAGACAGCAATCCCACTGCTGCCAAGATATCTCTGGATGTGATGATTGAGCTTTACAGAAGAAATATTTGGTAGGCTTGGCAGGCTCGTATTGCTTCCCTGGTTTAGCATATGCAACCACTCCGACATCACTTGTATCATGTAATGTAAAATGTAATGCAGGGGACAGTGACTTCACTATATTTTTATTTGTTCCAGAGGGGCTGTATTATGTGGAATGGGGTTTAGATGGGAAGAAACACTCTTGAGTGAAGTCTTGGTGTTAGTTAGGTGGAATACTTGATGTTTTAGTTGAAAATGGTATGTAAACTGTGTGTGTTACATCTGAAAGTGAAGCTGTGGGCAGCTGACTTCTTGGAGCTCTTGCACGTAAAAGCTGCTAAATTAGCATACAGCTTGTGAGGTACAGTGGGAGGAGGAATTTTGGTGTGTTTTGGTTTTGTGAAGCTTTACTGCTTTGCAAATCTAGTTGGAACATTGAGAGGATTGATTCTGATGGAGCTTCCTGCTTGTTAGGAGTCACATGGGAATTTTTCTGGGAATAACTTGAAGTTGCCAAACTTAAAGTGAAAGGTGATGTTTTATTTTATACCAGGAATGATGCCAAAACAGTCAATGTCATCACAACTGCCTGCTTTTCAAAAGTGACAAAGGTGAGAACACAAATCACTTGATGAAATTGGATGTTACCATTTTTCCTGCAGGTGCAATTTATTTTGTAATTGCTAACAAGCTTCACTGAGGATTGGTCTTTGTTTTAGTCTCAAATACCACTTGTATTGTGGGAGGAGGTGGTATTTGCTCAGCAGAAGTTGACTCTCAGTAAACCACTCTGGCTTACTCTGTGATTTGTTTTGCTTTCTGGTCATATCCATGCCTATAAAAAATTAGAGGAGACTTGGTATAACCTCAGATGTGGATGTAGGGGTGTTTTAAATACTCTTGTCAGTTTGTCCTGTCCTACATATGCTTACTTTGCTTTTCAGGTGTTAGTTGCTGCTTTGAAGTTCTTTCTGGGGAAAGATGAAGATGAGAAACAAGACAGTGACTCAGAATCTGAGGTATGTGATTAAATCTTCTCCTCTGTGTGCTTCAAACTTATCATAGTCCTGTCATCCTAGTGACCATTGTGTCTGCTTTGTTAGTTTTCCATCTTGTTTCCTCTAGCTGTTTCTATGCTTCACCAAAAAGTGCAGTGTTTCTGACAGCTGGCCCCATCTTATAGCAGGATGCCTTTGCTGTCTGTCTGAAGACTAATGCTAAGAAATCCTTTGCTTTCCTGAGTCTTGTTTTCCTTGCATTCTTTCTCAAGGATGATCTTCCCACGGCCAGAGATCTGATGATGCGCTATGCAACCAACAAGAAAACCACCAAGCGCAAGAAGAAACTGGAGAAAGCGATGAAGGTTCTCAAGGTGAGGAGTGCCTGACTTGGCAGTATTTTAGCTTAATTCTTCAAGTGCAGAGATCTTCTCGTTGTCCCAGTTGACTTAGATACCTTCTGTCATTTCTTCTAGGTAAAGGCCCTTAAGTGTTCTAGTGTCCACTGGCCAGGCATATGCTGTGCTTACCTGGAAGACAGCTGTTTTGAAACAGGCTTAAAGTCCAAGTTGTGGATTATTTCTGCTTTGGGTACCCTTTGTGTGGTCCCCTACTTTACAAAGTGTGTGATGTCTTAATAAATAAACCTTTGATATAGTTCCTGTTGCCTCTTAGGTTAGGTGGAAAGAAAAAAACTGTGTCTCTCTTTGTATGCAGAAACAGAAAAAGAAGAGCAAGCCAGAGGTGTTCAACTTCTCTGCTATTCACTTGATTCATGATCCCCAAGGTAAGCCTGCATTGTGTATTGTCATTTTCAAGATCGGTCTTAATCCTGGACTCTGAAGCTTAGACACAAGTCAGCAAGGACAGTGAGTGACAAGTAGACATGAATGTGACAATGTGATATTTGCTGTGTGCTTTATCCCAGAACTTCATAGCACTTGAAGAGAATAAGATCAGGTGTCTTTTGCTTGGTGTAGTGGAACACTTGTAGATAGTCAGACAAGGACGGAACAATATTACATCATCTGCTTGGGGTTGTTACAAATCAGGATGCAACTCTCCACCTCTTTGTTCTGTGTTTGAAGCCCATAAACTGGTAATTGTAGAGTAGTTTACTACAGCTTCCTTGGCTTACCCCCTTCAAAAGTGTATCCCTTTTTCTAGTGTGTTTGTCTAATAGCACTTGTCTTGGTCTTAGCCTCATCTAGTGAACCTCTAGGCATTTTGTTTTTTAGATGAACCAAAAATCTATCTAAAACCCCCTAGCTGTAAATACTGACCCTATGCTTATGATGCTGTGGAACTTCTGCTAGTTTTCTTCTGCTGAGCCTGTACACATCTTTGGACCTTTTTAGGCATGTGAGAAGAAAAACTTCCCCATTGGGAGCAGTGCTCTGGCCACCTTTAATTTCTTGTGTGGGAGGGCACTGGGGCTTAAAAACCCAAATGGAACTGACAGCCTTTATTAAAGGCTAATCCTGGCTGATTTCTGCCTTGTGCTTTTTAAGTCTACCACAAATCTCTTATTGCTTCTTCTAGACTTTGCAGAGAAACTGCTGAAGCAGCTAGAGAGCTCTAAGGAGCGATTTGAAGTGAAGATGATGCTTATGGACCTAATATCTAGGCTAGTCGGAATACACGAGGTAGATACTCTGTTAATTTTACAATGGTGTGATGGTAGCCAGCCTGGTTTGGGTGCTGGCATGCTATGGCTTTGTGGCTCTGGAGTATGAGGTTTAATTTTCCTCTGTGTTGAAAAGGGCAGATGTATGGTTAGTTAGTTGCCAGTGGGCCTCATGGAAGGGTGCAGTGGGATGGACTTGTGTGGGACTAAGTGACCTCTGTTAGAGAAAGCCTGTTGGTCTGGAACAGCTGAGCTGTCCCTAACAAATACAGGAGAGCATGTCTTTGTCAAGACCTGTGTGCTCCCGGGAGATTCTTCAAAGGAGAAAGGCTTTTTCAAAGGAGTCCAGCGATTGCTCATGTACCACACTCTGAGGTACAGCCTAAGTGTCATTGACATCACTGGAGTCTTTATATTTTGAGAGAGAAGATAGTGTCCCTGAGGCATACTAGTACACTGTAGGGTTGTGCAGCAGAGTGCCCTAATTTGAATGATGCACAGGCTAACAAGAGCTGCTCTGGATTTCACAGAGTTTGGGATTGAGCCTTCAGCTCCTTTGTGTAAGTCACTTGTTCATCTCCATGTTTATCAAATTCAGGATGTTAGAATGCACAATGCAATAAAACCGGAGGCATCTGGGGAGCATGCTGGGTTGTTTCACAGCATATTGGCCTAGGGTGGTGATCTCAAACTAAAAGGCAAGAAGCTAACCTGTTACATCTTTCTTGCAGCTTTTTCTTTTTAATTTCTACCCCTTTGTTCAGAGATTCCTACAGCCCCATCAGAGAGGTAAGTAGCTACTAATAGATAATGCTGCTGGTCCTGTCATCTCACATCTACAGTCACTTCTTAGAAGCAGTATTGTAAACAAATAGGCAGCAGGAGGTTAGTAGGAAGTACAAATACTCCACAGAGTTTTGGGTGAAGGAAGTAAAAGGCTATGACTGCTAGAAGTGCAAAGAACTTTGGACTTTTATGGAAGCTGTGTGTGCTCTGCTCCTGATCATGAGTGTTTGAGAAACTCAAGCAATGGAGTAAAGTGCATCTATTTGAGTCCCTGATTCCTTGCAAATCCTGACTAGTTAGCAAAGCTTGACTGCCTTTTGCTGCTTTGTTTTACTAGTGTTTTTCACTCTAGCTGTAGAGCATTTCTTTGTGTCTTGATTGGCTATTAAGGGCCTGCACTGCTGCTGGGGTGGAGACCAGGTGAGTTCCCTTGGTGGGAAAGGAGAAATAGTTGTCCTGAGTAACTTCAGGCTAAAATGGCTTTGAGACTTAGGCTGAGTGGTTTGAGTTGGCTGCTTTGGTGGATGCCTCTATTAGCCAGAGTGAGCTGCAGCAGTATATATTTGGCATCTTCTTCCCTCTTTTCTTCCAGAAGTGACAAAGATTCTTCTGTTTGCTGCACAGGCTTCGCATCAGCTAGTTCCACCTGAGGTCAGTACTCCACCTGTGCTTGATGATGTTAAAAATGGACAGCAGACCAGAACAGAACTGAGTGCATTCATGGGGAGGGGTAAAAGGGAATCTGGTCAGACCCTTAGTCTTTAAAAGCTTACTGTAATTTTGGCTACTTCAGCAAGTTCCAAGGGATTTTTTACTATAAAGGTGAAGAAGACCCAAACCCATGTCTTATGCCTTCACTTCTGCAAGAGAGAGCTTGTCTAGAAAATATTTACAGGTTATAGTGACAAGTCCTGAGCTCCTTCTGTGAAGATGTTCTGTTGGGTGTTAATATGTAAGAATTTTGCCAATTTTATTAAATATACATTGTCAATTTAACCTCTTTTTCTTCTTTTCAGATTATCCAGTCAGTGTTAATGACCATTGCCAACAACTTTGTTACTGACAAGAATTCTGGGGAGGTCATGACCGTAGGGTGGGTACAGAACAGTAAAAACCTGTGAAAATCTGAATGTTATGTTTTTTTGACTGACCTGCAACAACTTTTTCCTGTTATTTGTACTACTCTTTACAGAACCTGCTTGATTAAAAATGTGTTAGGACAGTATCTCAGCAGAAACCTCCCTTATTGTTGTTGGCAGTGGTTTAGATTCCTCAGAATGATGGGTTTCTGGGCTTACTGTTGTGGCTTCACTTTTCTGGATTTCATCATGGTGTGGGTTTTCTGCTTTCTGGTTTGATCTTCTATTTTTCTTGTTTCCTGGATACTGTTATTTCTACTTTGGGGGCAGAGCTTTTGTCTGTGAATTACTATATCAGTATATACCAATATATATCTATTCTCTATATACACACACACACATATAGTAGTATAAACTCAGTGAGTGGCTAGTGTCCTAGTTCAGGATTCTGAGTTTGTTTTGTGGATTAAATGCCACTACTGACAGCAGGTATAAATGTTGCTGTTAGTGAAACTGTTACATACTTTCTAGAAAGAACTACTTCCCTGACTTTCTAGTCAATGGCTGGAGAGTAGAGCAGGGGCCAAAGAGGGATGGTTTTTGAGAACCATGGCACAGAGCTCCTTGTCCTGTTCTTTCTTACTCTTTTGTATAAGGTTTTTCACGTTCCAGATCACTCAGTCTGTTGGTGGGAGCCTCTACCAGCTGTGGTGTTGACAAAATAAATCACTTGCCATTTTTCAGAATCAATGCAATAAAAGAGATCACTGCAAGATGTCCATTGGCCATGACTGAAGATCTGCTCCAAGACCTCGTTCAGTACAAGACTCATAAAAATAAAAGTGAGTATTTTACATGGGTATGATTTAAAAACTATTTTCCTATATTAGCTGGTTCTCCATAGTTACAGCCTTCACAATAGTGGTATCTTAATATTGTATTTCTTTCTGTGGGCTGAGAGGTACAGTTTTCTGTGTTGGTTGCATTTCTCTGTATTTTGAGAGTATAAATGTAGGAGACAAAATAATCAAGGGTAGTTATGGCAGGGAAACTAAGTGACAAAGCCAAAGAAGGCAAACACCTTGTTAATAACAATATAGCCTTAAGGAAGAGCTGGATCCTGCACGGGTGAAACTGGGGGGAGATTATAACTTCAGAAGAGGTGTGAGTGGGCTTTCGGTTTGCTCACAAGTCTGCTTTTCTGTATTTAATCCTAATTCCCTATTTTCTGGATAGATGTGATGATGTCTGCAAGATGTCTGATACACCTCTTCCGTTCCCTAAATCCAGAGATGCTGCAGAAGAAATTCAGAGTAAGTGTTGTTCTACGTGCAATCCACTAGCCATGAACACAGGCTCATGTTATTCCCCTGCCTTTCTGACATGGTGTCCTCTTATTTCAAGGTTCTGTTAGTTCAGATTTATCAAAGTCATAGACAGTTACGCAAGCCTGACCATCTTCCTAGAATGCGTTCAACATCCTAGTAACTAAAGATCTTCTCTTAGTTTATCAGGCAGAGTTCCTTTTGCACCCTCCTCTCCCCAGACTTTTTGATTGATTTGTGGACATTAAAACACTAGCCTGTTTAACATGTATTTTGTTAACTTACAGGGCAAACCTACTGAGGCTTCATTGGAAGCCAGGATTCATGAATATGGAGAACTGGATGCCAAAGATTATATTCCAGGAGCAGAAGTACTGGATGTTGAGAGTCAAAAGGAAAAGGGAGGAGCCCAAGAAGAAGGTTGGTCTTCTTTTCTTTACTACTTCTCTAGTGAGCATTGTTGTCACTGAGATCTTATTTGGACATAAAACTTGGTGTACGTTGACTTTATTTGTTGCTGTCACATGCTGTATGGCTTGCATGTAGAATCACAGAATGGTTTGGGTTGGAAGGGACCTTAAAGATCATCTAGTTCTAACACCCCTGCCATGGGCATGTCTGTGTCTGTCCAAGAAGGAGCTCTCATACTATCCTCGAATAACTGCAGTTTACCCAGTGAAGTTTGATAGTCTGTGTTGCTTGTTATGATAGATACCGAAGGATGGAAAAGCAGAGGGACAGATGTTTTACAGCTATGAAACTTCAGGTGTTAAGCTTCTCTCCCTAGAGGAAAGTTTTTGTGTATTATAGAACACTGGAAATGAACTTTGAAGTAGTATTTGGCAATCCAAGCTTAAATTTTATTTCCAATTCAAGCAGTTAAGCAGAATCTGTACTAACAACTCTCTGTGCTTCTTCCCCTGAGCAGATGGATGGGAAAGTGCTAGTCTGAGTGAGGAAGAAGATAATGAAGATGGAGAATGGATTGATGTGCATCACTCCTCAGATGAGGAGCAGAAAGAAGTAGTGAGTTCTATGTGTCTTCTACCCCAAATAAGTATCTTGGTAATATCAGACCAGATTATCTTGCTCCACACCTTGACATGGCTGCTCACAAATAACTATGCAGAGCTGTGGAGTACCTTGACCAGGATCAGTGGGGCTGAAGTACCCTTCAGCTCTTGTGCAGAAGTACCCATGTTGTTAGGTAAGGGAGAGAGTTTGGAAACTGTCCCAGGGCTAAACTCCTTCAGAGCTGTAACACTTATATGAGGTTCTTTTACTCACTCTGAAATGCTGAGTGGATCTTTATTCTAGTGCTACATGTTGGGTGTAAGACTATACAGAAACCTTACAGCTGGTTGTAGCATTTCCCAACAATATTGCCCCTACATAAGTATTTGGGAGGCAGGGGTCATGGATTGGGGCATAAAAATGGTTTGCAAGGCTCTGGATGACTATGGTTTGTACTTCTTTGAAAAGGCAGAGAAGATGAAGAGCATGCCCATAGATGAATGGAAAGCCAAAGCTGCAGCAGTCAGTACAAGCAGGCTGCTCACTCAAGAAGAATTCCACAAAATACGTCTTGCCCAGCTTTCCAAAGAAGTGAATTCTGCACCTGGCAAAGCTGCAAAGAGGAAATACATTGAAATAGATGAAGAAGAGGAGGAGGGCAGGTGGGATATGGACTACTGATGAGTTCTTTCTCTTCTCTGTGTCACCTGTAATCTGGTGATACTGCTTTTAACTGCAGCAGGGCACGGAGCAATCTCCTGGTGACACAAAGCGAAGAGCCACACAGCTTGGAACAGATCCTAGCTGGAAGATTTGTTTATATGTGGGAGAGAAGACAAGAGGGGCTGTTGGAAACCATGAGTCTCTTTTGCTTGTTCAGACCAATGGGCGGGAGGGGGGTTTATAGCAGTAGTTGCACAACTGTATCTCTGGAGTGCATAAGCTTTGTAAAGCAGGACTTGAAAACAGGAATGAGAGACTTGTGTAAGGGGTTGTCCCAGGCATGAGGCTTAGACTGTGAACAACAAGTGTTTGTGTGAAAGTTTATGGAAGGACAAGGGTGTAAGAGCTGAGTGAGAGACAAAGGTTCAAGAGGGCATCTTGTTTTACTTGCCAGGTGAAGTTTTGTTTGTAATGGCCTTCTGTTGGGTTTTTGTGTGTGTGCAGGGGAGAGCTGCTTTCACTCAGAGATATTGAACATCTGCACAAGAAGCCTAAATCGGACAAGGAGACCAGGCTGGCAACTGCAAAGGTGATGCTCTAACAAGAGATTTCATATCTTGTGCCTCTCTAGATCTAGGTTTGTGTTTATCTCCTGCACAAGGAGGAGGTGGTGGAGAGCATCTGTAAGAGAGGTGTCCACCTGCCATCTGTGTTTTGAGAAATGTTTTGTATAGTTTTATTCTGTTGTACCTTGGCTGTAACAAATTAACAGCCTCTTGCTGGTCACAAGTGACAATGAAAATAGACACACTCAATTTCCATTGTGACTTAAATACAGTCAGCATGGAAAAATGCATGACAAAGTCATACTCAACCTGCATTCATTGTTACTGCCATAGAACCTCTCGCCTTAGCAGATGATGTTAACTGTAGGGAATGAAAAATTATTATAATGTTGTCTATTTTAGGCTGGAAAAACAGACAGAAAAGAATTTGTGAAAAAGAAAACAAGAATTAACCCATTTGCCAGCTCTTCCAACAAAGAAAAGCAAAAGCACAAGAACTTCATGATGATGAGATATAGCCATAGTGTCCGGACAAAAACCAAGCGTTCTTTCAGGGAAAAACAGGTAATGTTTAATGTTGAAAGTAGATGGGCCGTTCTGAGAGTAAACTTGAAATGAAGTGCTGTCTATCCTGTGCCCTCAGTCATTGCTGCTGATTTTGACAGTTTAATTGCTGGAAAGGCCTTTGGGTGAGATGGCTTCCTGTGAACTCTGTCATGAGGAGGTAATTCAGAGATGGTCATGGTGAAGAATCCTTTTGTCAGTCTCTGCTTCAATGTGCATTGAGAACTAAGCTCAGTTGCCAAGTGATGTGTAGGTTAGGAAGGACATGATATGTTTGTTTTCCCTTACATAAATTGAAGATCATACTAGAACCCTGGATATAATACTGTGATAGAAGTAGCTTCCCTGATATGGAGGAGTGTTTTTTGAGATCAGCTTTTAGTATGTTTCTTCACTTTGTATTATTTCTTTGTCCTTTCACCCGTTACTGCCATATCATGGACTCCTCTGGCCTGGCCTGCCTCGGCTTTCAGGTCCTCTAACAGCTTGTTATAAATGTACTTAAAGCACAGACATGAATGGTACTTGCTATCTATCTGAAGCTGTTTAGGAAAACCAAAAAGGCTTCTGTTTAGATTGCCATAATATTTTCACCATGTGCAGCTCTCATTGGTGAAGCCCTGCCCTCTGCTGCTTCCTTAGCTCTGAGCTTGGCTGTGGCCCTTGGGAAAGGCTATACAAATGTCTATTTGACAGTCCAGTTATGGTGTGTTTCTGTAGGCAGCCGTACCAGGGGTGGCTAGAGGGATATTGGAAAGGCAAGGCAGAAACTCGAGGGGACAACTTATCTAACCCCAGGCACGTGGGACAGCACCGCTGCCAAGAGAAGCATGTGGACAGGGAGCCCCCTTCTCCTGTGGTGCCCCTCAGCTGGGCATCAGGCCCAAACTGTGTGTGGCAGCTGTTGCTGGAGCACTGGTGTAGGCATATTGCCTTGCCCTCCTGTGTTTCACCTTGGTAGCGTAAGTCAGTGCTAACAACAATATGCCTTAAAATCCTTTTATCTAACCTGGCAGATGGCCAGTCTAGGGCTTTACAGGGTGTTACACATTTGGACTCCTCTGAGCATGTTCCAAGAAAAACTTCTAGAATAATGTGGTTGTGTGGTGTTACTTTCCTGTGCTAGAGTGCATTCAGATGCTTCTTTCACAAAATCTCCTTTGAGTTGTTTCCAGGCTCATATCATTAGGGTAATGTATATTTGTCTGCAGTTCCTTGCCTTAAGAGTGGCAAGTGTGAAACGGGTTATAGACTCAGTAGAGAGATAATGCCTTGTGTGTTTCTGTTAAACAGGAAGACTTGGACTGATATCCCCTGTAGTCTTTTTATTTGCTATCATTCTGCCTTACCACAAATAAGGCTGACCATGTTCACCCAGCTCTCAGACACACAAAGTCACAAACTGACAATCCAGGCACTTAGAGGAAACTGCTGTTACAGTGATTCTTATGCTTGGCTCCCTTTTCCTAAAAAGCCACCTTGAATGGTTTCAGTACTCCCCACTAATGTTTCAAGTTTAAATGTGACAGCTAAATGGTGAAAGAATAAATACGTCATTGTTTTCACAGGAAGTTAGGCCACAGTGTCAGTTGTGTGGATCATGATATGGAAATAATCGTTTAAAGTGGATTGGAGTACTACAGTTGTAGGACACTGCTATGCTTCCCGCTTTGGTGGTAGAATAAAACAGACTATTGTCTATAAATTAGATATAAGGAAGAAATTCTTTACTGTAAGGGTGGTGAGGTACTGGAATAGGTTGCCCAGGGGGGTTGTGAATGCTCCATCCCTGGCAGAGTTCAAGGCCAGGTTGGACGAAGCCTTGGGTGATATGGTTTAGTGTGAGGTGTTCCTGCCCATTGCAGGGTGGTTGGTACTGTATGATCTTGGGGTCCTTTCCAACCCTAATTATTCTGAGTCTATGATTCTGTAGCATAGTGTTGGAACCCCTAAAAACATGTCTGAAATACACACCAAATCTCTGTCTAGAGTCATAGGGCACTTGTAAAGGTTTCTAGCATCCCTCCTTCCCACCTTGAAAAGAAGCTTTGTAATACTCTTTCAAAAAATGCCATTTAATCCTACTTACTGCTCAGCTGAAGTTTTTTCTTGATCTCATCTAACTGAACATGAGTCAGTGGAAGGACAGTTGATGCTAATCTAATCTTCCTCATTATCTAGGGGTTTCTAATGATGTTATAAAACCTTTTTTCTTTTTTTTTTGGAAGCCCCACTCTTTCTTGAATTGTACTACTGACTTTAGCTAAATACCCACAGCATTTCTGTCACCTTAGTCACTAGCATTGGCCAGTTACACTCCCAGTTTTAGCTGATAAACTGCTAGTGGTTTTTTTTTGGGGTGGAAAAAACCTAAGAGGGCTGTTGATGTGAGTGTTGCTGTCTCCTTACCTGAATATTCCCCTCTTGTTTTCTGTTTAGCTGGCTCTGCGAGATGCACTTCTGAAAAAGAGAAAACGGCTGCTGAAGTAACAGAACAGTAAGGGAGAGGAATATTTCATCACCCTTGAAGAAACAGCCCTAGAAATGCTTATTTCCACCCACCACTCCCCTAAAAGGGTTGAAGGGACTCAAATGCCTTAATGATTTATCTCTGTCTGTTCTGTATTAAACTGAACATGCTCAAGCTGTTGGAACTGCATCTCTAGGACAGATGGAAGAGGCTTTAATCCTCACAGGATTTTCTTTCTTTTTTTTTATAATTGCAAGGTATTGCTTGTCTTGCATTGAATACGATTTACTTACACCTGGGTTTGTATGTGTAAGTATGAGAACACAAAACTCATGATAAAAGTATTTTAAGCAATTCATAAATAGATCATTGGAAGGAAAAATAATGTGTGTGTATGTAATGTGTGTGTGTGTAAGGTGTGTGGCTGTCTTGGGGACATGATTCTGCAGACACATCAGTGTGCAGACACATCAGTGGCTGGTTTTTGCCAGTGTAATCATAATAAAAGCAATTTTTTTCTAATACAGGTAAGTTCAAGTGAACAGCTAGGGGAAAGAGCAATCTCATTATGGCTTATGGAGAAAGCAGGAATAAAATGAGCCTATTGGAGGCAGTTTTCCTGTTGCCATTGAAATAGAAACGTGTTATTACACACAGGCAATCTAAGGAATCTTCCGTTGTCAGTACCTGTTGTGGGGGGAGTTGCTGTTGTCTGATTTCTGAGGTATGCGTGAACATAACATTGATCTTTGGGTTCTTTGTCAAAAGTAACTCCTGCTTTAGCCAGAACTCAAGGGGTTACTGGTCGCACCATCCTTTCTCAAATGCTGTTTGAAATGGTTTCCTTGTGGGGCACAGTATAATGGAAAGCATTCAATGGGGTACTTATTTCCTTTCATGGGAAAGCAGGTCAATGTTTGTCCCACCTGGGAGTTCACTTAGCTTAGCTATATTTATGTTTAATACTCAGTTGTATTTCATTCCTGTTAGTTGTTTTATTTGTGGGTTGTTGTCACATCTTGCTTCCTCAAGCCGAAAAGCTTATAGAGGTGGAGGGGAGATAAAGAGCAAATGTCACTTTTAATTAAATGCTTCTTCTGAGGACAAGGCAGGGATTGTGACTTGGCCTAATAGCAAGTGGAGGATGTGTAGGTGAGATCTGGAGATGCAAATGCAGAGGAGCAATCCTATGGGGCTGAAGAGACCACTAAAACAGGAGACACACTTCCATAAACTGCTCTTTCACTATTCTGTTTTTGATTGAGGAACCAAAGCCCCTTTCCCTGGATGTGCAGCTATCATAAAACCAAAGAGCTGGAGGGTGAAAGGGGGGGGGACAACTACGTTTTATACTCCTTATGGCAAGTGTCTAGTCTCCCTTTTCCCTCTTGTTTACCGCAAGCGGAGAGCTATGGGCCGTGGCTCTCCCCTCCCCTACTCTATTGAACTTGCCTCTTCCAAGCTCTCAGCCAGACCCAACCGCGGAGCACTGCACTGCAGGCACTGACCGCTCGCTTACCGCTGGGTTCTTTCCGCTGCAGTGCACCCGCTCTCCTCACTGCCTGAGGTAACACCACAGGGGGCGGCCGCCGCCATGTCCCGGCCCTTCCCCTAGGCCCGCCCCGAGGCCTGCGGCCGGGGCCGGCGCTATGTGGTGGGGGTCCCGGCTGTGGGGGCTGCTGGCGCTGCTGTGTGGGGCGGCCCCGGCTCCGGCTCCCCCCTCGGCGGCCCCGCTGCTGTGTAACGTGAGCCTGGACAGCCCCGCCGAGCAGCGCTGGCTGCCGGTGCTGAGGCACTTCGACCCCGAATTCCTGCGCGCCGCCGTCGCACGGGTCATCGGGTGAGTGCGGACGGGGCAGCCGCGGAGAGGGGCGTGAGGTGGCGGCGGCGGAGGGAGCAGCCAGGGCTGCTTCACTCCTCACAGCCGCGGAGCCCTTGTCCGGCCGCCGAGACCCGGCAAGAGGGTGAAGGGATGCGGCAGGGCTGCTGAGCTGCGCGGATCCCAGGAATTTAGGGCGGCTTGAGGTTAACTTAGTGCGTTTGCATTGTTCGGACAGTTAGGAACCTGTCAGAGGCATTAGGGTTGTGCAGGCTTCTCGGGGGATGTGCAGAAGCCTATGGGACTTGGAGAGGGAAGGGATGCAGGGGTGTCTGATGTAGCTTGGGAGAGGCTGGGGATGAGCGGCTGCCAGAGGAGTGTCGGACTGCTGAGTGTAAGGTGCAGACCTCTTTGTTTCTGTCTCAGCTCATGCCTTGAGTGTGTTTTGCAGTGAAAGGGTACCAAAATGGGTCCACGAAGTTATTCGATCCGTAGCAGTGGAATTGGAGTTCCTTATGCCACAGCCCTTCGCGGGGGAAATGCTGGGACTGTGCAGAGCCCTGGGAATAAGTCTTGGCGATGGAGTCCTGCTTAACTTTGCCTACGAATCTACTGCGTAAGTGGTACTTACAGGATCTGGTAGGAAAGGATGCTGAGAGTCATTTTAGCTCCATCTGGGACGATGCATTGAAAGGCAGGTGTAGACATGTGGCAGATTATTTGCGCTGTTAATTCTCATACTGTTTCCTATGTCCAGCTGGAAGGTTTCATTCTCATTAGGCAGTTTGTATCCTGAATTGTAAGAGGAATGCAAACCGTGTTTTTATCTGCTGATAAAGGTAATATATAACTGTCTAAATAAATGGAGGTATAAGAATAATTTTTGCTAATCAGGAAGGACCACCAATTCAAAGTATTTGTGTTCATTTGTCTTTGACCCTGTAATACACTCCTTTGTCATTTAAATTGTCCACTTTCACTAAAAAGGAAACTAGAAACTGCAATCTAGTTATTTTAACCTTTTGTCTGAGATCAGATTGCTTCCCAGCCGCTTTCTGGGGGAATGTTCTCAATGACTGTGTAATGTAATCTTTGATTTGCACAATGGAAAATGGGTGTAGTATCTTTATGATAGAAAACAAAGCATCAGTGGAAAGAATACTCAGTTTTGTTGTCTTTTTTCCCCCCTACAAGCATATTCAGGAGAGTAATAAACACTTGGTGTTGCCCGTGAAGAGCCTAAAAGTATTTCTCCATATAGAATCAATATAGGTTGCTCTAAAAACCAGGCACAGTATTTTGATTATGATTTTCTTACCTTCTGGTATTTGGTGAAAGCAATCTTTCTTTTAATAGGCATTAATATCACATGAGGCAGTCATTTAAATGTTGGCTCTCTTAGTACTTCATAAGGGATGGGCATCATTCTTAGCCCTGGGTAAAGCTCATGAGATTTTATGTTTCTCAACCTTAACATTACTAATGAAAAGCATCATCTGGGAGCAAAGTACTTGTTTGCAGGTGTTTTTCCCTTTGCAGTTTGAAAGGCAGTGCTGGGTATCACTGGAAGGACATAAGCAGAGAATCCTAAAATCATTATTTGGAATTCCAGCCCATTTCCTGTTCTAGAGAGGAGGTTAGGTCATTACCGAGATGGCTGACACCTTAACAACAGCTGAAAGAACTTTGTTTGATCTTTTTATCTCGTTGTGATTAAAAGTGTGAGTGGAGTCCATACGGAGATGAAATAATGTGCAATTGTCAGAATGAAATCCAGGATGTTGTAGACTGATGCTTTGTGGACGTTTTCAGATGTTGGCTTTTCATCTCAATTCAGATGTGAAATAATGAAACTGGAAATAATGAAGTAAAATGAAACAACGAATGTTTTCCAACTAGAATTGCTGCTTCCTACCTGGTCTGTAATATGTGACCTGATAAATAATGGACAGTTTTGTGTGCTAGACTGTGTGGAAGAGGACTTTCCCTCATGAATATTGTGCATAAACCTTATGGAGTGTTGTGTAGTTATACAGAGCTTCAGTCAAACCATTCTTATCCCCCCCTCCCCTCCGGTTTTTTCCAGTTTTAAATTAAAACCTGTCAGAAACCTTACCTGAAAGTGCAGGATGAGACTGTTCTCTCAGGCTGGGCAACATAGGTGTTAATGCAGACTCCTAGTTGTATGCTCACATTAGTAAAATACTTTGCAGAAGATAAACTCAGTTGCTCCTTCTGAAACGTTACCTAGTTTAACTGTAATATTGCAAGTGTTGTCATAGCCTTGTCTGAAATCATTCTTTCTCCTTTTTGTTTGGGAAGGTTCTGTACTAGTATTGTCGCTCAGGATGACAAAGGAAACATTTACCACGGTCGGAACCTGGATTATGATTTTGTTGATATTTTAAGCAAGATAACAATTGATGTGCAGTTTATAAAGAGCGGACAGGTATGATCTGTGGTTGACTTGGCTGGGTGATACTCCATGAAGGAACATGGTACGGTCATATGGCTGCATAGGCAGCTGGGATTTAATGTAGGAATGTGGTTCGCATCCCAGGTTTAATGGATTATTAGAGTGCTGCTGTCACTCTCTCCAGGACTGTGGGATGAATGCTGTGTTTCTTTGCTTTCTGGACATTCAGCTTGTGATGATAAACTGGAACAAGTAGAAGAACATGATCTGGTATCTCAAGATCATTATTTGGAAGATGTTGAAGGAAGGAAATGTCAAGATAGTAAGAGAAATACTAGAGAATAGAGAACAGAGATCAGTCTGGGCAGGGACTGATTCTAAGGCTTTTTTTTTCCTGAGGCCTTGTTAATTTTTGTGACTAAAGTGTGTTTCTTAGAGAAAGAGTAGAGTTTGCTACTAGAGAATGTTGCTTGTATTTTAAGTAGTATTCTGTTCCAGCATGCTGACATCCTGCGTCTTTCCTGTTTTCAGGTAGCATATCAAGGCACAACATTTCTTGGTTACGTCGGGTTATGGACTGGACAAAGTCCACACAAGTTCACAGTCTCCGGTGATGAACGAGGTGAACAAATCTGTCTTCGGCACTTGATGTAACATACACTGTTTTATTGATCATTGCCTCTTTTGGCCCTTCTCTCATATTCTCCTGGAGGGAAAAATACGATTAAGGAGCTGAAATTTAATGTCTCATCTTGCCCTCAGGGAGTGAAAGCACACATGCTGCCAGGTTTTGGCAGTTGCAAAGGAGAGAAGGGTTTGTTTGCCATCACAGTGTTATCTGAGCTTTAAAAGTGTCACAGGAGGCAGAGGACTTTAGGGAAAGCTGTAAGAGACAAATAATGGGGTCTGTTCAAGAGAAGTAACTGGAGATGGCAGAGTAGAGACTGGGAAAAAAAGTCCCAGTTGTGTAGAGCAAATAAATGCTTTCCTACTTCTCCGTCCTTTGCTCTTTATTCTGCATTTCTCTGTCCACATAAGGCAGCTTGAAAGAGGATGGGAAGAGAAGGGTAACACAGATGTAGGGTAGGGGCAGCAGGGCTTGAGAGAATGCAAGGAGGTGCTGGGAGGGCAGCTGAGGACAGATCCAGTAGTGGAAGAAAGTTGAAAGATGTCAGTACTGGGAACTAAGACCTGTCAGTAGAAGGTCTTGTAACAGGAAGGCAGAGGAAGGGTCATTGTCTTTTGCATCAGCACTTCAGTTTCACAGATACTAATAGTTATGTCCAACTCAGACCTTGGGTTTACCTCTTCCATCCTGTCCCCCCTCTTTTTTTTATTCTCTTTTTTTCCTTTCTTTTTAAGCAGCAGCTACTTTTTGCCGTTCTTTCTTAGCTGTTAGAACTGGAAACAGTGTAGTCTGAGTTAGGACCAACATCTAAAGCAACTGTTTATTTTTCATGTGTGATTGTGGTAAGCATTTTTCCTTGTCTTTTGAATACTCTCTTTTAATCAGACAATCTTGTTTCTGAACTCAAAATTTACAGAAACGAGTATGTGAACTACAGCTGCCAAAGGGGTTGACTTTAAATTAGGGTGAAGGTTTATCAAGTGACAAACATATTGTTTCTGCTGGGTTTGTGTGGTTTTGGTATATGAATAATTATAAAATGTATGTGCTGTTTTTCTCAAGGACACAAACACTATTGCTACCTCTTTTTTAGCTGTTTCATGATTTCTTGGTAATTCTTCCTGCTGTAGTGTTTCAGTAAGATGACTAATGAGGTGATTCATGCTAATATTTGAGCTGACGGACAGAGACAGTTATATGAATACAAGATTTTTGGAAATAGCTATTACAAAGTGCTAGTGCTGGTTCCAGTCACTTTTGACTTTTTTATTGCTTAGTATTCAGCTATGAACAAAACCAGTTTAAAATCTGAGCAGCTGGCAAGTGATCAAAACAGGAATGAACATGATATTTTTGACTGAAATTGCTAGCACTGGTAAGTTCTGAGTGCTATTGTGTGTCCTCTGTACAGTGCTGAGTGCTGTCGTCTTTATTGTCCACCGTACCTCAGACTCCTCATTTTACAGCACCCTGTTAAGGCAGCTGGTCACAGGAACAGTGTAACTTTTGGTAGATGATCAAAGATAATGATGACCCATGTTGTTACAGGTCTTTCTGGAAGACAGGGGTGGTAATCTGGCTGCTGTGGTTGAACTTCAGTTGGGATTATGTTGTCTATTTATTATTACCTGGATGTAATGCACTTTGTTAGCCCTTCTGAAGTGTTGACATTTTATGGTGATAGGCAGCTGCCCTGTTTCACTGATATAGCTGTCTGTGGTAGTTCAGTATCTAATGATACAGAAAGGTGAGCATTGAAATACAGATTTTGTAAACCGGGGGTTTTCCAGGGTATGTTAGCCTGATTCTGCAGCACATTTTATGTGTAAATATCAGTAAAGGAATACAGTAGCAAAGGAGTACTATCACCATTCAGTGTTATAAACAGTGAGCTTGAGATGGTACAGAGGCTCTGACTGTTTTCAGATGGTGTGTGCTTTGTTAGTCAATATGAGCTGCCTAAATTTGATGGTTTTACCATAGTGGTGTAGTTAGAGAATGAAAGAATTTATTGCACTGCTCTTTTGTAAGGCAGTAAGGGAGAGATTGCAGAGCTAGAGACGGGAGAAGAAGGCAGGAGGATAAATTTCACAGAGCATACATAACATGCATGTATAGTAATTTCTTTTCCTTCTGTTTTTCTAGAGGGTGGTGGATGGTGGGAAAATGCAATAGCAGCTTTTCTGAATCGGAATTACCCTGTCAGCTGGCTTGTCCGAGATGTAAGTGCCCCGAGTTATTTTCTCATATTTCACAGTGACGTCGTTTGTACTCACAAACCCTTAGTAAATCTGATGTTACACCTTTTAGTTTCACATAAATTCAATAAATTGATGCATTTTGTGAGATTCATTTTGAATAATTCCATTTGAATTTCACGTGTTTTCTGCTTTTTAACCATATACATATGTGTACATATGTGTGTGTATATGTGTCTGTGTATTTACTGTCTGAGTATTTGCAAAGCTGGGGTTAGTGAGTTCATTCCCAAGCTCATGTTCATATGCCAGTCAGTTTGGAAAGCTATTTTCAGAGAAATATTTTCAAGTAGCACTTCAGTCAGTTTCAAAAAAGCTGGACCCATTTTCCTGTTTAAGATGTCCCAGTGCTCACTTTTGTGCCTGACCATGCTCTGATCTCTGGTTCACTGTGATCTTCTTTTTGTTATAGACCCTGAGCAGAGCAGAGGACTTTCAGTCAGCTGTTCTCAGACTAGCTGGCATTCCCATCATTGCTGAAGTTTACTATATTGTAGGAGGTGTTTCGCCCAAAGAAGGCATGGTCATAACGAGGAACAGGAAGGGGCCAGCAGATCTCTGGCCTCTTGATCCTTTAGGTGGAGCGTAAGTAACAAAACCCATTTTGTTTTGTGTTCTTTTTCATACCCCCTCCTGGGTGATTGGTAAGGTTAGTGACATGGCTTTCTCAAGAGGTTCAGGGTGTTGCTTATTAATGCTTACAGCTGGACAGGAAGGCTTGAAAGCCTCTTCAAGGAGCCCCAGCTCCTTCTCTTTGAGAAGGAGTCGCATCACCTTACCAGGTTGGGGCAGTCTGGAGGGTTAAGGGTGGAAAAAGCATCCGTATGTGCTAATATTTTTAGCTATATTCTAAAGGAGGCCTTTCCTGTCCATCTGCCAGGTATTGCACCGGGAATGCAGCAATTCCCAGGTAGCTTTTACTTACTATGGTAGAAGGGTTGAGGGCTCAAAAATAACTTTCTATACATTTTATTGACATCAGCAGTGTAATACATGAAGGAGATTCTAAATAGTTGCCCTGTGGTGAAAAGGGCACTTAGTGCATACAGTCAGTCAGTAAGTACTGGCTTACCCATGGCCAGGTGTCCTGTTAGCTTTGTGTACTCCCAATGGAATGCTGCTGGCTGCATCATACCCATGGTCTCTTCCCCAGTCATCTCTTTAAAGGTCTGATACTGCTCTTATAGCAGTCAGCAGTGCTTTTGTCACTGAGGCCAGCAGGAGTTCAGAGGTTGCTCCTTTTTCATTTGTGTTCAGTGTTTTATGGTACAGGCCACTGGGTACTAGCATAGGTGTCCTTGTGCTGGCATGAAGTACAGGAAGGAGGGTTTTTAGGGAGGTTTTCCATTTTGGCAAGACAGAGACACCAAGTCTTGGCCTTGATTAATGACCTTTTGCCTTTTGTTTGCTTTTGTATCTGTTTGTTGTGTTACAGGTGGTTTCGTGTGGAGACAAACTATGACCACTGGACTACCCCTCCTCCTTTTGATGATCGAAGGTGAATTTAGTTTGGAGCTCTGTGGTGAGGTAACACTGTTATTTTGAAAAGGCTTAGAGGTTTGAGTGTTTTCCTTTCTGAGGAGGTGTCAGCTCCTTGAGCAGGCAGCTTACTCTGTTTCTGTAAAGCCACTCAAAAGGAAACAGATAAAGTAAGGAGTGAAATTCACAGATGCCAGAGGAAAGTCTGTGTGGCATTGACTGGCATAAAAGATGAGAAAATTAAGGCATATACTGAAAATTACTTTATAAAGCAAAGTTTAGTAAAAGTTAAAGGATTTAGATTCACAGTGAAGAAGTATTTGGTGATGCTATGAAGGTGCTCGCAGACATCACAGAGTCTTCAGGCTGGGTAGTATGCAAAAAGCTGTCGGCACATTACTTGTTGGTCTGTACTCAGTGGTGTAGTAATAGAGTAGCTACAGTGATGTGAGTCTAGATTCAGTCACACAGAATTCTGGATTATTTAAGGCCAAGGAAGACTTCTCAGTGTAAAGACATTTAGTGAGGAATTTTTCACATTGGTGCTTTGTAGCTTTTGGAACAGTAAAATGTGTTTAATAATACTGCATTGCTTTCTTCCAGAACTCCAGCTATCAAAGCTCTCAATGCTACTGGGCAGCACAACATCAACTTTGATACCCTCTTTAAGGTATTTCTTTTAAATTCTGCATTGTGACTTTGACTTAAAATTTCTTTCTTGAAGCAGCAGTGCAGTTGCATTCTTGTCAGGGTTTTAAAGGCTGTATTGGCAAGGCATGGTGACAAAGGTGTGCAGTACAACCATCTCTGGAGAGCTAAAGACTGATAAGTTTGTTTGCTAAAGTATTTCTGAACTCACTTGCCTGGGCATTTTGTAGTAGCCTGCCAATCTAAGTAGAAAGAGGTGAATTCCATCAGCATCATCTTTGTGCAGTTCTTTACTTCAAGCACAATTATAAATATGACTGTAGGCAGATAAAGTGTTAGGCATGAGTGATATTTACCAGTGAGTTTGGGGAACTTAAATGTTGTGTATTTAGAGGGGTTTTTGAAAACGTTTTTGTAAGATGGTCTGATGGTAAAACCCCCAACAACCAGCAAGAGAAATCCCTGAGTTTGCATTATTCCTTCTCATAACTTCACCCTATTGCTGTCTCTAAATAGCCTTTTAATTCCCTCTTCATTTACCAAAATGACAACTCTTCAAACTTTCTGTACAGGTGTTGTCAGTGAAGCCAGTCTTAAACAAGTAAGTACTGGACCCAGAGATGTTAATCAGTGCCTCCTGCCATACCTCTGGCTGCTTTCTACTCAATCACAAACCTGCTTAGGATATTCCTATGTGTCTGTATGATTATCTTGTGGTTTTCCAGCTTAGATTTTTGCTTGTGGATATGATGCTGTGTTTTACTTCCACAGCACTCTTGCTCTTTGGTCTGTTACCCCAGCCAAGAAACCACACTTCATCAGGCTCAGCCTGGTGAAGGGAAGTTCCTTTGTAGAAGTAAAGCAAATGACTGCTTAGAGGAGGAACTGAACTTTCTGCTAAGTCATTTGTGCCTTGCACTTTTGGAACCGCAGGATTTGTGTTAACACTGAAAATGGCTTTCTTTGGAGTTTCTGATGTAGCTTTGCTTGATGTAGAAAAAGGAAGAAAATAGTACATGGGAACATAGCTTTTAGGTACCACATACTGGATTTTGGAGAGATTTATTTCAGTGTACCATTTTTGTTCTGCACCTTTGTGGGCTTTCCTGTTTTGTTTTGCTTTTATATGGAGCTCAATGTGTTCTCTAGATCGGTTATTGGCATGAGAGCTTGGTAATGGCTTCTTCAAGGTTAATACCAGGATTCCTTCTCCTCTGTTATATAAATGTGAGGAAATTTGGAAAGGAGAAGGTTATATCTGTGTCACTGCTAAGGTCAGAAGTACCATTTTTTTTAATACAGTGATAAAATGGATGTAGAAATACAGTTCTCAAGTGGGGGGAAAAATACTAAAAATTTGTGCCAGCAAGCTTTATTTTTGTCCATTTCCTTCTCACTTTTTCTAACCCTTCTGTACCTAAGCAGAACATTTGTTTTCACTAAAAGTTGTTCTTCTGCTTTGCTAGTTTTAGAAACGAACCTGCTTGCCTTTGGAATGTCACTCACTCACTCCTTACCTCTTTCTCTGCCAGTAACACGGTGTATACCACAGTAATGAGCGCTGCCCTTCCAGAGAAGTACCAGACCTGGATCAGAACTGACACGTGAAGAGGTGTAAGTAGTGTGCTGGTACTCCCAGGTACTTGCACTTAAATAAAAATGTCTGAAGAGTCATTGAGGGACAAAGCACTGAAGTAGCACTCAGGTGACTTAGGCTGAATTCCTGCTTCTCCCCTTGGTTTTCTTATTGACCTTGGGTAAATACCTTCCCTTGTTGTTGTAATGATCCGCAAGTATTGATGTTCCTTGCAAAACTCTTGGAGATTATCATAGGAAAAGTGCTTTGCTAGAGAGGAGGGGTTGGCTGCTGTTGTGACCTAAGGGGAGAGGTTCCCTCTGTGCACATTCTTGCTATTATTTTTGCCAGTCTCCCCACTCCTATGCCTGCATGCCTGCAGGTGGCTGATTGTGACAGGAGGCCCTGCCAGAGCCAACCTAATCCCAGCAGGAGGGGTTGGTGCACTTGGCAGCAAGAAAGGTGAAGCCTAATTTGTGACAGCCCCTTGCAGGTGACTGAACATGAGCATCCTTTGAGGGGTTTGTCCTGTGAGCCTGTGGAAAAAGTTGAAGCACTTAAATGCCCAGGGTGCCTCTTGTAGTAGCTTTAATGTGTTCAGAGAAAGGTACTGGGCTATGTTGTTTCTGTTCCAAGAAGCTCTGGCTGTGTGGTCTTGGCAGAAGCATGAGAAGCTCCTGTTCCAGTTTGAATAGCTTTTAAGATTATGACTAGTATTATATTTGTGGCAGTTACGTTGCACATGTGATTGTAGCAAGAGCAGTTCTGTTCTCTTAGGGATTCTGACAAGTTTGTTTCTTAATTCTATACAAAGCTGTGCTCTCTTCTGAATCTTTGTTTGTTTTGGGTTTTTTTAGTTCAACAGACGAAATGAGTGAAAAGCTAAAGCTTTCCAAGACCAGCGTATGCTTTTAAAATCACCTTCACAAGCAGTACAGTTGTTCTGGCTTATTAAGTATGTGAACCTTTGAGGAACCAATGGCTTGTTGGCTCTTTGAAGTGTTGCAGGTGATACTGTTGGTGAACTGTAATGAAAGTTTGATTGACTTTATTGGAATTACTTTGTAATTACTAATTGTAATTTACTAGCAGCTGTTGATGGCTAAAAATTACTTTTACTGTTTTTGGAAAGGGTTGTGAAATGTATTGATGTGCTGACTAATAAAAAACCCTGTATTTTGCATGGCCTGTAGGTTTGAATATAGTGAAATAAACATATGCAGCTGATGGCTTTTTTTGTTTGTTGGGTTCCACTGTGACTGCATCTTGAATTTGGGTATTTCCTGGGAGCACCCCAGAAATACTGAAGGATTTAAAGAGTCAATACCAGTGGATAACTTTACATAAAGCTCAGAGGTCCCATTCTTCACTGGACAAAATTCCTCCTAATGCCAGTTTCCCTGAGAGAAGGACGTGTGATCAGAGAGTTAGGTTGGAGCACTGTTTCCAGGTATGTGCAATGTTGCCTTGGAGTAATTGTCCACTGGTTATGCAAACAGTTCCTGCTACAGCTTTCTGGGGTTGTGGGCCCTTTATCTCCTTGGGCTGAGTCTGGCTGAGTGTCATAACCTACTTACCTGCATCCTTTGCTTCTGCTGGGATAAATGTGCTGCCAGCTTTGCCTTGTCCCAGTTTGTACGTGTTAGGAGTAGTGTGCTAGAACAACACATTGGAAAGAAAGGGAATTTCAGGAGGAAGATGTAAATGACAGTAATCACGATGTCTCTCGGATTCCAGAATGACATTGTGTAATTTACAGAGATCCCAGCAGTTTATGTAACAGCCACCCACAAGTGAAGACAAAAGGATCCTTACAGGTGTAACATCATGTTGACCTCAGCAGTGTTAGGCTGATTATCTTCTCAGTGGTATATAAACTTAATCAGGTGTATTTGTTTTGATGTGTATAAACACCTCTGGAGTGTGTCAATATTTGGTAGCTATGAATATTCAGGATGCAATTGGCTGCTCCTGTTGGGTTTTTGTTTCATCAGCTGTTTGGAATGTGCTCAGGTGCAGCCACAGCACAGATTGGGGGAATGTGGGTTTTTCTAAGATTTAGAAAAAAAGAATCTAGATTTGAACAAGTGTAAGTTTATTTTATTTTGGGTATTTTTCCTTTTATTTTAGAATCATAGAATAGTTAGGGTTGGAAAGGACCTCAAGATCATCTAGTTCCAACCCCCCTGCCATGGGCAGGGACACCTCACACTAAACCATATCACCCAAGGCTTCATCCAACCTGGTCTTGAACACTGCCAGGGATGGAGAATTCACAACCTCCCTGGGCAACCTATTCCAGTGCCTCACCACCCTCACAGTAAAGAATTTCTGCCTTATATCCAATCTAAACTTCCCCTGTTTAAGTTTGAGCCCATTACCCCTTGTCCTATCACTACAGTCCCTAATGAATAGTCCCTCTCCAGCATCCCTGTAGGCCCCCTTCAGATACTGGAAGGCTGCTATGAGGTTTCCGCGCAGCCTTCTCTTCTCCAGGCTGAACAGCCCCAACTTTCTCATCCTGTCTTCATACAGGAGGTGCTCCAGTCCCTGATCATCCTTGTGGCCTCCTCTGGACTTGTTCCAACAGTTCCATGTCCTTTTTATGTTGAGGACACCAGAACTGCACACAATACTCCAAGTGAGGTCTCACAAGAGCAGAGTAGAGGGGCAGGATCACCTCCTTTGACCTGCTGGTCATGCTCCTTTTGATGCAGCCCGGGATACAGTTGCTTTCTGGGCTGTGAGTGCACACTGAACCTGGCTCATGTTCATTTTGTCATTGACCAACACCCCCAAGTCCTTCTCCTTGGGCTGCTCTGAATCTCTTCTCTGCCCAACCTGTAGCTGTGCCTGGGATTGCTCCGACCCAGGTGTAGGGCCTTGCACTTGGCATGGTTAAACTTCATGAGGTTGGCATCAGCCCACCTCACAAGTGTGTCAAGGTCCTTCTGGATGGCATTCCTTCCCTCCAGTGTATCAACCGAACCACACAGTTGGTGTCATTGGCAAACTTGCTGAGGGCACACTCAATCCCACTGTCCATGTCAGTGACAAAGATGTTGAATAATATCGGTCCCAACACTGATCCCTGAGGGACACCACTTGTTACTGGTGTCTCTCCAATTTAGAGACAATGATGTCATGTGGGACAGTGTCGAACGCTTTGCACAAGTCCAGGTAGATGACGTCAACTGCTCTACCCCTGTCCATCAGTTCTGTAGCCCCATCACAGAAGGCCACCAAATGGGTCAGGCAGGATTTCCCCTAGTAAAGCCATGCTGGCTGTCACCAAGCACCTTGTTGTTTTTCATGTGCCCTAGCATGCCTTCCAGGAGAATCTGCTCCCAGATTTTGCCAGGCACAGAGGTGACACTGACTGGTCTGTAATTCCCTGGGTCATCCATTTTCCTCTTCTTGGAAATGGGGGTTATATTTCCCTTTTTCCAGTCATTAATTAAGATTGTTAATACTTCAAAATAAAACCTTTTGCACAGTACTGGGACTGTTAAAAAGTGACACTGGTTTTGGAAGGATGGGATGTTCCGTGGGATCTTTAAAAAAAACCAGGATCATCTGTAGTTAGTTGAATTTGCTTGGTGATCATCCTTCTGTGTGAGATTCCACCTGCCTTTTGGAGACTGAGAGGTAAAACAGCTTTTCTGCTTTCTTAAGCCTGGTCAGATTCATGACTTAGAATTGTTAGGTAATTAAATGGAACTAAGTTAAATACATTTATCATTGCTTTTTCATCCTTCCTTCTGTTTCTGCAGTACAGAGCTACGAA
Source organism: Melopsittacus undulatus (assembly GCF_012275295.1). Taxonomy (NCBI): domain Eukaryota; kingdom Metazoa; phylum Chordata; class Aves; order Psittaciformes; family Psittaculidae; genus Melopsittacus; species Melopsittacus undulatus. The sequence goes on along the minus strand of NC_047533.1, from coordinate 71,709,141 downwards.
GCCCCATTTTTCATCCCAACATAGGTAATGGGTGAAACCTTTTTCCTCCAGAAGTTTGCATTTAGCAAACAGCAAATTGAAAGTGTGTAAGAGCTGACTCTCAAGATGAGAGAGGCCAACGTACTGTATTTCTCATTCCTAATCCTCTTCAGTAATCCTAATCCTTATCAGATCTCCAGCCTTTCTTAAGTGTCACATGGGAGAGGATTCTTAAAGCTGCTGAGAAGAACCATGCGGTAAATAAATGGAAGGGTCTGTGTGTGTTGCAGAGCAGCACACATGTTCTGCGCTGCAGGTGCTGGCAGGCATGGCAGCCTGTGCTGTGTGCCAAGGGAGCAGCTCCCTTGATTATTTATGTTCTGAGGAGGAGTTTCTGAACCTCTAATCAAGCAAATCACTTCAGAGCTTATTGATCACTCAGTGGGCTGAAATAGAAGCAAGAACTTAAAAAGTGGAGAGCTTCTACTGTGTCTACCTTAATGAACCCATAAGCTAGAAACTGATGGCAAGGTAAGTTCCATTTCTTTCACTGTAACGTTTTGTGTTCAGAAGTAGTTCCTCGGCACCCATATTTTGAAGTGAAATACCCTTTTTACATGTCAAGCTGTATAAAACTAAAGTTCTCCTTTTTGGCACTGCAGTAAGTGTGCAGGTCCAGAGGTCAGTGCCTGTGTAAATAAAACAAAACAGGCTTCACCATCTCGTTTCCAGCTGCTACATGTGCCAAGTCTGATGTACACGTGGGTTATATACAAGCACTTCCTCTTAGGAGGGCAAGGCAGGACCATCACTTTCTCTAGTGCTAGTTGGCAGCTGTGCTCTTGGAGGAAGTATCTGATTCTGTTTTTCCTGTTCACTTGTAGCTGTGGAACTGCGTGCTGCAGGTTTGCTTTTAGCAGACCTTAGGATTTCTGTTTCCCTCTGACATCTCTCAGTTTTTCCTAGTAAACTTTTTGCCAGCCTGTTGTACTCTTTCCTTTCCTTCCTATTCTGCTCATCTCTTCCCTCAGTTGTTTGAATACCTATGAAATTGTCAATTTAGAGGGGATTCAGTTGTATGCACGATACATGAAGTGTGTCATCTTACCGAGGAGCACCGTCGTTTTGGAGTGAGATGGTGTTCCTTGCAGGAAGCCTTCACTTCATGTGGCTGAAGCACCAAATTCTGCACAGACCTGTGATGTGGACAAGCTCAGGGGTGTGACAGGCTGTAGGATTTGATTCAAAACGCTGTCACTTGCTTTGGTTTTGAGGAAGTTAAAGTAGTATTTACAGTAAGCCTGGAAATTTAGCCAGGCTTTTGTTGTTCTTGTTTTAGGGTGGTTGACGCAAACGGATTTGTGCTAGTTTTCCTTTATTGAGTTTTATTTAGTATTGTATGGTATTATTAAAGGAGTCAGTAGCTTATGTTTTCAGCATTGCAAACAGACTATATTGCCCATTGGGTCTGGGGGTGTATGCGAAGTCTGGCTGTTACGTGTTTCTCTCACCTTTAGAACAGGAATTCTGGTGAATGGGGAACATGCATCTTTTCTGTATGCCTGCAGTCGTCTGCTGAGGCACTGAATTCTGTTGCTCTTTGTTGTCTCTGATCATGTGTGACTCTTAAGTCCATGGGTTTCTTTGGTGATGATGCTCTACGAGGTGATGCTCTACCTTCCCCTCCTCTGGTTCTAGGTTAGAATAAAAAGGAGTACAATTCTCATGCCAGACAGCCTGGGAGTACTCTAGCAGTAGTATGTGATTGCTGGCTTTTCCTCCAGAGGAAGCATGTCTGACTGTGAGCAATATTCTGGTGGTTCTCAAAGTGAGAGATTTCAGAATTTGACCTAATCTTGGAATAGGGACTGTTTGCTCTGGCCAGAGACTTCCACAGCAGTGATGTTATAGAAGCCTGGCTGGCTGTCCTTGTATACAGGCAATTGGCAGGACCTGGGCAGCTGATGGTATAATATGCTCCCACACTGAAGCAGATCCACAAGTGAAGGAAAGCAGTGTTTAACAAAGCTGATTGATTACTTTCTTATGATAGCTAATTGTTATTTTAGGTTTACTTCCCCTCTAGCTGTGGTACTGCAAATAGATTTCAATACCGTCTCTGTGTTCATCCATCAGAATGAGAATTATCTTTCAGGGATGGCTATATGCATGAATATTTGTCTGCATATACTAATTGTTAATGAATCAACTTAATGACTTCTATAGAGAAGACAAGGAAGTAGCTGGAAAAACCTGGTAGTGGAAGATGTACTTGGGCACAAGACAGGCACCTGCTCGTTGATCTCAAGTATTTATGTATTTAATTATAGATTCTCAGCACTGTGGGACATGTTGCAGCTGTCTTGATTCTGGCTGAATGGTCTTTCCTGCATCTCTCTGGTGCTTTTGAAGATAGTGGATGAGACTGCAACATTCTAGGAGCATTGGTTGGAGAACATGGGATCTGGTAGTTCTGGAAATGCCAACTACAAGTACTCCCTGCAGAAGTCTGAAAATGGTGAGTGTCTCTTTGAAAAGTCTTTGAGTGTCTGCTCCTGCACCTGCTGTTGGGAGGTTGCAGTGGATCTGTTTCTATTCTGAGTTACCTGGTTTTCATCATAGTATTGAGTTTGAGGTCACATCTTTCTGTATCCTGTAACAAGGAGTCTCAGCTGTTGGCAGACCACCAACAGACATGAGAAAATAACAGCTATTTTAGACCAGGGTTAGATGAAAATCAAGAAAACCTGAACAGAAATTAAGCAGCAAAAAGCAATCCAGTTAGCACTAACATTGAAGGATTATCAGTTGCTGGCTCTCAAAGCTATAATGATTTATCTTTATGAAACCCTCTGTATGATAGTATCAGCTCTGTGGGTGTGTGCTTAGGTCTGCTGTGGAACAAAGGGAGATTATGCGTGAAACTTTACATATAATGAAGTGTAAAGAAGTAAATGTTCACTTCCCTTGTTGTTTGAATCATTTGGCATTGGCAGAACAGCAGAATGGTGAAAACTGTTTCAGGAGCCTTGGAAAGAAAAGTAGTGACTGCAGATAGAAATGAAGGAAGTGGGGATACCACTGTGACTCAGCCTTTTTGATTGTAATGTTATCTTGTTGAAGATATCCCTCCAACTTTTATTAAAGTAAATTAAATCTGTCTATTGCCTATAGCACCAGAAAACCACAGACCTGCCCAACAACTTCAGGGCTGTTTTATGATAATGGCTTGTCTATAGCAAACAAAGTATAATGTAAAACTAGTTACTTATTTGAAACCCACTACCCCGTCAGAAGCTTCCCGTGACAGTAAAACCTCTCTGAATTTCTTGTGTCTGGCTCTTCAAACTCTTCAGATCTGGTGATCTGCAGATGTGGAGCTGCTTATAAGTTTCCATCCATGTACAGAGTGCCAGGTGTTGTCCTAACCCCTTGCATAAGGCCCAGAGGCTGTTCCCAACAGAAAGCATAGCCAGTAGAGCTCTGACAAACTGGCTTTTGAGGGGCCTGAGGGAGGAAGGGGATGGGGAACCCAGTAGAGGGTTCCTCAAGCCTAGATCCTGTAGGCTGATGTGTGACCTGGACTGCTAGCATGAACAGCAGATTTTAGTTTGAGTGCTGCCATTTTGACATGCTTTCAGTAGCTTATGTGATGATGTATGATTCACTTTACTGCTTGGATCCCCATAAAATGTGGATAAATCTCTTTCTCTTCCTTCTTTATTCTTTTTTTCTAAACTAGTACAAACACTGCCAGATGAAACTCACCCAGGTAAGCTGGTGAATTACAATACCTGGCTTTTTCAGTTGCAGAGTCAGTCTCTGTATAGTAGCATAAAAATCCCATGCCTTGCCCATCTGGAGTTTAAAATAATGTGAATGGTGGTAGATGTGCTCACTGTGTGTTTGCTAACGAGTCTTTCATAGATCTGTTCTTTAATATTTCAAAGCTCTTATTGGTACATGTGGAGTCATAGCTGTGAGTTTCCGCTTGGTATTCACTTGAAATATATCTGACTCCTACCACAGTAATTAGGCACTTACCCACTGTTAGGGGAATGCAAGATATTGAGAAGTTGTTTATTTTAGAGAATGATTGTGACTGTGATTTTGGTTATGTGCCAGCCAAGTTACTGTACAGGGAGTGAGGTAGCTAGTGTGGTGGCTGCTAAAGAGCCTTGAAGAGGTAGCATCATGAGCACCAACCTGCATGGAAAAAGTCAGCCTTTCTTTTCCCAAAGCACAGCAGCTCAGTAGGCATTTTTGTCTCCAAGATATAAGGCTCAGGCAAAGACTACGTAAGTTATTCTTGAATTAAGGCTAGCCAAGTTGTACCTTCTTGCCCATGACTTCACCACGACTCAGTTCCCCAGCTGCACAATAGCGATAGCTCTTTCTGGTTTGTGCTCTGCAGCTCCTACTCCTGTAACAACAGTAACATAATTTAGAAGGATTATTATTTTCCATACATAAGCCATCAGGACATCTTATTTAGGTAAAGGTCAACGTTTCCTGCTCAAGTACAAGGAGAGTGGTTTATATTACATAATTAATGCAAGCTAATTGAATTAATGTGATCTCTTTGTCTCATGCCAGCACGTAGCAGTCTTTGGGGTACAGGTGGGGTGTTGCTTTCTTTTTAATCAGGTTTCTCCACCCCACACCTCCCATTGCTCTCCCTGCTTTGGTGAATGTGGCAGTGCTCTCTCACAAACCAGATACCAAAGGAACACAAGCTTCTGCAGCAGAGCTAGCTCTGTCATCTCCATTTGATTCTGGGGCTAGCCTGTAGATAGGGCAGTCATCCCTCCCCCCCTCAGCTAAGGATGCCACAGAGAAGCAGTGTTAGAAAATGGTTTAGATGTAGGGCTCTAGGGTAGGACTGCAGGAAGGCATACAGAGGTCATCGAAAGAGAGATGAGTTACAAAGCTGTTTGGCAGGGTGCTGTAAAGTAACCAGGCAATCCATGTGGGGTCAAGAGCAGTTAAGGAGGATGCAGTTGTTTCTAGAGGTACTAGATTGTGGCAGAACCTGAAAAAGCAAACAGGACCCCACACCAATGTACTTCAGATATGCACACACCCCATGTGAAATAATATTTTAATGGAGAACACTGGAATGGGGAAAACACAGAGGAATGGTTATGGTTTAAATATCAGGGCAAATAGTCATCATTTTCTGCATTTCGTTCCTTCTGTGTCAGGACGTGGCCAAAGATCTGTCTGCCTCTTTTCACTGTGGGTGTTAATTTTGTCTTTCTTTTACTCTAAGATAATGGTATGTTTACATTTATGCTGGAATAGATCCCTTCTGAAGTTTGTCCAGAACAGCAAAACCTGAGGAACTGATTTAGCTTAGAAGGTGGATAACCCCCATATTTTTAAGGTGGAAGGGGACTCATTGTCTTGTTTTCCCTCAGCTCCTTACTGAACAGCACATTTGGGTCTTTAGGCCCTAATAAGCTGTTGTTAATGCTGGTGCTGAGGAGCCAGCAGGGATGGTTAGAAGTGCTTCATCAGAGGTCTCTGGTCAGGCAGAGTCAGATCAGCCTCTCCCAATACACTGGAAAGATGCGGGTGTTCTGCTGCCCACAGTATTTAGGCATCAGAACGCCTTTACTGAAGAAGAGAGGTCCCTCTGCAGTGTTCAGGGTCAGGAAAGGAGCAGTAGCAGGATGCCTCAGCTGCAGCCAGTGCACCACAGCACACTGGTTCTGGTTTTGTCCCCAGCTTTCAAGGCAGCTGTCTTGATCCAGCAGTGGTATCGGCGCTATGTTGCTCGCCTGGAAATGCGCCGACGTTGCACCTGGAGAATCTTTCAATCCATAGAGTATGCTTGTGAGCAGGATCAGATCAAGGTAAGGTGCCATGGAAAAGAGCTCCTAGGAAAATACACACGAGGGGGGTTTCTGTGCCACATTTCTGGCTACTGGCTGGTAAATCTCTAAGTACTTCAGTGGGCCAAGGGCTGGGTTTCCTGCCCCTTCTTACCCTCTTGACTTCCTGCCTGCTTATGTCTGATGAGACCCTAAGTAATAAGTCTTGAAAGAAAGCTGTAAGGACCAGTTAGTATTGTTTTTCCTGAGTTGGACACAATAGACAGTGTTATTTGGTGAAGGTAAAGCTACATAGTGATTTGTTCACAAGACAGTCAAACTAGAATTGGTATAGCATGCTTTGTTCTACACACCCAACAATGTGAGAAGGGCTTAGACAATACTTCTAGAACGAAGATCTTTTTAAGCTGCTACTCTGCAGGACTTCATTCCAGGGTGAATGATGATGGGCTTGCTCTCTTCTTGCAGCTTCACAACTTCTTCACTTACCTCATGGATCACTTCACACCAAGCAGCAGCAAAGAGAGTAAGTTTCTACATGTGGCTTGTAGTGGAGCACCAGCAGCTCAGGTTGCAGCCTGTATTGATTCGTTGTCCAGTGCTGCCCCTTCAGGATGGCAAGAGTAATCAAAAGAGTCTAAAAAGTGATGGCATCAGGAATTTGGATAGGGAGTGTATTGTCTGGAGACTGTCAGAGCTGTGCAAGGGATGTGGGACAGTTCCAGCTCCTTAGGAGCTAGAAGGGGGCATAGAAGCTCCATATGTTTTCTACAACTAGAATTAGAAATCTCTAGGGTGTCTATTTGATTTACAGTTAGTCTCCCACTTATAACTGAGGTGGGGGGGAAGAAGTTCTGTGGGAACCAATACTGTATCTTCCTGAATCTGCAGAGAGCATTATCTTAGTGCTGGGAACTTGCTAAAAAGCTTAGCTCTAAAATCTCATGGCAGTAAGTCAGAACTAACCATTTACTTTGCTGACCATAACCTGCTGAAGTATTTGCTCCTTCCTCTCAAACTGCCACCCTTTTTCTTACAACCACCCCACATATTTTACAGCAAAACTGTTGAGGAAGACTTTTGGTGCCTGTATAAAAGGGGACAGTAGTGTCCTGCTCCTAGATGTTATAGCACTAAAAACAGGTGTATGTGTGTTTAGACAGATTTTGTGCAGCTCTGAGAATGTCGGTGCAAGCTTACAAAAGCCAGTGGGATGTAGGAGATGGTTCATTATGACACAGCTTGCTTTTGCATGTCATGGAAAGTAAGATTTCAGTTGGCCATGGCATCCAATGCCCATCTGGCTCTACCAAAGTTTTGCTAGCGTAGCTGCCAGCACTGCCTGACACATAGCACATGGAAACTTGTCCCTGCAGCCTTTTCCCCTGCTGCAGATTCTGTAGTGGTGTCAAACTGGAGGCTGTCTCCCACCCCTGCCACTCGCTCTGACCTCACCAAACAGCTCTTCTGTAGCAAATGGCTAGAATGGGGCACTGAGCCAACCAAACTTGTCCTTGTCTATTTCCAAACTAACTGACCCATCTGCATCCAGGGGATTTCATCAGTCGCATGTTCATCAGTGGGGAAAGCTTCAAAGAGGCAGAGCTGGAGAAGTACTGTGACTATGAATCCATAGAGGTGCCAGACTCCTACACCGGACCCCATCTCTCTTTCCCGCTCCTTCCTGACCATGCCACTGCCTTGCTGGAAGCTTTCAAACAGAAACAAGTAAGGATCCCAAAAGGAACCTGCTTTCCCATCCTCTACACAAGGGTCTAGGATAGATAGTTTGGTTTTAGCTTTACTAACAAGTTAAACTGACTGGAGTATTACAGCTGGCAGGCTGTGAAGGGAATGGGGCTGGCAATGGTTTGGTGTTTCCCCCAGTACCACAGACACTTTTTCCCTTCTGAAAATGCAGTTCTGACAACTCCCAAAGCTTTTTTTTGTACAAATGCAGTGTTCTGTTGCCATCCCTCTGAACTGCAAAACAGGCCACAAGGCCCCTTCTGTTATTTGTAAAGTCAAAATGACTTTAAAAACGCAGGTCTCTAGTGCCTTGACTTACATTAAATGCCTACACCCTATGAACACTTCTGCAGGACATGTGGGAGTTCACAGCCTGGTTTAAGGTGGAAAAGGCTAAGAAAGATCTCGAGGTGCAGCTCCCTATGTGTGATGCTGGGCTGGTGTTGCTGCTGCTCTAAGAAGCAGTGTTGCCTAGGGCTTTTGGATTCCCCTGCCAGCCCTGCCAGTGCAGAGACTGTTTTGGGTCAGACTCCTTGGTCCTGCTGTTTCCCAGTGTTGTCCTCACCTTGTTTACAAGCCCATAGGTCAGCACTGTTGTCCCAGTGAAAGCTTCTGCCACTCAGGCTATCAGTCACTGGTGGATCCTTGGGTCCTTCGACAGAGCTGTGTTGCTGCTCAGAGGTCACTGATTTCCTGCTTTAATCCCTTCGCTTTCTCCTAGTAGCAGCTCCATGCTCGCTATGTCTTAAACCTCCTGCATGAGACCAGGAAGCATCTCAAGCAGTTGCCAAACATCAGCCATGTCTCCACGTGCTACAGCGAGGAGGTCACCGTGTGCGGTAGGTCTGGGAGGGGGGTACTGCACAGTCTGTGGGGCAGATCACTTGCGTGGAAGGGATGGGAAGGATATCAAATGGTAGCAAGCACCTGTGCCCTCCTCTGTACTGAATGTGGAACATAAATGAGGCCAGTAAGCAAATGCCTGCTTGCACTGAGCAACTGGTGCTGTCCAAAATATGCAGGTTTACCCTATGATGCTTTACTGTGAGCTGCTGTACAGACTAGCCTGGAGGGTGGAGGGAACATGTCTGTGTCTTGGCCCACCTTCTGCTTGGTCTAGAACAGGAAGGAGACAGGGCGTTGAGGGAACGTGGTTTGTCTGCTTGTATCTTGTGTTTGGCTTCTGGGACAGATTTTGGGATACACCATTGATAAACCCTGCCCCAGATGGTAACTAGTTTGGTTGTTATTTCATATGCAAGGGTTTCTCCCATGTAATGATCAGTTTCTTATGTCATGTTGTATCATCATCATAAGAGAGAAATGAATGAAACTTATGAATCAGAGGCTTCAGAAGCTAGTGTGGGTTTTTTGGTATTCTCAGGTGTCAGCCTTTACATCATGTCATTTTCCTGTGGGCCCGAACCTCAGTGTAAAGAAACTTGTACCTTGAACTTCCCAAATATTTCAGTTTATTTCAGAATTTTCATTTCAATATTTCAAATATTTCAGTTTCTAGAGGTGATACTTTATTATTTATTGGTGTCTTTTTCAATTGAAGGTAAACATACCATGACTTGTCTTTTTGTGCCTGTTAGGAGACTTACATGGCCAGCTGGATGATTTGTTCCTCATCTTTTATAAGGTAGGCACCGAATCTGGAGTAGGAGGCTGGCCAGGCATGGGCAGAGGGATCGCATGGGTCATGCTGAGAAGTGTTTGCAAACTGGGACCTTCACATGCAATTCTCCAGGTCAATTTGATCAGTTTGGCTTCACAAAGCAGTAGCTTATTCCCTTGCTGAAATGTGATATACGTGTACATTTGGGAAGTGACAGTGGACATGTTTGTAAGTGCTGGTACTAGTGGCAGCTCTTCCTGACTGACAGCTTTCACTTGTCGGTGCATTTGCCACTGGGCACCTACAGGATAAAAGTAGAAGTCAGGACCTATTGCATAAGGTAACCTGGGACAGGAGTGAGAGCATGTGGGGCTGGCAGGGAGAGGTACATTGACACTGTGGGGAGGCCTCTCGTGACATCTTCCTGTTCCTTGCTTTTACAGAATGGCCTTCCTTCCCCTTCTAAGTCCTATGTGTTCAACGGGGACTTTGTAGACAGAGGCAAACAGTCCCTTGAGATCCTCATCATCCTCTTCACCTTCCTCTTGATCTATCCAAACGAGGTTCACCTCAACCGTGGGAACCATGAGGACCACATGGTCAACTTACGGTATGGGTTCTGTGTGGGGCTGGTTGCAATGTCAAGGGTGTCGCTGTGAAATCCCACTGAATTTCCTTTCTCCTGTTCCTTTAGCTATGGTTTCACTAAGGAAGTAATGCATAAATACAAGGTAGGTATACTTTGGTGTCTACTTTACATAAGGAGAGAAGTTACTTTAAAGCCTTGATGCTTTTTAGCATCTTTTCCTTTCTGACCTGTCCTCCTAGGTGCATGGGAAGAAAATCTTGAAGATGATCCAGAATGTCTTTTGCTGGCTCCCCCTTGCCACCCTGATTGATCAGAAAGTCCTCATTATACATGGGGGCATCTCTGACACCACTGACCTGGATGTGCTTGAGAAAATTCACAGGAACAAAGTAGGTTTCATTTCCTAAACACTGCAAGAGACAACAGTGTTGCTGCTCTGTGGTGAGGAGCTTATTTCTACAAGCCATCTTGGCTGTGGATGGTCTTCCTAGACAAACTGTGTTTAGGTACAGGCTTGGAGAGGATCACTTTGGTTTAATAGTGTATGTGCAGGAGGTGTGAAGGGAATGTGTAGGATTAGTCCTTTCCTCATTCTGCCAACACATTCCTATTGCAGATTAAATCTATATACTATATCTTTTGTGAAATGCCTGAGCACCTTAAAGCCAATGAAGATGAGTGATCTGTAGTCAGGATGGATGGGGGACCCCAGCTGTAAATCTAGAATGGCATATATGAGAGGATGGCAGTAGTAATCACTCACAGTTGATGAGCATTTGACGGTAGCAAAGGGAATTGAGGCTTGGGTCACTTGACAGTCTGCCAGTGGAAGATGTTAGAGCTGAAGATACTGGTTTCCAAGTGATGTGATCTGGTCTCTTTTTTACCTCATTCAGTTTGTTTCTGTATTGAGAGGGAAGAAAAGAAAGAAGTCAAATAGAAACGTGGAAATACAGGAAACAAATGAGGAGAGCAAAGCGGAGGCTGACCCAGCAGGGAATGAGGCAGCTCGCAGTTTACCTCCCTCCCCCCAACCAGCCCAGGCTCCCAGCACAGCCAACAGGCTGGAGTTCTCCAGGTGGGTCCGGCAGACGGTGCAGGAGCAGATCGAGTGGTGCCGCCGGCTGGTGGACATCAGTGACTCAGAGGAGGAGGAGCTCACCTACGCCAGCATGGTCTCCTTAACAGATCTGGATGGGCCGAGCCAGACTCGCCAGGAGGACTGGAAGCAGGTGAGTAGTCTAGTGGGGCCCTGAGCTTAGTGGGCTGTATGTGCCTCCTGCAGGGTTGCTCTCAGTGCAGAACATGTGGGGCAGTGCACAGATCTCTCTGCATGGCTGTATAATTAAAACTGCTGCTCTGACATAGAGCAGAGCAATAGGTTTTCTTGAATCATGGCAGGGAAGAGGAATAATAGAATAGACAAGGCTGACTGTAGAGACCAGGGGCTGTATCACTGGCTGTGTATGTGGGGCACCTGAAGTCAGTCTGTAGGTAATGAATGAGCATGTCTTTTGCTGACAAGTGAGTTGTGATGCTGTGGGCTAAGAGCAGACTGAAAGTTTTAGCTGGGTTGCCCTGTGAGTAGATTGTTATGGAGTGTCAGAGCTTGGGAATTTGCTTACCTGTTTGTGTTAGACCAGTCTGTAAGCTTCTTCTGTGTGCTCTGAAACCATCGTTCCTTACTCCGTGTTCCATGACAACTCAGCACTGCACACCTTATCAGAATAAAGCTATAGATTGAGGTCAGGGTTAAAGAGATTAAACCTTAATCCAAATAGCAGTTACTGAGTCAGCACTTACATTTCTGGAGGCTGTGGAATGTCCTGTCTAGAGTACAAAGGAATTTAACACTAAGCCTGCTCAGGGCCTCAGGATCTGCCAGGTATTCCTGCCCTGGGATGTGTTTTGGTGTGGGGGAGGACAGGCAAGGCTCCTTGAAATCTTAGAGGCAGCAAAAGGAGAGCTTGTATCAGGCCTGATTTAGGGACAGCCCTCTTCCCCCAGGCCTACAATACTGTCACCTCTGTGGTGGACCAGATGTGTGACAGCCCTGCAGAGCAGAATGGTGGTTCAGCTAGGATGCAGCAAATACCTGTTTACCTGCACTATGGCAATAGCAGCACTCCAGGGAGGGATTTGGAGGCAGAGATGTATTTGCTTCATAAACTTAGGTGGGTGATCTCTGTTGGGTACAGTTCATTCAGTAAATGTGTCACATCCCTTCAGCTCTTAGACATTCTCTGGAGTGACCCCATGCCTCAGGAAGGCTGCATAGTAAACACAGTGCGAGGTGGTGGCTGCTACTTTGGGCCTGACGTGACAAGGAAGATCCTTGAGAAGTACAACCTGCAGTTCCTCATCCGCTCCCACGAGTGCAAGCAAGAGGGCTACGAGTTCTGTCACAACCGGAAGGTCGGTGAGGGGGATGGCATGAAGGATACTTGGGTTTCCAACCTGCCAGGGTGTGTGTTCTACAGTGGCTTCTCTCAGCTCTGCATTTCTTCCAATGGGGCTTTGTTAGGTGCATACAAGATCATTGAACGGCCCTATTGGGAATTACTGAACTGTGTTTCCAGATGAGGTCTTAGGTCAGGACAGTCTGGAGCTACCTACACTGTGAGGGGCATTTGATGTGCAGGCAAATCATGTTCTTGTGCATGGTAGCTGAGATTTGAACCTGTTTGTGCCATTGCCCCCTCTTAATGCAGCTGTTTCTGAAGATGACATACAAAAGCTGTTACTAAGCTGCTGCAGCAGTTTTGCTCTTGGAAGATTCAGGGTCACTTCAGTGACTTCCACGGGGGCACTTTTGACTCCATTATCTGCAGTGGAGAGTGGAAGTTTGTCAGGAGAACACAGTGAAATCATAGAAGTTCATTGTGTGGTCAGATCCACATTAGGAACTGCACTGCCCTCCAACTCCAACCTGTAAGGCTTCCAGGCCATCTTAACTCTTCCTTTTCCACATAAAATATGGTGCTTTCAGTCTGTTAACTCCACATAGGATTGGTTGTGTTGTTTTCACAGATACACGTGTATATTATATAGGATGTATGTACTGATCTTAAATATCTCTCTTTTTTTGGGTTAGGTCCTGACCATATTTTCAGCCTCAAACTACTATGAGATTGGCAGCAACAGGGGAGCCTACGTGAAGCTGGGGCCAGACCTCGTCCCCCATTTTGTTCAGTACCAAGCCAACAAGGCAGCCCATACTCTCACTATGACCCAAAGGCAAGGCTTTCCTGTTGCGCTGTATTCACCAAGTCAGAATTCCACAAGGGAAAACCTGGGGAGCTTTGAGAATGTTTGGCTTTGGAGCTGAACGTTCACAGCTTGATTTACTAAGTAATAGCACTAGAGGAGGATTCCAGCTTTGTGCGGGCGCAAGGGGTGAGGAGGGAGCTTACAGGATCAGAAACTTACAGACTGCTGATTTTCCATTCTCTTTTCAATGTCAAATTTGACACTTGCTGAGGTTCCCTCCTGCTTCACTTCCCATATTGATGCAGGGCTGAGTTTGTCCTGCAGTGCTTCGTCAGGAGCAGTTAGATGCAGCTGTAGCTGTGCAGAGCAGCTGTGAGAGGGGCTGGGCAATGCAGGGATAGCCAGAGGATCAGGAGGGTGCAGTTTCTCTCATGCTTCATAGCAAGCCCTTGATGTGGTTCTCTCTTTTCTGCACCCTTCAGAATCAGCAGAGTAGAGGAGTCAGCCTTTCGAGCTTTGCGGGAGAAGCTCTTTGCTCACACTTCAGCCCTCATCAGCGCGTTCAAGGCCTATGATACGGACAATACAGGTGAATTTGACCTGGAACATGTCTGTCGTGTCACTTGGGAAGGGCTGCATGGTCTCTACATGTTCCTTCAACCCTGGAGTCTAAAAGCACAGGGAAGAGGGACGTGAGGGATGTCCTTTGTAGCAGCTGTCTCTGTCAGAGCCTTAAGGAAGGAGCTGAGAGTTCATAACTATACATCTGCCAGGGGTGCTCTGCTGGTGCAGTTGCAAAGAGGTGTTGAGTTCTGTCCAGCTGGGGACACAGTGGTTGGCTGCTTCTGGGTAGAACTACTTCCTTGCTTTCTTGTCTGGCAGCCAAATTGTTGACCAAAGGCCAGTTCAGCTGTTCCAGCAGCTGCTAAACTAGAGGATTTTCCATGTTTCTGGGTCACTGAGGAAATACTAGTACAGCTGTGTAGGCCACGATCTGCAGGGTGACCCTGGCTGTAGGCCACAAATTTATAATGAAATACCCAAAGTTAGTGTCTTCCTGTTGTTAGATGATTGCAGGCCCGTGGCCCTGACCTCTTGCAATGATCAAAGGCTTGCTGAGGCAGGGGGGAGCAGCAAAGCACTTGCGCCTGATGCCTGTACAGCCATGTAGGGCTTTTGCCTGTACCAAAGAGCTGAAGTGTGCCATGGAGAAATAATGCTGTAGGCTTATATTGCCCTTACGTGTTTCCAGCTGTCTGATTCTCAGAGCTCTTCCCTGCAGGAAGGATCACGCTGAGCAACTGGGCAACAGCAGTGGAGTCAGTCTTGCACTTGGGATTGCCCTGGCGAATGCTGAGGCCACAACTGGTGAGCAGCACAGCAGATGGCATGCTGGAATACAAGTCCTGGCTGGATGACTTGGCCATGGAGCGGCGGAGCAAAGAGGTAAGGACTCACCCCCTTCCATCAAAGCAGATCACCAGATCCTGTCAATATGTGGAACCAAGAAAGGTACTACAGGGAAGTTGATAGTTCTTGTGTAATTCAATATCATACTGAAGTCGACGGAAAAGCTTGCGTGAACTGAATCAGTCCAGAAACATTCAGTACATTGCAGAAATAGATGATGCATGTGCAATCAAAACCTAAAGGTAGTTTTGAATGCAGGCCTTTGAGTAGGAAAACTATATTCCATTCTCTGAGTCACAGTTTCTCTAATTACACCCAGCAAAACCAACTCTGCAATGGTTAAAAAGCATAACCCAAGTCACTGTCTTCTCTGTTAGCCTAGAAAAGCCATGTTTGGAAGCAGTAAGTTGCTACAATACAGAGTTGCGCAGAGGATCCATCATCACCAAGGTGTTTCATAAGGCACAATGATGCTAAGTGCACTGCTGGCAAACTCTTGAGAGCAGTAAATGTTTTCATTTATGTGAAGGTAGCAGCAACTGCTCAGAGAAAGCAGATAGCTGTCAGAATGTCAGAGCATGAGTTTGTTGTCTTTCAGCACATCCAGACAAGCTTGCTGGAAGTCATTTATCGAAACAGATCCAACCTGGAGACTATATTCAGGATCATTGACAGAGATCATTCAGGTAAGCAGGTCTGCAAGGGGTGTTTGGTCACTGCATTGTATTCTGCTCTACTTTTGGGCCCCTTTTAGTATATACAAAGGCATTTTTGTTCAGTGGCTTAAGGCTTGGGTCTTCCTCCTCCCACAAGAACGTCTGAAATATCACTGTGTGATTCCACCAACTTAATGCATTTTGAAGGGCTCTGTGCAGTCCAGGTAGAGAATTAGTAATTCTTTGTTCTGAAGTTCAACAGCACAAAAACTGTCATGAGAGCACTGATAGTAATGCAGTATACCCAGGATCTTGAGTGTTACCTGCTTCCTAGCAGTCATCTCCACTAAATTACTTTGGGCAAGAGAAAACACAAATCTTTGGCTTCTTTTGTTCTCCCAGATTGCATTATGTCTCTTTACTGCTTTAAGTTGTGTTTTAGTCAGTGTTCTCCATGGTAGGAAATTTGTTTGCAGCAGGTGAAATGTAGATGATGAGTGATTTCTTTCCTCCTTTTAAGGGTACTCAGACAGCAGGGGTGGAATGAGAGTTCAAGCCTGAGCAGGGGTCCCTCCTATCAGCAGTGCCTATGGTGACCTTGTGCTGAGGTGGCTGTGGCCTTCCTTTCCTCTCCACAGGTCTCATCTCGTTTGAGGAATTCCACCAAACCTGGAGGCTGTTCAGCTCCCACATGAACACTGAACTCAAGGATGATGGAATCAATGACTTAGTTCGCAGCATTGATTTCAATAAGGATGGAAACATTGACTTCAATGAGTTCCTAGAAGCCTTCCGCCTTGTCAAACAGTCACAGTAGTGAGAACCTGGTGTGGGTTGCCACCTTCAATGCCTTGACTGCCCGTGAAGCCAGGACTGCCCCCCACCTAACAGCAGAGCGTGCCTGCAAATGTGGAGAAAGGCAAGGCAGATACCTGGAGCACTTCTTGGTTGAAAACAGTGACTGCTATAGCCAACAGCAGTGATCCATTATGGAAAGGGAACAGGTAAAATAGATAAGCTGCACTTCAAATCTGGCCATTTTTAAGAAGGATCTGTTTCAAGTAGAGCTTCCTGCTCAAAGGGAAGGTACAATTTAGCTTATCTTGTCAATACATGTGATAAAATGTTACAGGTCTACTTCCAGTGTAGTAAAATGGAAGTATTTCTTGTAGGTAGTGTTTTAAGCTGGTAGCAACTGCTAGAGCACAACTTCCCATTTAATAAACATTTTTCTACATTGCTGGTTCTGGCCTATTTTATTTATTTATTTTTTTGTGATTACTGAACAAAATTATTCTGTCTCTATTGTAACAGACTCCTACTGCAGAGAATAATGTATTTTGGTTTCAGTTATTCTGTGACTTTTGTAATAAGGAAAAAAAGGCAACTTGGGTGGGGAAGCTGTCTCTCCCGTGCTTGTAGTAGCCCCCTGCTCTGGAGTACCTGGTCTCAGGTAGGATCTAAGGACTATGACCTTGTATTTCAGTTGGGGATAGAGGCTGCCAAGCAGCTCTGTGACCTTGGGTTTGATATCTGTTACCTGCAGTGCCTGGAGGAGAGAGAATGCATTAACCTGGAGCTGCCAGCAGGTTCACTGCTTTGCTGATGGAGCTGAGCAAGATCCAATACTGATCACATGTTATTACAAAGTCAGACAGAATTTATTACTCTCCAGCAATTCAAAAAAGGCAGAACACAACATCTAGAGATTCTGTTGTTATTTAAGGGGCAGCAAAGCTTTGTATAATTCACATAAGTGATGAAAACATAACCGTCAGATCCTTACAGTCCAAAGGAAGGACAGAAATGGGAAACACCAACTTCCAGCAGCTTGCCCCAGTAAGCTACTTGGTATTGCAGAGACTGATGTACGTACAGCAACATACAGATCTGTAATGATTTAAATTAGCTGTATACATAAGGATGGCACCTGATTGTTTTGACAAACACATGGAAGTGCACTAAGCCTTCCTCAGAGCAAGTCACAGTTGGAACAATTCCATCAGTACTGCATTTCCAGGACAATGCTGTTGTAAAAAAAAGGGAAAAAGGATAAAAAAAGGAAACATGTACAACAGTACATAGAGTTTTATAGTAAACAGTATCTGAACAGATTCGGTTGTCCTTCTTTTACTGAAGCATATGCAGCTTTACAAAATAGAAACCTTCCAAAGGTCAAGTTCAAAAGCTTAGGAGAGACTTTGCTAATTCTAAAGGTAACAGCCAAAATACCATCGCTTTTAGGAAGTATGTATGTGGTTTATTTTCTTTTAGCCTTGCAAGGTAAACCATGAACTTTAGTAACAGCTTCTGTGTAAGCCCAGCAGCATCCACTGCATCAACTGAAGCTGGCTCCTCTGGGAATGCTCTCATTCAGTTCCTGTTCTATAAGTTTGATGTCCTCCAAGTCGTCCTTTATGATGCTAATTAGGTGACTCAGGCCTTCTTGCTGCTGTTTTAAATGCTGCAGGTAGATAGGTTAAAAACCAGCATTAGCATAGCCCAACTTAACTGATTTAAGGTAGTATTTCTCAAAGGTACCATGGCCTTGGCTGACTGAAAAGCCTGGTATAAGTTCTCAGACAGATCTCCCAGGTTCCTGTGTAGCTGGCTTAAGTTATAAAGTTAAAAGAGTAATACCTACTTGTTTGATTTCCCTTAAGAGGTCTGCATCTACATAATAGCGCTCTTCAGCCCTCACAGCTCCAAAGTGGTTTTGCATCCTGATTTGGGACATGAGCTCATTCAGTCTGCCCTAGGAAGAGAGACAGGCTTAAATCAAACCCAACTCATTCACAGCTGTCAGAGCTCTAGCATGTACCACTCTTTGAGGCACCAGGGCTGGAGGCACTGCTGCTCATTCCATTTTAAACTGCTTTTTGGGAGAGGGAGGAGGGAGAGGAAAAGACATGCAAAAGGCAAGCCACTCCAATACTTCTCTGAACTCAAAAATACTTCAATACCTATCAGTGATGCAGCAAAGTGCTATTAACTACTCACCTTGAACTGCGTAGGTGCGTTAAGTTCACACTGAATTGTATCTAACTGTACACGAAGCTGCTCTTCGTCTGCTTGGATGGCGTAACCGCTTTTCCTTTGGATCTCCTGCTTTATTAACACCTACCAAAAGAAGTCTTTCAGGTTCATTAGAGATGACTTCACCCGTCTTTCCCCACTAATCCAATCACGTCTTTTTGTCCTTCCACCAGCTTGTCTCTCATCAGATTTGCTCTCTTTAGCCCGTTCCTCTGCAACCTTGGGGCAGTCCCACAGCTTCAAAGTACTGAGAGTGTACTTCCCACAGCAGTATGACATGCTGGAGGCCTTCCCTGAGACCTCTGCTGCTCTTACTTAAATAACACCATTTGATGAAGTCAGAATTTCTTTCTCAACATCGTCCATGTACAAAACTGCACAGGTCATCCTGCCCCCTCCCAGTTTGCCTTCTGGCACTATACTGTATGTCAGAATGAGTTTCTTAGACTATCCATGTTACCTGTAATGTTCTGTGAGACAGTTCCATCAGTTTCCTTTTGTACTGGGCAATTTTTGCCATAGTTGTCGTTTGTTTTTTCTGCAGCTCACTGATATCTTCTGATATTATCTGCAGAGGAGATGGAGTCAGTTAGAAATCACAAGAGTTTCTAATAACAGAACACATTAGTCCCGATCTAAAATGGGGAGTTTCAAAGATGATTTCAGAAAGCTTTTTGCGGCTCTGATTTCTATTTATTTTCAGATGCAACCATGATTTTCAGAAGGTAGCAGAAAACCAGGCACCCAAATTAAGAGTCTGTGCCAGTGCAACTTAATTCAGCTGGTTTGAATTAGCCTGTAACAACACGGGAAGCTTGAACCTGAAAAAAAAGCCAAGCCAAACTGCACTGCTCAGTTTTGGCCAAAAGATATAATGAAGATATATATGAAGAAATAGAGCCACAGCCCCATGCACATAGTTCCAGTTTTCAGAACAGGCATGGGGGAGGCTCTTTAATAGCCCATCTTTCATCAACAGCAAGGAGCCATGATAAGAAACCTTACATCTAATCGAGTTTGATGCTGTTTGGTCATCTGATCTTGGACCTTCAATCTTCTCAACAGGTCCTTGAAACCAACCAATGGCACAGGAATGAGCCTGTAAGAATACAAATATCTCTTACAACACATTTTCATATTAAATAGGTGATGTGAATTGAAAATCATTAATACAACTACTATGAAGTTACAGATAATCTTAGTTTATTACAAAATAAGACATATCTTGTTTTGCAAGGTTCTACAGTCCTCATTGCTTGTTACAACACATTCATTTTTCATAAAGACATCAGCCTAAGTTATCTGTACTCACTGGAGGCTACAAGGGTACATCACTTTCAGCTGCAGGAATAAAGAGAAAAAACTATAATGGCTGCAAAAACTAAGTCACAATAACCAGTTCATATAATGGAGGACACAACAACTGGAAGTAATCCAAGTAAG
Organism: Melopsittacus undulatus; assembly: GCF_012275295.1. NCBI lineage: Eukaryota > Metazoa > Chordata > Aves > Psittaciformes > Psittaculidae > Melopsittacus > Melopsittacus undulatus. Next base: position 71,689,611 of record NC_047533.1, on the reverse strand, counting down.
GCTCTTGATCCTGACAACCCTTAAGCACCTAAGCAGGTAAAGGGATTAGAATGGCACTTCTAGTAATCCTCACTGCTTCAAAAGAGATCAGCACTTGACAGAGTTATTCTCTAATTAGTTTCTTACAAGTTACCTGAAGGGTACTACACACACAATATTGTATATTTTTCACCTTTCTGTAATACTGATACAGACTATTACTTACTTGTCAGGGTCAGGATTGTCAACTTTGGCTTGTTCCCATATAATAGGATCAACACCTTAAAAAAACAGACAAGTTTTTAGTGTGGATGGATCTGAACAGATATCATATCTTACAGCTGTTACAAACCTTCTCAACTATGCTAACCTGAATGACTGTTATACAAATTCAGGTTCATTAAGTAAGTCTTGGTTGTGGACCGTGACACTAAGTTCAGTCCAAAAGGCTGTCAATCACTTCTACTGGTTTGAAAGCATAGGAAAGGTACAACCCATAGGTAATCAAATGGGACAATCCATATGCCAAGGTGAAAAGTTCCTGCTGATCCCACTGTATGCTACACCTGGGTCATCTTTCCTCTTCAGGTTGGTTGTTGCATAAAACGAAATACCAAAAAATCAGTAATTAAAGACCAAAGTACCAAACCAGTGGGAAAAGTAATCCCAGTAAGAATTATCATGGTTCCTAACAGGATTTATTGATGGATTTGATCTCTTTACAGAAGAGTTGTTTGCTTTGCCATTAACTGCTTCACTGGGTAATTACATAAAGAAAAAGCAGTTTGACTGTGCATGTGCATTAGCATCATGATGCAAGGTATTACGCTCCAAATGTCAGTGCAAATCAGATCCATGTATGAAATGCACAGACGTAGGCATGCTAGTTAAAAACAAACAGAACGGAGATAGGGAAGCAACTGACTTGCTGACCAGAAAGACATGCCAGAAACAGAAACAGGTGGTAATTGAACAATTTCAGGTCAGCTTCAAGACCAGAACAGTCAGCTACTGCAACATTCTTCATTGCACCATGCTCTAGCTCATTCTTTGTAAGAGCTCTTGCCTCTATACCAGAACTCTTGGGGTGTGCCCGCTTCTCCTGAGCTCAGCACCAACACCTCTCCTTGCCCACCCTACTTGCTTGTAAGCCTACAACCTTTGCTTTCCTTTCAGTCATGGACTAACAAGATGTGCCCGACCATCATTACACGGGCCCCATGATACACCTCCAACATTAAACAGCTAACTTGCTTGTGCACAGAGCAGTTACTCCCCAGCACTGCAGCAGCTGGGAAACAGTGCAGCTTGTCTCTGTCCTGCAGGAGTAGGCCAAGCTCTTTTTGCCATCCAGATGATATAACCTTTGCTGTGCTTTTAAACACTGGTCTTATTGAACATGCTCCATACTGGCTGCTGGAAACCACAGGCTGCTTCCCCTTACCCCCTGCAGGGAATTCCCTTCAAGTATTACATGGGATACTGTATAGACACAGCATTAGCTACAACTGCCCTCTGAAACTGCAGGAAAGGCGCATGCCTACTCTAAAATAAAGCTATGTACTACCTTTGGCCACATACATAGGCTAAGCAACCCCACTGAAAATTAGGTAGTGAATATAGGACATGATTATTCTGATATGGACCTTTTTTTTAAGTGCACAAGTTGAAGGGGTTTATGATGACTGTATCATATAGTATAGTGGTGTGTGGCATATTACTGATGAATCATAACTGTATTGTCAGACTACATTGCACGGGGAAACCTGCTGTCGTTAAACCCATTACAAGAGTATGTCAGAGTGCCTTGGAAACTCCTGTAGTTTCGAAAGGTGTTTTCCAATTGCCCAACACCATCATTTTTCCCAGAGGCCCAACAAAGCTGAAGCAGAGGCCCAGCTGTGCCCCTGTGCAGCCCCAGATCACATACCAGCAGGGGGATTCTGCAGGAGCTGTTTGACCTGTGCTGGGGAAAGCTCTGTTCTGGCCATGGAGAAGCTGACCCCCAGCTGCTGCAGGGATGCCTTGATGTTGGGTTGTTCAAGGTGTGCGTAGAGGGTCGTTGCGGGTACTCTCCTTGAGGTGCCATTGGGTGAGCGCTCAACAATGTAAATTATCACTTCTGTCCTGAGCCAGACAACATGCATACTGTCAGAAAGAGGTCAGCAGTATACAGAAACTAACACAACAAAGAACAACCCTAAATCAAAGTTACCACCTCTTCCAGCTGACAGTTTTAACTTCTGTGAGGTAACTGACAGACAAACTACCAGAAAACACAGGGTTTAACACAGCAAGGCAGAATGAGAAAACTGACAGTACTCCACAGAATTACATTCTGCCCCCAGCCCCCTTTTTAACAACCATGTTATATGGCGATACTACTCCTACATTAAGAATAACTTAAAACCTTTGGTCTTTGAAACAGAATGAACAGGGTCAAAGTAAGAAGCAGAAATGTTAGTGTGCTGAATGAAGTACTTCAAGCAGAGTAGCCTGAGGCCCCCAAACAACTCCAAGCAGACAGCTCTCTGACATAACATATGCAGAATGAGACCACTCTGCTAGCCTGGGAATAGCTTTCCCACCAAAACAAACATCTGTGACCTGGAATACTGCAAAGTCACTATTACAATAAACCCCAATGCCAGCCCATCTTATGCATGATCAAGTGAAAACAAACTTCACAGCTCCTTAAATACGAACTATTTATCTTGTCCTCATGGTTAGCATCTTTATCTCCAACATTTGCTGCTGAGCAGGGTCTGGAGAAGCCTATTTCCTGACCTTAGCTGAGGTCCTCAGCTTTCAACTCCAGCAAAAGCAAGTAACATACACAGGAAAGATAATAGCCTTAAAACCTTCAGAAAAAAAGCAACACCAAGGAATGAGACACACAAAACTGAACTCGGGATGAACAGATCTAAAGTCAAGGAGTAAGAGAGCCAAAACAGACTAAGCATATCCCTTTACAACATATAATACTGGATAGAAAGCCAAAACTGCATCAAAGTCACATACTGGTCATCTGGCATCGTTTTAACACCTTCTATGTTGACAGTGAGTGTCTGGTTTCCCCCCAGAATTTTGTGTAGTGATTCTACGAGCTGCTGCTGCTGGCTTCGAATATCTGCTTCTTTTCTGTTAAAGACCAAGACCACAAGGCCATCTTCATCTTTGTTGTTGGGCATTAAACTGTAACCCACAGCCTGCAAATGAACAAACGAAAACCAGCAATGTATTACTTAGCACAAATGTATCTATGTGGCACAAAAACCTTCAATTTGTAGAGCAACTGGTTGAAAATTTAAGTTACTACATATTCAGCAATGCAGAAACAAAATCTATTCACCTTCAATGTTCTCCCACAAGGCCACCAGCTTTTGAAACAGCCCAAATACTTACAAAATTATCCCCTTTCATTAAAAAAAAAACCAACAAACAAGCAGCTATGGATGGGAAGAGGCCAATTCAACAGGGTATTTATGTTACTTCAGAGCTAATACCAACCAGGAACATGGTACAAATGTACACGTTTTCCAAGCTGCAAAAGGAACCAGAGGACCAAGCTTCAATACAGAACAATCACTAGACTTCCAAAATAGTTTACAGTATTACCTTTCCAGATGCTTGAATCACAGACTCATAGAATAGTTAGGGTTGGAAAGGACCTCAAGATCATCTAGTTCCAACCCCCTGCCATGGGAAGGGACACCCCACACTAAACCATGTCACCCAAGGCTTCATCCAACCTGGTCTTGAACACTGCCAGGGATGGAACATTCACAACCTCCCTGGGCAACCCATTCCAGTACCTCACCACCCTAACAGTAAAGAATTTCTGCCTTATATCCAATCTAAACCTCTGCTGTTTAAGTTTCAACCCATTACCCCTTGTCCTATCGCTACAGTCCCAAATGAAGAGACCCTCCCCAGCATCCCTGTAGGCCCCCTTCAGATACTGGAAGGCTGCTATGAGGTCTCCACGCAGCCTTCTCTTCTCCAGGCTGAACAGCCCCCTCTTTCTCAGCCTGTCTTCATACAGGAGGTGCTCCAGTCCCTGATCATCCTCGTGGCCTCCTCTGGACTTGTTCCAACAGTTCCATGTCCTTTTTATGTTGAGGACACCAGAACTGCACACAATACTCCAAGTGAGGTCTCACGAGAGCAGAGTAGAGGGGCAGGATCACCTCCTTTGACCTGCTGGACATGCTTCTTCTGCTTGCTTCTCATTTGTTCTAGGGCTGGAACTGGGTGAAAGCGCATTCCTTGAATACCTGTGAAACCCTTTAGGCAATGCTTCATTCTCATTAGATGTCTGATGCTTACAGAGGCAATAAATCAAACTAGCTTATGACACTCTGCTCCAACATCCATGCTACCAACTTGTCTAACATTTTCCTTAGGCATCTGCCACTGCTGGCATTCATGGAACTTTTCAGTATGTAACTTAAGGTATGCTGATTCATAATGGTATTAATAACACTCAAGTCACAGGGACAAAAGTAAGCCTAGTATGTGGCACTGTCTAACCTGAAAGGAAAACTTCTAGTAAATGAAACTCTAAGATAAGAAATTTTGCATCACACAACTAATACTTTGCAATTTTTCAAAGGCCAGAAAGCTATAAAGCCATTCCAGGCCACAACTTACAGTAAAGCAAGCTGCCAGGACCATTGGCAACAAAATATTCAAGGTAACACCTAAAAAAATAATGCAACAGAAGCCAAATATTTGTTACACAGGCACTCAGTTGCTGTAAAGATTTTATACAATTGTCGTGATGTGCATAATCAAAACTAGTTTTAATTAGGTATGAACCTACATTCAGGTTAGAAAGTTTGTGCTTCAAAAGAACTGGCTTGGGAAAGGAGGATATCACCATCCCCGACCCCAATTCACTGACAAGCTTGAAGCTTAGCAAGAAAGTCATCTTTTGCTCAGATGAGAAGCAGGATCTGGAATAGCTGACAATATCACATAGGGCATGGAGTGAGCTTTAGCACTGGCAAGTATAAAGGCAGAAGAAACCTGAAGGCTGGTGTACTTAGAACGGTATGTACAGGCCAGGTTCATAGAGGGTTTTTCTAATATAAACAAAGCAAAGAAAGACCCTGAAGTTCTTATTCCAGATGTTTACAGTTCTTTTGGATGTTATTTAGAAGGTTATTTTAAATAGTTTCTGTAATACTGTAACCTAAACAAATACCTACTGAAATTAACCCTAGAGATCTGCTGCAATTACACACACACTAATCTGAATACTATCACATGAAAATGTCATTTTCATGATCCACATATGCACCTGTTATCTAGTACTGTAACAACGCCCATATTTCCAGCATCTATACATCTTCAAGCCTTTTCATTAGCATGCATCAGAACTGTGTACATCACCTGGAAAAACACTCTTTCAGAATACCCTTAACAGAAATTATATCTGATGTAATGTTCACAAGACCCTCCACCACCCAGCAAGTAGGGCAATTGCTTCAGAACCATTCATGGGCAGGTGAACAATTCATACCTTAAACCTGCAGAAGGGGTTTTCCTGTGTGAACTCCACCGGAGCACTGTTGTTGTTGAAGTAACCTTTGCCTGTACCCCAGAAGGCCTGCAGCTGGTTCCATTTTGCCAAAATAGCATCTCTCTCATCTCCTAAGAGTGTTGGAGCTGAGAGAGCACTTGCTGTGTTGATCAGCTGGTTTGACTGGGCGGGGGTCTGAGCAGGCTGGCTGAACAACCCACTTCCTAATGCTGTGTAGGATGAAGGAAAACAAATTAGCTCCTTTACCAACCAAGACAGACTCATTTGTTAACACATACCATCTGTGTATCATTGGTATCACTTCCTTCACATTTTGAGAAGCAAAATAAATGCACAGAATAAATAATCAAAATTGGATAATGTTTTTCAAAAGTGTCTTTTTATACTCAGTCTTCATCAGCAACACAAGTTTCTGAACTCTGAGTTAGGAGATTAGTTTTTCTTTAAATAAGACATTTATATCAACACATGACATCATGTAGCACCTCCAAGACCTCAATCTGAAGGACAGATTTGTTGTTATAAATTCAGTGCACTCAGTCTGTACCTGGTCATGATCCAAGTCACATTTAGACTAAATTCAACCCCATTTCCTCATCTTTCTAGTAATGCTGTCATTGCGAGCATCAATTCTGTAATTAGCCTTAACCACCACCAAACCAAAGGGGGATTTGCTGTTGGAAACTGAAGGGTGAAACTCAACGCTTGTTTGAGCTCTTGTTTAAGAAAAAAGCAAGGGCTGCAACCATAGGCATTTCAAAAGCCAAGTTTCTGAGAAGCATCCATTGATCAGAAGTGGAACAGCCTTTTTTTATAACACACTCCCATCCAACTACTTGCATGCCTGCTGCAGCCTTATGCTTTTGTTGCCAGGGAAGGGGTAAATCAAGAGAAGGCTGTACTTACTGGTCTGTTGCTGCTGGGTGCCAAAGCCTCCAAAGCCCAGCCCAGTTCCCAACCCACTGCCTAAGCCAGTTCCAGTGCCTGTGCCAAAACTAGTACCAAATCCAAAGCCTTTGTTCTGGGTAGCACCAAAGAGTCCTGGGGAAATAAGCAAGTAATTATTGAGAAGAAGATACCTGCTCAATCCAAAACATTATTGTGAAGGCCTGATGCCCCCCAGTTTGTTCTAAAGCAAATCCTTTGGGACTTGTACTATCTTACCACTGGTGCCTGTATTGGTAGGAGCAGAAAAACTAAATGTTGGTCCTGCAGTGGTGGTAGTTGTCCCAAATCCTCCAAAAGCACCTAAAAAACAAAGATCACAAGTAAGGTAGATGGAACATTGTGAGCAACAGCTGTGCATAACACAACAAAAAACTGCAGGCACCAAGGAGTGTTATGAGAAGAGATGCTGACAGACAACGTGCTATGTTACAAGCATGTAGTTCACATAGATCATGGGTATCAAGTTTGTCGGGGAGAAAACATGAACCAGATAGCCAATACATCAATGGTGTGCCACAGAAGCAAGTAAAAAAGCAGCAGTGAGCTACCATCCTGCTCCTTTAACAGCAGGATGTGCTTTTCTTAATGACAGACACAACTCATAATAGTATTATTTAGATTCCTTCTGAGGAATACTTCAAGCAGTCAGTGTGGTTGCTAAGTGTTTAACAATCTGACCTGTGTGAGCTTTTTAAACATTCCTAACCTCTTCAGAGCAAAACCAGAAACACATCAGGTAAAGACTAAGGCTAGGGTGCACAAACTCGCTGTGTGCATAACAGGAATGCTGTCACAGCAACCATTTCTTTCTATGCACAGGTAAAATTCTACAAGGTCTTTCTTCTTAAGACCAGTTTCCCTCCTATCCTCCCTGTTAAATCTCATTTTGCAGTTTAATGTCTATCAGAGGAAGACAGACACAAAAGCAATCAGACTCCCACAGGTTTTCAGGAAAACCAGTCAATGACTAGCAGGAGTGAGTGCCTGAGCTCCACTGCGCCAGAGAAAGCCCCAAGAGAGCACCTTCTTCCCATCTGCCCCCTTAGAGGTGCTCCTATACAGGGTGTCTGTGCCAGGAGAGGTGGATGGCCTCCCAGCACGTGAGGTTGCATGGGTGCTGGGTGCCACCACACTACCTCCTCGCTCCACTGGTGCCAATGCACTGTACAGCCTGTGGACTTCTGACTAGCCCCAGGACACCAAGTTCTCTCCATTTCTAGCTTGTTTTCCATATACTCAAACAAAGGAAAACAGTCTGTGACAAAAGGTTTGTCAAACAGATTCTGCTACTGCTCACTCACACGTCAACAACAAAAAGCCTCTCAGACCTACAACACTTGGATCCTCTTGTAGATGTCAAAAAAACCAGAAAAAAAGCTTAGACCAAAGCTGACCTGCAATCACATTTTATTTTCATTCAGGAAACATCTTAATGCGAATGGAGAGAATTTGTTCCCTGTGATGGTTGAGCTACCAACGAGCAAGAAACCCTGGCAGCAGTGGCATCAGATAACACCATGTTTTGGGTAGTTTTGTACTCACAGTAAATTTAGTCATCCTTTCCGGAAAAGGGATCTAGGAGTACAAACTGCTAAGCACAATTAAGTATCCAAGTTCTCTCCTGCAGCAGTTCAAACTCAGCTGAAGAAATACAGTCCAATAGTGTTCATACCAAATAAAACCAAAACAGGTAAGAGTACACTAATGCAGGGAGCAATGGCACTCTGGAATGAATGTAATTCCTCAACTAGCAGTGGCAACGAGACCCCATGGGCTAATTCTACATGATTAAAAGCATTAGAAATCCATACAGTTAGGCATTTTCATATGAAATGGAAAAGACTTAACTTGAAATGGTATCACCTGATCCTTAGAACTGGTGGCTCTACATGGGCTGTGAACAGTTCTTACAGTCAGCACCCAGCACACACACCACACAGATGATCTCTTAACAAGAGCCTGGGATGGGTGCTGTTTCAGAACAGCCTTCAGGAAACACAGGTCACAGGAAGGGCTGTTAACTTTGTGCTGATCGTATACAAGTTGTTTCTCCACAGAAACTATGTGGTGCATTCATGACAGCTCACGGAGGGCCAATGAGGAGACACGGGGGGGAGATGGAAAACATGACTGCAGTAGTCCAAGAATCTCATGTTCAGGAAATGTGGAGTTAGGGACCAGCTCTGCAATGGCTCATGATTGTCTGAGTCTGAACAGAGAACTGATGCTGTTTTGATAGGTAATCGATGCTCATTTTTAGGTTGGGTCAGACTGAGATGTTACCACAATTCATTTCTATTTCAGAGCCTGAGGATTTGGTACATTCATATTTTTTCTCAGTAGCCATTTCTTCAGAATTTAATAGGCAAAACCTCTACAAGCCTGTGGCTCTCAAACCCATTCCACTTTCAAAGCTTTTAGCTCCAGCCTTCACTGGATATGAAGAGTAGCACTAAATATGGATTCTCAGTTTAGAATGTAATTCTTGGACCCCTGCTATTAACATTTATAATATATAACAGAACAAGTACTTTGAATTATCTACCTGCACTTGCCAGACTGTTACCAAAATTGAATGGTGGAGTTGAGGTAGTGGAAACACCGAAATTCCCAATACTAAAATTCACTGCAGGATTAGCAGTTAAGCCAAAACCACCAAAATTAAAACCACTGGCAGTGGAGTTTGTAGTTTCAAGCCCACCAAATCCTGACAAGCGGGAAGCAGAAAAAGAGCAAGGTAGCATTAGTTCTAGACAAAAGGTAGGTTCAGGAAAGAAGAACTCAAATATTTTCCCATCACCATAGGCAAGACAGGCAGAGTTAAAAATAAGAGGAAGATATTAACTGACATTAAACATTATTTACTGAACACACAAAAAATCCTGTTTGACCCACTCTCCCTACTTCACTGCTATATGTGTGCTATTTTTCAACTATACTGTATATAAAGCAGGCAACACTTTTCCTATCTTATTACAAAGCTACACATCAAAATACCCATGCAATTCAACATTCCTGTTAAGAACAGTATTTAAGCACCTAAGATTGCTCGATACAGCTGCATCTGCACTAGTGGCACCAACAGTACCATAATTATTTCATAAGCTATCAAGAAGACAAGAATAAACTATTTTCATGCTAATACCATACCTACACATGAGCAGCAATGGCAGAAAACCCACAAACTGCAAGTCCAGCAGACGATGCACCATGTGTGCCTCAAATACCCCCAGGCAGAGTTATTCAAGTTGTATTTGCAAACTCTGTCAGCTCCAGTGCTTGATGATAACTTACCTGATGCATCCAGGTTATTTCAGCTCTAAGACAAATGCTAACGGAGCAGCTCCCCAGTTCTCTCCCAGGAGTTGCTGGTAACAGCTTCACACTAGACAGACAATGGCAAGTGTGATCCCAGAACTCCCTCTAATATTGGTCTGTGAGCACCATAAACCCTGCAGCAGTGTACGAGCAGCGCAAGATTATCTTCTACTTGAAGATGAGACCAGAAAGTCTGTGTCTAAATCAGCCACAGTGAAAGACCACATGGTAGAGATGAGGCCAGCTACAGTGAAGATGAGCCCTATCCAAAGGACTTACCCAGAGTGTCTACTCTGAGTAAGAGCCAACAAAGATTCCACTAAATTAGAGTAAGGCATGTTCTGACACTCAGTTAACAGCAGCAAAAAAAAAAGGAAAAAAGGCTTTTTCCACCTTACAAATTCAGCACTTTTACATTGCTCAAAAATTAAATTTCAAGAGCATCTCAATCAAACAGGAATATTACTTCAATCAAAAGTGATGATTCGAGGGACCTGGCAATATTAACCAGGCACCACCGAGCATCCATCACCATGGCACAAGCGCCCTAAGAGCAACTCACACTCCTCTGGGCAGGATGAAGCCCCCGGACGTTCCCCCACGCGGGGAGTGGATAACAACCGAACGGAACTCGGGCAGTGCGGCGGGGACCGTGTTTATTGACTGATGGGGAGAAAACCGGGGAGGAAAGTGGATCTCACCGGCTCTGCCGCGACGGGACGAGCAGGAACGGCTACACCCGGCCCCGCCGAAGCCACGCCGAAAGGAGCTCCAGACACAATAGGGACCTGCGTCTCCGCCACCGCTGAGAGGCTGCGGATGGCCCCGGGGGGGAGAGTACCGGCCACGCTTCACTGAACCACGGCACCCCGGCACCGCTGTGGGGCTGCGGAGCGGTACCACAGGGGTGCCCGGGAGCCCCGGCACCGCTCTGGGGCTGCGGATCGGTACCACAGGGGTGCCCGGGCGCCCCGGCACCGATGAGGAGCTGCGGATCGGTACCACAGGGGTGCCCGGGAGCCCCGGCACCGCTGTGGGGCTGCGGATCGGTACCACAGGGGTGCCCGGGAGCCCCGGCACCGATGAGGAGCTGCGGATCGGTACCACAGGGGTGCCCGGGAGCCCCGGCACCGCCGTGGGGCTGCGGATCGGTACCACAGGGGTGCCCGGGCGCCCCGGCACCGCTGTGGGGCTGCGGATGGGTATGAGGGGGGTATTTGGCTGCTCCGCCATGGCTGAGGGGTTGCGGGTGAGTGTGAAGGGGGCTGTCCGCACGCCCCGGCACCGCTGACGGGCTGCGGACTGCTCCGAGGAGAGCACCGCTGAGGCGCCCGATCACCGCTGAGGGGGCAACGGTTCTCACTGGTGGGGGGGCACCCGCCCCCACGACCGTTGAAGCTCGGCTACCGCGCGGCAGGGAGACAACACCCGCCGCCCCCCCCGGTCCCGGATCCTCCCTGCTCACCGGTGGGGTTGGCAGCCCCAGCGCCCAACGTCGCCCCGAAGCTGAAGGCCATGAGGTGCTGGTTAGCGGAGCCGCGATGGGACAGAGACAGCCGAGGCGGCTGCAACCATTAAATACAGCCTTCCGCCGCCTTCCGGCTCTGCGGCCAAGCGCTTCCGGGTTGGTACCACTACGAGAGGGGTGGGCGCTCACCGGTTCCCCACAGGGATTAATGACTCGGGAGCGGCTCCGCCCTCCACATTTCCCCCCACGAAAGGTTTGTTCCAGCAAGTTGGGGCTGTTGAGGCTGAAAAAGGCTCCGGGGTTACCTTAGAGCAGCTTCCAGTGCCCAACGGGGCTGAGGAGAAATCTGGAGAGGGGCTTTTGACAAGTGTCTGTAGGGACAGAACAAGGGGGAAGGGCTTTAACCTGGCAGAGGGGAGATTGAGATTAGACATTAGGATGGGCTTCCCTGTCAGGCGCTGGCACAGGGTGCCCAGAGAAGCTGTGGCTGCCCCATCCCTGGCAGTGTTTAAGGCCAGGTTGGATGGGGCTTGGAGCAACCTGCTCTAGTGGAAGGTGTCCCTGCCTGTGGCAGGGGTTGGAACTGGTGAGCTTTAAGGTGCCTTCCAACACAAACCATTCAGTGATTCTATGAATAGCACAAAAGAGGTGGTTGTAACTCCCACCAATGCATCTGGCATCCAGAACAGGCACAAGAGCAGTATGTGGGTGAAAGCAGAGTTCCCCAGGAGTTTCACCCCGTTGTTCTACCACTCAGACAGCAATGCTTTGGGGGTGTGTGGAAGTGGCAGTTTTAGCCTGCTCAATCTCCAGCACAACACCCTTGACAAGATCACTGCAGGGAGTTGTGAGAAGCTCTTTGTTCCCCAGAGCAAGAGGCAGGCGAGTATCTGACCGGAGTCCTTGGCTGAGGTTCAAGATAGCAGCTCTGGCCTCTGCCATGGCAAACACTCTGAAGAGGCAAAGCTGGGGTTGCAGTACTGCGAGAAGCCTGCACTCTGCCCAGTGCTTTTATGTAATACCAGTGATAAATAATTGCAGTCTGTTTCAAACTTGCTGGGGGGAACTGGCTCCAGATGAATGGGACTGTTGAACACATCACCGCCTTGGGAAAAAACCACAAAACCAAGACAATGCAAAACCCAATGCCTCTATTTAGAAGACAATAATACATTTTTAAAATACATTTCACTCTCTAGGTCTAATGGAAATACTCCTCCACAAGAATATTCTTTTCATCAGGGGGAAAATACCTTTGTGATCTTTAAAACAAATTTCTGCTTGACAATAAGTGTTATGACTTCTCAAAGCCCTATGCCTACCTTAATACGGAGATGTGCTTTTGTCCTCAACAGTCAACTGCCAAGTCTGCATTCACATTAAACCAGCTGACAACCATGCCACCAATACCAGTGGAACAAGAACACAATTTCTGAACCCTCCACCATCAAGAACAATGTTATGCTGTGGGGTGGTTTGAAAAAAACCCAGACCTTAAGGAGAAATGCATCCTAATATGCAGTGGGGTCCTGTTCCGAGTTACAATAGTGAAGAGGTCTATACAACATCACATCTCAAATCATCAGCCTCCTTTTACCTGGGAACTAGAGGTGGTGAACAAGGTTTCACTCAGTGTTCTGGATTAGTTGTACAAATATATGTGTGAAAGGAGTGATGACATGAGTAATACACAGTCAGTGCATACTGGTAGTAAGTAGCGCACAACACTTGACAGAAAAGATAAGCCTAGGCCTACAGCCCAATTGTCTGTTGTTCCAGGGCACACAGGAGCCTGATGTGTTCCAAGAAGGTCCTTTGCAGCCCACACTCTCAAGGCCATTTGGAAATGTCCCTTGTCTTGTTTCTGTATTGATTCAGGCCATTTTATTTTCAACGATACAGTGGTTATGATCATCTATGGTTGTCAGTGCAGGTACAAAGAGAGTGCGGGGTTGGAAAAAGCAGGATCTCAAGCAGTTTTAAAATGTAACTTAGCTGTTTAGAAAAGTCTCCTCCCTTCAGGACAGTGCAGCTTCTCTTCCATCTCTATACCACAAAAAGTTACACCTGACACAATCGCTTCTCTGCAGTAGAGAATGCTGGGTAGTGGTAGTTGGTATTAGGTCAACTCTAATAGTTTATTCTCCAAGCTCATGTGTTAAAGGAAACCTACTAAGATGTCCTGATGAGCGGCGACCTTTCATCTTCCGTACTCTGAAAGGAAAAGAATCACAACACAGCAAGTTAGATGTGGCACATCAGAGGGCTTCCATGATGGAGAAGCTGCATGGCTGAGACTCCAGACAAGAAAGGAAAAAGCTCTTGGCTCCTACTCCTAATTGCAATTTGCTGTAAGAGAACCAGCAGTGCACTATAAAAGTACCAGAGGATGGGTGGCAGCTTGGGCAGGGACCTCAGGCTCACAGCAGCACCTTACAGATGATAGGAGGCCTTAACTGCCATGTGTGGAGGGGATCACAAGGAAAGCATTAACTAGCTGAATTACTTTTGTTTGCAAAAAAAGCAACAAAGGCAATGTAGAGAAAACATGGAATTTAGGTGTCCCATTCTCATTTTAATCCCTGTACAATGAATGTTCAGGATGTTCAGGAACATCCAAGAGAGATGATGTGAAGCTATACCTGTTGGTTGGGCAGGAATGCCTGGAACAGGGACCTCAGGCAATGGGACAGTTTTGACTCTCTAGTTGAGCCAGCCAGTAACAGGCAAGCTTAAAAGCTCAATGGCAAAAGTCTCTCATGTAAAGGAACCCGAAGAACCACTTTTGGTTCATGAGAGAATCAAGAATGAAGCCAAGAGAGCCAAAGATCAGCTTCTCAAAGCCACCACTTGAGGCTAGGAGGCTGGAGACCTTGCTGCCAAAGCGCCACCACTGCTACCACTCCCAGGTCCTGCTGGACTAAGACAAAGCATATGAACAGGGTGGCTGGGTGCTCTGGAGGTAGGTATGAGTGTGCTTTCTCACACTGTTAAAAAGTAGTATTTAGGAAACACCATACAAGCGAGATCACGATAAGACAACAGCAACTACGGGGAGAAAACAGCCTACTAGAGTACCCAGTCTATTTCTCTAACCAGAGGATCTGTAGTTTGTCTTGTCCGAACCTGACCGCCTTGCCTATAAGGGTGAAATTTTGGCATCAGCTTTCAGCATGACTAGCAACCTTAATGCCAGCACATCACTTTATGATACGACTTTTCATAAACAGACCTAGAAATCAGTACTGTCTGGTGAAAACTTTCTGCATGCTGCTGTCTGTAAAATTCACCCATACCTGGGTCATAGGTTTGCGTTATGATGCTGAAAATTGTTTCTGAGAACACTGACATACTGTGTTCTGACAGTGTTCTTAATTACAGTGGACTTCTTGCACCTTATCCACCAGGGTCCTCTAGACAGGCTGATTCTTTCACTGCTGTTGGAAAGGGAATCGGGCACAGGACACATGACCTGCCTTACCACATTCCTCTTATTAGCTCCATTCCTTTGCTTTGGCGATTTATTCTGAGTCTATTAGAACTTCCCTTCCCTAGAAAGGTCACGTTAAACAAAAACAACATATAAAAACGTTTGTGTGCACAAAGATACTGAGCAGGTATAAAGCAACAGAAAGAAAATCAAATTCAGGCAGATATACAGTAAGCAAGGCCAAATTCAAATGGTGCTGACCTCTTCACTTATTCCTCGGGACCTGCACGCCAGCACGATAAAAACAATCCCAAAAACAATTCCTAGAGCCATGATTACGAATGGGATTCCAATTACAACACTGGCTTCCAGCAGGACATGCTTGAGTTTGCTGGCAGATGCTTCATCAATCAGAACACTCTGGAAGAGAGAGATGTGAGGAGGTAAAAAAAAGATTGATCTGTGTTCTTCCTTTGTATGAGACTGCTTTACATAGTCTATATTTCAAAAGAAAGTAGATTTTTAACTCTCAGTTTAGGCATGGAACAATATAGGCCTGCGATAATGATGTACATCATTGAAACTGGTCCCCTAGAGTCCTCCCTGAATCCAGTTAATTCAGTGATCCAGCTAAAGTATAGGAGTATTCAAAACAGATTATGCAAAAAAGGATGTGGTTTTGTGAACTCCTACCTCCTCATCTGAGCATCCCTTTTCCTCATGGGCCTTCGACCCTTTCAAAGACCTTTGAAATTAAAGACTGTCTGAGAGTGTTTTGCAGGGCTGAACTTGATGCTATGGTCAACAAACAGCAGAGGATGTTAGTAAAGAAACAGCAACAGCTTCCTACCTATCACTGTATGAAAGTGATCAACACCATTTTCTTTTCTGGTTAGCTCCGAACCAGTGTTTTTGCCAGCATAAACACAGCACAAGGCTGCAATGAAACAACAAAAATACTTACCTCATTTATATACATCACTGGGAAAATCAGCGTTCGGATGTTGCCTGTTTCACTGTGTGAGAAAAAATCAACAATAAAAAATTACTGGTTCACAACTTTTCAACTTGGGGGTTCTGAAGACAGATGAAAATCGAACAACGAATGAGGAAACTGTCCCTAAAAAAACCCTCTGGGCTGTTCCTTCTTGTGGTTGATTTTCACCTGCCTCCTGGAGTAGAACAATCTCATTCTCCAAGACTGATAGAGAATTCTGTTTTGGGAGCAGTGGCATATTTAGGGGCTTGGCTGGGAGGAAAAGAGAAGGATCCATAAGAGGCCCATTAATCACCAGCTGAATGGCAGATTTGTGCTGGTCAGCAAGAACGCTAAACTAAGCTGATGTTGAAGATGATTTATATTTGCAAAACACCGAAACTATTCTGCAAGGAACATGCTCACAGCAGCAATCCCCCATCCCTCCAACATTCGGCACACAGAACATAACAGCTTATGCATCAGTTGTGTTAATGTAACAGTTCCTAGACACTAGAAAATAAGGTGGTGCTGGTCTGAAGAAACATCTTCCAGGCATATCAGGCAGGTAAAATACTTCTGTTTTACACAATATGTAGCAAAGCTGTGCCAATAAACACAAGCTCAGAGGATTAGTAGAAAGAATAGCTACCACACAGCCTTAGTGGTAAGTAAATCAGTATGTTAGAAAGACACAAGATGCCGGGAACTGTATTTCTGCACAACTGAGCTGCAATTTGGGGATATGCCACTCAAACTGGAATACCCAGAAAACAAGACAGAATCCACCTGCAGCAAAGAAGACATAGGGCATTTTACCCACACATTACTTGGGATTGTACCCTGTTCGTGTTTGTAGGATTGTACTGACTGCCTACATTTCAGGACAAAGATTTCCCTTTACCTTATGAATGCAGTCACAAACAAGATCCCTCTACCCGATCAAACAAGCCCTCTCTTGCCTGCTGTTGTAAGACACAGCACTTGGTCTGTGTTTTGTGCTTGCTGGGGAAAGGCAGGGGCAGGCCTCCTGCCTTTTCACTTGGTTTTCATGTGACCACTGCTGAGAAACGATGGTAACTACAGTATTTATCTCCTGCAAGCTGTGAAGAGTAGTATGACATATCCTCACTGCAACGAGTTTGAGCTGCACTCCATGGTGGCAAACACTCTCTGTGAGCAAACAAGCCAGCGTGATAAATGCACCACAAGCACCACATGGACCTGGTCCATAACATCTTGCTTTTCTTGAATACTGCTTTTACTCTGCAGATGAAACTGCAAAATCTACTTGATCTTTGAGAAGAGAGGATACTGCCACTTACAGCTGAAATCTGACTGGATTTCTCTCTCTACCACTTGCTGCCTCCAACCAATATTCTATTTGAACACTGCAGACAAATTATTGTGAGTATCAAATCAGATGTGATGTATCCACCTAGCAGCAGAGAACACTTACAAGAATTCAGGTAATTTTCTGATGTGAACATTGACCTGCATCCTCTTGGCTGCTTTCAGGACGAGCCCTGTCAACTGGGGAATGAAACAAATCAGAGTATCAACAACTAATAAAAGGGTATGGCCACAGGGATAATGAGCATGAACACAACACAGTAAGGGCTGCAATGGGATGCACAGGAATATTTTCCTCATTCGAGCAGCAAAATTTCCTATGGAGAGTGGGTGGGAGGGGGAAGGTGCCATTTTGTGGCAGTTACCAAAAAGCTGGGTAAGTGGGAGCAGGGTCACGGGAAGAACCTGGTACCAAACCAGATACCAAGCAGCAGCTGCACTAGTAGTCCAATCATTTTCTCATAGTTCCTTAAGTTCCTCCTGCTTTGTCCTCCTGATTCTCTCCCCCATCCTGCTTGGGAACGAGTGAGTGAGCAGCTGTGTGGTGCTTAGCTGGGGCTAAACCACAAGTGTAAAACCACCACAGAGCATCACTTCCAAGCTCCTCATATTTCTGACATTTCATGCAGAAAATGCCAACAACTCTTTAAACACCCATAAAAGATGTAATCACTATGCTTCTGTATCTCTTCTCTCATGACTCCATGCTATCTAAATTGAGTCCAATACCCATGGAATATAGATTTCCTCTCTTGGTCCACATACCCAATTTTTTCAGCTTGGGCAAAACACAGTCAAGGTAATACTCAGATGTTTGGGATGGCAGGGTGAACCAGAAAAGGAGCCTCACCTGTTTCTAAGAAATATTTTAATCCCTTCATCTCATCATTACCAGTCTGATGGCATCTCTAATTGCACAACACAAAGGGAAACGTATTTTAATTCTTGCCATCCAGCAAAGTTTGCTCTATACAAGCAAATCCAAGTAGTCCAGTTCCACATAAACTAGTACACCTTCCTTGAGGTCAGTGTTGACAGACACCACCCAAGAAGGTGACCTAAACCCATGTGCTTGGATTCCCTATATAACCCTTTTAAAAAGGCTGCACTTACAGGATTGATGTCCAGAAACGTCTCGTGGTACTCTTTTTTTGGGTGCATGCCCTCTATGTCTTCTACAAACTTTTGATCTGCTTGGTAGAAATGTGGAGCTGATAGAAATATTGGAGCTCCTAGAATGTGAAAACATAAGAAGTCACCACTTAAACAAGACAGAGCAGGATTCAAGGAAGTCTGTGAGAACCCCAAAACTCATCTCTGTGCCATTTACACTGAAAGGAAAAGTCCATTCTGGAGCTAAAGAATCAACACTCTTGAAGTGCTGAAGCACAGCTTCATGTCTCATGTCTGGTACTTCCTTCTAATTCCTTCATTTAAATAATTGCTGGAGCAGATAGGATCTGACAAGAACATCCCCTCAGATTGCTGCTGCATTTTACAACCAAATGATCGCTTGCTGGTGGCAGATCTCACTGAGCACAATCATAACTCTACAGGCCTCACCAAAGTGTCTTCCTATATTTCAGGCAGAAAGAAGCATGCTCCCCACTGACGTTCTTCCAGTCTGCTTCCACACCCTGGTAACATACCTTGCTTACAGACACTGACGTTGAGAACACCAGTGCCAGGACAGTTTCCTGGTGGCACGCAGAATCCAGCATTGCCTGGGTTAACTGTCGTGTTAGCAAATACCATAGCAGAGGGCACAAAGCGGTAGGTTGGGATGCCTGCAACAGTTCCCGAGCTGTCGTACACAAGGTACAAAGATCTGCAAGGAGGAAAAGCCAGACCCCAATTTGTTAATTCCTGAGCACTTGTCTGTGTATCTACTTAAGTCTGCAGTAGTCTACAGCCTTCATTTAAGCCCAAAGATGTTAAGTATTACATTTATTAGGCTTCTGATCAGCAAATGCGCATTCCATCACTCTGCTGCTGCACAGAATAGATAATCCTGTGCCAGCTGTGCTGCTCCAGGGACATTAATGCCTGCTTCCAGCATCTCAGGGTCTTACTGTAGTCCCCATGCTGCTATTGCCTCTTGTGTGAGACAGCAACTGTATGTATTACCAAGAGGGACAAGGAAAGAAATATAGAACAAGTTGGCAAGTCCTGAATTCAGCATAACATACATCTATATTGATTTAAATAGGGAATTTCAGCTCAGTTTGGGTGTTCACAGACAGGGAAATGGCCAAGGGAGGAGATGAGGTGGAACATAAAGAAGGAAACACCAAGATTTTCTGCATCTTGTTGCATTTCAAACAGCATTATGTCAAGTCATGAATGTCTAAAGAGGACAATCCAGGTTCTCTAAAAAAGCAGGGCAGAGAGGAGGACTTTGGAGGAAAGAAGCTTTGGGCAAAGTTGATGTAAATCCTTCCATTCATTCCATGACTAGGCTCGCAAAACAATCCAGTCTGTCTTTCCAGTCATCTTCCAGATTTTCACTTCATGTTGAAATAGCACTTCCTTCACTTGATGCAGACTGGGGTTTCTTTAATGTTAAGTCTCTCATCCTTCATACCATGAATAACTGCAGAACACTCATAATGTTAAACAAAATCACAGGAGGAAAAGCACCAGCCTAACATGAAATGCCAAGAGGAATGGATGTAAATGCTCTGCTTTAGAGTCTGAGTTAACATTTTCTTCTCATTACCTGCAGAAATCAGATGAAAAGATATAAATGTTCTCATCTTTGCTAATCAGCGGGTGAAAGGATGTCCCATCTGTCCCATTGATCATGTTACATGTCTCTGTTGTCCACCAGCTCAATGACCTGAAGAAAACCAAAAAAATATAGTAAGGGCTAGAATATCTTTGAGCAGTGGTCATGCTTTAGGAAGTTCATCTTTTGGCTTCTTGGTAACACAGGCTGCACACTGAAGAGGTGCTGGATACCCAGGCACAAGCTGCCCCAACCTTGGCTCTGGGTACAGAGCAGTAAGAAAGTGGGTGTCTGGGAACACTGGCTGTGTAGATGTGGGAATACTGTCCCAACAGTTGGCTGGGATGGGTGTCCTACAGAAAGAAAGGGAGAGAGGGTCCCCTGTGCCAAGAGGCAGTCAGGGGTTCAGAGCTGAGTAGTCCCAGCAGTCTGCTTACTAAAGGCTGGGATGTCTTCCCTTCAGAGTTATATGATACATACCAAAATACTGGGGGGCTGGCCTGAAGCTGCTAAGAGCTATAAGAGAACCCTTTTTTGGAGAACAATGCTTATCTTCATACAAAATGTTAAAAGGGACAGATTTTGACAGAGACCACACTGAAAAACTTACTCTTTTCCTTTCCATTCCACAATCCTTGAGAAGTTAAGGTAGTTGATTTCCCCACTTAGGAAAACATATTCTCCATCATCAGTTCCATTCATCTGCAAACAGATACATGAGTTTTTACTCACTCTGCTCATTTTGTAACACCCAGCTTGTAACTGAAATGAGGTGGCAGGAGTTTAAGCTGTCATCACTTCAAATCCACCTCAGAAGTGATGGACTCCCTGGGAAGTAAGTGCAATTCATTAAATTCCACTTGATTATCAATGAGGTGGAAGGATCTGGCTAGATTCTTACCCCTCCCAAATAAAGGAAATTAAAAAAGGCTAATCTAATGTTACCTTTGAAATTTGCCACTGAAAGAAACTGCCCTTAGCAAAAAAAAATAAACCCACAGAAAATAACCTGAGCACTGCAGATGATCTCCAAGAAACAAGTAGTCTCCAAAGCCCATGGATGTGCAACCAGAAACACTGTGGAAGTCAGTAACAGCTCCAGCATGGAAATAACATGTCATTGCAATCAATGACTAAGGAAATAGGTCAGGAAATGTTCTAGTAGTTTGCACAAGTGGGCCTGCAAAGCCCATGTTATTCAAGAGAGCACAGGCAATAGTGGAGTGATTTGTCCTTGGGAAGCTTATCCATACCTGATAAAGAGAAGTCAAATAAAACACCCACAGCTGTGCCATAGCCAGTGCTTAGATCCAGCTAAACTGAAGAGGGAACACCCTTTTGCTGTCCCTGCAGCCCATCTCCAGCCTTCCTAACTGCTTAGCACCAACATCGTTCCCATGTAAAGCATCAGAAAATCTTGCATGCCGGTTACCTTATGAAAGAAACCAAACACTGGATCTATCTCAGGATGTAAAAGATGAATGGTTGACAAGAGCCTGTCTTTGTAGCCCCACAGTAATTCATGGACAGTGTGAACTGTGAACAGGGATTCTTGGTACAGAAGCAGCAGCACCTCTGTGGCAAACTGAAGAGGGGTTGACCTGGTCCACTCCATTGCAGTCTGACAGAGTATCAGAATAAGAGAGAAATAGTCAGATTTCTTGTAGAATAAGTAATACCATCCACATACAAACACAGACATGTTTCAGCTGTCTTTTTGGCTTCATTCTTTCTGCTCATGGCAAGTAAGTGCTGGTTAACAGGTTCTCCAGCTTTTCTCCTACAGGGATGTGCTCTTGGAGGTTCCTGTTCAGCCTGGCACTGCGACACCAGCTCAGTTCCATGTCATTAACTGCCATAGCCTTAAGAATGGATTTTAAGTGAAATGTGCAAAACTGCTTTCTAAACAGCCTGGATTTCACAAGTATTTTCCATCTGAAGACATGCTTTGAATTCTAGCCTTAGGAAGTCACAGTTTACGCTTTGAAAAGACAGCAATTTCTCCAAAATGCAAACAATACCCAAATTTATTTCCTTTCTAGTTGCCAAGTGATTCACAACATGTCTTTAACAAAGCAAAACCAAAAGAAGGGAATATGCCTTGGGCAAACCAACCTGCAGTTCTCCTCACGCTACCTGCTATAGTGAATCACTGTAACAAACCTGAACAGGAGATAATCCTTACCACCACTCATATCCTGGGAGGAACTGTAAATACACTGACTGTCTTATCTGTAATTTTTAGTAAGCTGAGTCCTATCTACTCCTTTATGTAGTGTGTTTATGTATTCATTCATAAAGTCAGAGAAGGCATTTTTGGAAATGTTGACGGGAAAGTAGAAATGAATGCATTCTGTAATGTAAGTCAATTAAACTAGTACAGGGAGTAAAGGCTTAGTTGCACAACCAACAAATATTTTAGTACAGTCTACTTTTGGAAGGTAGGACAGCTTCGGATCTGCTTGTTCTCATACTGTTCCTGTATGAGACCCAAAATGATAGTCTGCTTCTGATCACCCAAATAAGACTTTCTTTGCAGAGTACTTTCACCTTATTCTCCAGTTTCACTAACACCTGGAAACCCAACAAGCCTGATCTCTGCTCAGCCCTGCAGTGTGTGTCAGCTTTCAGCACAAGGGTGAGGCACTAACACTAGAGAGATGTACGGTGAAGGAGCAATATCATAAAAATACACCACAACAGTCCAACCCAAAACTAAGTGCAGTATCTGTCCCAGATAGAAGCTGCCTCTCTGGTTCTTCAATCACATTTATCTACCACAAAGACAGAGAGAGCATGAAGCAACAAGCTGTGAGTTATGAAGTGTGTTAGGATGATTTCCTAGCAGAAATGAAAGAGAACTCACCACTGCAGGAACATTAACTGTTCTAATCAGGTCCACTTGAGGGTCTCCAACTGACTTCTGTGGTTCAAATACATACGTCTTGGGATTCAGAGCAGATACTTTGGTACCATTGTCCAAAAACTGAACGTGCACTCTTGGCCTGTATTCTCTGAAAAACAAAGTGTTTGTTCTCTAATTAAGTTAAATAAGTATGCATGACATTAATTGCGATTAACTTATGGCTATTCTACTGCTTTAAGCACATAAAGGGCAGGAACAGCTCAGTAGGAGTGGATTAATTTTTGCTTCTGCTGCCATCAGCCACAGAACTCCCCTTTGTTTCAGTGTAAGCTGAATCAGACCTCACGGGGCTATTTCAGAAATGTCACCCCACATGTTCAGTTCAGTTTGTATTTTGCCTCATCTTTAAAAACCTCCAAGGAAAGAGAACAATTTTAACAGTACAGAAGGATTTAGAGGCACTAGATATGGGACTGCCCTTGAAGTACAATTTGAAAACTACACTTTGCTTCAGGCAAAATCCACTCTCAGGCAGAACAAGATGTAGGCTTCATGTAAGTCTCATTAACCTGACCTAAGAACCTACCAGCATCTTACTGCTTGCTTTAAAGTACTTTGCACTAGGACTTCTGGGCTTCCATGTAGCATGGCCATATAAAAAGCTTTATTTCAGCTTTTCTCCTTTAATTTTCAGGCAGAAATCCTGGGCACAACAGAAATTCAACTGAATTTTTGCCCTGAACTACTCATGACCTGGGAGGTTATTTCTGTTACTGTCTACACACTCAGACAAGCATCATAAAACTCAGGATTGCTGTCAAACAAGTGCAGTTGGCAAGAAACATCAAATGCTACCTGCTGGCACGATGAGGAAGTCACATCTTAATTACCCTGAGACACAGCTCATAACCATAATTCAATCCATGGCCACTACCATCTTACAAAGAAGAAGCACACAATTCTGCACAAATGGCTGGCTTGGGCTCAAAATGAGCTATGCGTGTCCCTTCAGCAAAGGGGAATGGCAGGTTGTCTGCCCATGGCATGAAACCTTTGGTGTACATATGAAGTGAAATGCTCTGCATTTCCCAAGTCTCCATTCACTCAGGGGTTTGTTGGCTTTTTCATTGCTTTGCATCTGGTGTAGATTTTAAGCCCCAAGGTGTGAAAGTGAATTATTCTGTGATATCCTGTGCTATGATGTTTTTTATTCCTTTCAGATATTACATCCTATCACGGCTGCACTAGATCCATCAATGCAGCTGTATTAATCTGGTTCAGGCCTGGAAAGGCCTGGGAAACTGTTCCAACTATTTTCCATCTTTCTTACACAAACAGCAAATCTACCACTCTTCAGCATCTCTACCACCAAGGAACATTTTGGTCTGGCCACACTTCCAGTCTGACTTGCCACGAGCCTCTAGTATAGCAACCTACTTTATACCCAGGGTTTGAACTGAGGGGATGGCAATGGACAGTTGTAAGTGCCTTCCCTAAAATAGGCCAGAGTTAACCTGAGAAGCCTCTCCAAGTGTAAAAGGGTAGGAGAGGAAAATTGATTAGAGATACAAGTAGGAGGATCTCAGATGTTAAAGACAAAAAGCTGTGTATGTGTGCAAGAGCAAGCAATATTGAAGTGTTCTTTAGGCTTGGGCAGATAAGCAGCTTGTACTTTATAATTATTTTATATGCTGCAGATTTAACTTCCAGGATTTTAAAATGCAAGCACTACATTGGTATTTTTGTGGGGCTTTTGTGGGGTTTTTTGAGTTACAGAATCTAACTCTGTTGTTCTAAATTATAAACTGCAGGAAGAATATGCAGGAAGAGATTATTTAGCCTTCCCACCTCCTCTCTGTCACTCTGCTTGTCTGAGCCAGTTTACTTCCAGCCTTTCTCCCCAGTACCCTGTTTCATAAGAGCACTGAGCCACATCCTTCATGTTTAGGGCATTTTAGGTGTTATGCCACATGCTAAACCTAAATGATTTTTTTTAAGGCTTTGCTACACAGGGCCTGTGAGTTAAAGTTGGTGTTTATCCTCTGGCTCCAGCATGCGACATCCCTCCTTTCTCCCTCTCCTCCCACATGCCTCCTCTCTTCCTCCACCCATAGCTGCAGTCTCGTACCAGCAGTGACAGTCAGGCAAGGATTAACACATCTGCTGGAAAAGAGCACTCCATTTCCTAATTTTCCTCTTCCTTCTATCAAACTAAGCACGGAACAACCAAATCCTGTTTGGACATGTCAAAATCAGGCTAACCAAACAAGCCAGAAGCAACTGAAACAGGCAACCTCCCTCACACTGCAACAAACAATTTAGGGAGAGTCTGCATCACCCAACTGGCTCACAGCCAGCCTGTGGTGTTGCAGGGGAAGGCTCTCCCAGCCAGCCACAAACCAGAAGCTCCAGCTGGGCCTCCCCCTGGGAACAGACCAACCCAGCCAGCTACACCACCAACCCCATCCATCCCATCACACTCTCTCATGGATAAGGTGAAGCTTCACAAGTGGGGCTATGCATAACACCCAGGAGACAGCCAGAACTAAGGAGAAAAAATTAAGGTAGCCAAGGGGACTGAGTACCAGGCTGCAGAAAAGCATGGGCCTATGTGGTTTCATGTAGGTGTACTACACCTGGAGCTGACCCTATTTATCTTCCTGACAGAGAATGCATGGCTAGCCAATTATCAGCATCATATTAGAGACCTGAAGAAAAGATTAGGAACTTATTATTAAAAGATGATGTCTTTTCTCCAGCCCCACCAGTTTATCTAAGATGAGTTATTTTGCCATGTAGTTTGCCAAGGCTAAACAGACACAGTACTGAAATAGAGAGGAAATAGGGAAAAAGACTGATGGCAGAGGGTGAAGCAACGCTGAGGTGTGGGAGGAAAGAAGCAGAAAGGCAAGATATACTGCAGAGGCCAAAGCTACCACAAAGGCTCTCCCTTTTATTCTACAGTATCTTTTTTAAACACTAACAACCAGATTCTGATCTTTTTGCAGCATAGATAAAGACATCTCCTTCTGGCACTGAGCTGGTGCCCAGACTGAATGAGTGTGTGTGACTAGAAGTGAGTCTGACAATGAGAAATCAACCTTTTGCCATGGTTTTCGTATCTCTGTAACTTCAAAGACCATACTACTTCCTGTCATAGCACTACTCCTGGTTTCATTTCTCGAAAGGAAAACTCATTTGTAAGGTGACTTTAAAATCACTCTGCATGCAGCAGATTGTTTTGTGTGCAGCCATATCACACAGAAGGAAAGTTCAAGAGGCCAGATAAAGTTCCAACATTGCATGTAGCTGTAGTAATTCTATCAGTCTGTACAAATGGTAGATATGTCTCAATCCAAGTTGGTTTTACAGTGGGGTTGGCTGAGGAAGATCCTTATAGTACCACTCTCTAACTGGTTTTCTGGCCACATTTTACCAATGCAAATTGTGCAACTTCAGCTGGGAGGTAACTTCTGAGTGAACACATGAATCATCCTCTCCCCAGACTCTCAAACCTCACACGACTGTTCTTTTCTCAAATAAGACACTCTACTAGGCTGCAAACAACTTCCTCTGTGTCCAGAAGCTGAGGAATAGCAGCAAACAAGCAAAATCTTGCCCAACATCTGACAGAACTCTGTCTTAATCCAAAACTAATCTCAGGTACTTCAAATGTCAGTCTAGTTGTGCTGTCTGGGTGGTGTATGATGATGCCTCCTTGAATGTGAGTAATCACACATTAATAGCTAGGTTTTCCTCCTGGAACTGGCTCCCAAGCACTCTGGATCCCACTTTCTGGCTCCCTCACAGGCAACAGGTTTAGTGTGATGTGAAAACAGTGAAATGATGATCCTACCGGTAGGTGTATGGCCCTATTTCCTCTACAAGAGGAGTATCGCCTTGAAGCACTTCCAAAGGATTTGTCACATTGAAGAAGTAGAACTGCATGTAGACTGGTGGAGGAGGATCCTCCCAGGCTTCAAAGGTTTCCGTGCCATTTTTCAATACTGTTCCCTAAAACAAGAGGAAGATAGATTAGCTGTTAATGATAGATGCTGTAAGATACTTCTGGAAGGAAGGAATTCTATGCCCTTAGAATAAGCACAGGCAATAGAATTTGAGACTCCAATTCTACAATGCTTATAAATACATTTTTGAAGCATCTCACTAAATATCAACAAAATCAGACACATGCTACAGGCTCACAGGCTAGGGGCATACCTTTATCAGCTTTGTTATCTACTTCTTTCCACAAACACTTCTGCCTGACATTTTTCAGAATGACGACTTACCAGCTATCACACAGTGATCCTGTGCCAGCAAAACCCTAACCTGGTATAAGATACCATGAACAGTTAGTGTCCTGAAGCAACGAGAGCACATGCAACTCCAGACCCATGGGCTCTCAGTCTATTTTGTAACCAATAAAACACGGACCTACAAAAGACAAAGCTATAAATGGTTATTTTATGAGAGAAGCACTTAAGTAATGAATCAGTAATTTCTTTACCTACCAGAACAAACATGTTATAAGGAAAGTCACAACCACAACCTCTAGGTAGCCGTAATAGAAATATATATTATAGGTCTCAACCCCTTGTTTTATTACCATTACATTTGAGTTAAAACTCATCCCCAACTACAAAAGTATCACCACCAAAATCAAGGTTTTTCATATAGTTACAACACTCATTCTGCCACTGTGGTGGTAGTACAGAAATTTGGCTTGCAGAGTGGATTTTGCAGAAATAAGCACAAAGAAAACTACATCTTTGACAACTGTATCACCTGTAGGCAGAAGGGATGGGGGAGATCATTTGCAATTCAATGGGTCTCATCAACACATGCTCTTTTTATTCTTTTGAGAAAACAAGTCATATACTGTAAATGCGAGCTGGAAAGCAGGCCAGACTGGACAACTGCCATTCCTTGGTTACTGTTTATGGGGCCTTCACTCACTTCATCAGCCACAGTTGCCTCAGGACTCATTCTTCGCCCTCCCATTTAAGGAGCTGTTTTCTCTCCATGTAGTTTTTCATTTTGAAGGACTAGATAAAGAGAAGACTGTTTCAAAGACAAATTTATTGGCAGGAGCTTGGAATGGCAGCAGTATTGCTGAATGGCAGTGAAAGCCAACCCAGCTGGTAGCACTTCCCAGTTGCAGCCTGCTTCCCATGGGGCATTTCAAGCCACGTATTCTGTGCACACCATGAAAAAGAACTTATTTTAGACATGCCTCAGGAGCTTTCAGCATTTCTTTGGAACTACAAGCACCTCATATACACCATTTCCTACATAGCCCAATGCTTTTGATCCTGTATACTTGTGATCTATGACAAGGAGGCTCATCTCTGTATTCAGACAGAGCTCTCCTGAAGTTGGTTTGTAGGATCAGGAATAAGAAACCTCCCCATATCAGATGTAGTGTTTCCATGGTTCCACCCTAAACAGCTGGGAGCAAGACAGCAATGTATCTAAGATGCCTCCAGATGACCATGATAGCTTTTCTCCACACGCAAATAACCACATTCCAAAGTCAACTTATACCCAAAGTGGTGATGTAGTGAACTACAGATGTCTGCTCCCTTCCTAAGTTGTAAAAAGCTCACTTGTGAGAGCACGTGCATGAAACACCACGAGTATAAGCGTGACACTGACAAGCAGAGTAACTATCGCCTGTCCTTAACCATCTAAATCTAGGGATTTGAACTGTTCCCTAACAACTAATGTGCAATGTTTAAAAAAACAAGTGCACCCTGGTCATATTCATTCCAGTTTTAGGCTCCAGTTGATCCCTTATGACGGTGAGATCACCTTTATAGTGTTCAGGGAGGCCATGGCCCCCTTCCCCCCTCTCCTGAGCTAGATTGAACACAAGCTCCTCAACTCAATGTATCAATGCTAAATGTAAGGTGTGTTTCTGTCATCCTCTGTATATATACACGTATGCATCAGATTACATGCAATAAACATTAGTAAGAAGGAAATGCAAGAGTCTTCCTCTGCAGGTCAGTTTAAACACAGGCTTTTGAAAGTTTGAAATCACAAGTGATCCGTTGGGAGATGGGCTATGGAGCAAAAGGGTAGTGAAACAAAGTCATCTGGTGACTTGTTTCCTGGATCTGTCTGGCACCATTTGGATCTCCCACAGAAATGACATGTCTGTTTATAGCTCTGTACAGTGACAGCTCCAGTTACAAACCCAGATTCACAAACCTCTGAGCTGGAGTCAGGCAGACCCTGGGAAACTCTCAATGAAAAATGGTAAGCTCTTCAGTTTTCACCAAGTATTACCCAGTGGGTCTGTTACATGGTATTACACAGCCTAGAGCTGAGAGAAAAACAGAAGCACATCTTTTTGAGCAAAACATATGTCCATATCCCTCAGCTGGTGGCATCCAGGGTTAGCTCTGCTGCCTTTCCTCCACACCAGAGCAGTGTCTGTTGTTACACCAGTGGGTTTTTTCATCAGAGCTTGTGTTCACTACTAGGGTGGGCAGCCTGCAAGATACTGAACACGGCACTGCTTTTTAATCCAACATATGTAAAAGACACAGCTCTGCTGTCATTATTGCTGCTGTATTGTAAGGCCAGAGAATCAGATTTTTCATCTTGGACATTTATATGCAAGTGTCCTGGGTTCAGCAGTAGCAGCCATTTTTCTCCTTAGTAGCTGGTGCAGAGCTGTGGTTTTGACTTTCAGCCTGGGAACAGCACTGATAACACCAATGGTTTTAGTTGTTGCTCAGGAATGTTCACTCTGACCAAGGACTTTCTGAGTCTCATGCTCTGCCAGGGAGGGGAAGTCGGGAGGAAGCAGAGACAGGACACTGAACCCAAACTAGCCAAAGAAGTATTCCATACCACAGCACATCATGTCCACTATATAAACTGGGGGCAGTTACCCAGAAGGGCTAGATCACTACTCGGGTTGGGCTGGGTATTGGTGGGTGGTGAGCGATTGTATTCTCTTCCCTTGTTATTTCCCTTACCATTATTGGTGGCAGCAATAGTGATTTGTGTTACAGCTTAGTTACTGGACTGCTCTTATCTCAACCCATGGGGTTTACATTCTTTCCATTCTCTCCCCCATCCCTCCAGGAGCACTAGTCCAGGAGGGAGCAGCCTAGAAGCCTCAGAGAGATACAACACAAGCACATGTACAACGTAGGGTGTACCTACTGCAAGATCACAGGCTAAAACAAGTGGACAATTATCATCTACTGTCTACATTCAGAAGCAGAGCAGAGGTTCTCCTTTCCAAGTGGAGTCCACACTCACTTCAAGTGTGCCAAAGCATCATTCCTACTCACTTTATTTATCATGCCAGTCCTGAATTTGCAGCTTGTTTGCTGGTGTCTTGTCTTGACCATGCTTCACACAAAGGAAAGCAAGCTTCCCTTACACAAAGTCTCTGTTACTGTTAGTGATGGGGGGTGGGAAATGGTGCTGAACATTTCTGTAACTTACACAGAAAGGAGCATCTCAACTGATCCTTCATAAAAGCCTCCACTTAACTGTGCTAGGAGTTCTAGTATTTCAAAATAGACAAGAACAGCAAAAACTGATCAATACAGAAACTAAATCAAGGGATGAGGTATCCTCCCTGTCCTTTTGGGTCCTAAATGCTCCAGAAAACCCAGTTCCAGAGATGGCTGTCAGCCAATGTCCAGTGACACTTCAAGGGTTTAGAAGACTTGTTTGCTAAAATAATCAGTGTGAGGTATACGGCATAAAGAATCATAGAATCCCAGACTGGTTTGGGTTGGAAGGGATCTTAAAGCTCATCCAGCTCCAAACACCTGCCATGGGCAGGGACACCTTCCATTAGACCAGGTTGCTCCAAGCCCCTGTGTCCAACCTGGCCTTGAACACTGCCAGGGATGGGGCAGCCACAGCTTCTCTGGGCACCCTGTGCCTCACCTGAGGCAGAGGACTGATTGCCCAGGTTTGGAATTAGGTGTACAAATCAAAGGTGTTTATATTCATAAGCTGCAAGCTTATGGCAATAAAATACATAATCATGTACCTAACAGAGAGCACAAGGCAAGCACTGGTAGGAGCTAGGAAGGACTTTCTCCTGTGGGCACCTAATCTATTCTTGCTCATTACAGGGTTTTTCCTATTATTTGCTGGTTTTTCAGGTGTCAACCCCTGACAATGAACAGATACTCATAAGCTGGACATCTGAGTGGCATGGCACCCTAATTCACAAAAAGCCAGCAAGACTGGCAAATAACACAGAGGATAAGTTGATTATCAAGGAAGCATGACACCAGGCTGGATTCCCCACTCTTCCCACACCCTCTCTGTACCCAGGCACCCTGCCTTTGGCTGGAAAGGATGCACCACAGAAACCCCTTGCTGAGAGCTAAGCAATCCTCAGTGGCTCACAGGTCCTGGGTTTGGACACAGGCATGCTCCAGCTGCTCCAAAACTCAACTGTAAGTCAGCTCTGTCTCAGGACTGCTGACAAGCTCTCAAAGGAGCATGGTGCTGGAGCATGTCCAAAGAAGAGCAATGAAGCTGGAGAGGGTTTAGAAACAAAGTCCTATGAGGAGCAACTGAGGAAACTGGGGTTATAACAACAGTCTGGAGAAAAGGAGGCTCAGGGAAGTCCTTAATGCTCTCTACAACTACCTGAAAGGAGGATGGAGTGAGGTGTGAGTCAGTCTTTTCCCAGGTTACAAGTGATAGGACAAGAGGAAATGGCCTCAAGCTGTGCCAGGGGAGGTTTAGGCTGGATATTAGGAAAAGTTTCTTCACCAAAAGGCTTGTCAAGCACTGGAACAGGCTACCTGGGAAGTGGTGGAGTCCCTATCCCTGAGGGTATTTAGAAGATATATAGATGTGGCATTTAGGGACATGATATAGTGCTGGACTTGGCAATGATGGGTTTATGGACGGACTTGATGACCTTAAAGGTCTTTTCCAACCTAGATGATTCTATGAACTACCTGTCATAAGGAAAATCTCTTGCCCTTGCTGCACCTCCTCCAGTGACAGAGCAGTTGAGGCTAGGAAGGGCCAGAGCACAGAGATAATGCTTCATGTCCCATGCTGTGCCTTGCAGAGAGCTGGAAAACGCTCAAGTCCTGCCACATTTCAAAGGCAAATAGAGATTTGTCTATTTGCACAAAGCTGCACACATGGTTACACAAGTGACAGCAGCTTTCTAGACTACACATGAATGAGAAAAAGTTCATGTGAGATAAAGCCCACGTGGAAAGCAGCTGAATCAGCAGAGTAACCGGGAACATGCTGCTTTGGGGCTGAGATCTGCATGCTGGAGTTTGGGTGTGTGGCTCCCACAGAAGTCCAGGAGGGAAGCAGTGGCTGGCACAGGGTACAGGACACTGGATTCTGTACAATCCAGATGTACACCAGCATGAGCTGAAGAGTGGTAAGCAGGGAAAGACTGAGCTCTGGAAACTTTATCCTGCATTACTGAAAGCTCTGCTGAGTGAATACCAACTTACTCTTACATAATGAACCATTAAGGGTAAGGAGCATGCGGCTAAGAGGTAATACGCATAAGGAGGATCACGCCTAATTCCTGACAGCTCTACACTCTCTCATCAAACCATGTTTTTATACCCCATTGCTCTTTTGATGAGAGCATGAAACAGACTCAAAAGGATGAGTTCTACTGTGATGCAGAGGATGGTGGGGTCCTTTTCAAAGACCTCTGATCTGAGATATGAGGCTGCACACACCTTTGCAAAGTTGCGCTGCTTTGCCTTGGTTTGCATGCAACTTTGCATACATGAATACGCACATCGCCCCATACCTGGCTTTCAGACTGCCCTAGAAAAGGTACAGGCTAATTATCAGATGACTTCAGGATAGGTCAGAATAACTCACCACCCTCTACTATGAGGGTACTGACGCCCTGGCACAGGTCGCCCAGAGAAGCTGTGGCTGCCCCATCCCTGGCAGTGTTCAAGACCAGGCTGGACACAGGGGCTTAGAGCAAGCTGCTCCAGTGGAAGATGTCCCTGCCCATGGCAGGAGGTTGGAACTGGATGAGCTTTAAGGTCCCTTCCAACCCAGTCCAATCTGTGATTCTATGATAAACCATCCACTGCCCCTGCTACATTCCAGCAAAGCAGAAACATGTGCCTGAGAACAAACTCTATAGGAATAGCTGTATGAGCAGCTCCTGAAGAGCAGCTGACACACTGCCAGGCTGCTTAACCTATGGTAGCTTCTTTTTTTTGGCTATCCCCCAAAGTTTACAAGCACACTTCAGAGTGCCACAACTTGCTCTACGATGACTGGCAACCTGAAAATGCACTTACGAAACCCAGCTGATTTAAGGTAAGACAAAATAGCTTCTGTTAGGAAGTGCTCCCTATAAGTAAGTAAGTAAGTAAGTAAGCTCCCTATAAGTACCCCAAAAGGCATTACTAACATGGCTGACTCTTCTCACTAGACCACTGGATGAATGTAAAGAGCCAGTATGAGAGAGGAACAAAAGCTTGGGCAGACCAGCAACCCTGAAGGGCTCTGCATTCATAACCATGCTAGGCTGGGTGTCCCCAAAACGTGCTACAAGCACCTTGTAACAACAGGGTGAAATGCTTCACTGTCATCACCTAGCCTGGGCTACTACCACGTGTTTCAGCCCATAGCACCCCTGGCTGTGCTCCAGAGGCAGCAGCAAATGAAGCAGTAGAATAAGCTACTGTACGAAAGCTGCAAGAAATCTATGACAGGGATGCCCATGGCAGGGGGGTTGGAACTAGATGATCTTGAGGTCCTTTCCAATCCTAACTATTCTATGATTCTATGCGAAAACGGGGGGTGCTTTTGGTGTCTCCTGCTCACCCCATCTGCTACAGCTCTGGAGAAGCCTTCTCACTACAGCTGCTTCCTC
Source organism: Melopsittacus undulatus (assembly GCF_012275295.1). Classification (NCBI taxonomy): domain Eukaryota; kingdom Metazoa; phylum Chordata; class Aves; order Psittaciformes; family Psittaculidae; genus Melopsittacus; species Melopsittacus undulatus. The sequence goes on along the minus strand of NC_047533.1, from coordinate 71,656,118 downwards.
ACAGCCAATAAAATCGCTTCGGGAGAACAGAATTTTCTCCTATTCACTCAGTTTTCACGCAGCCAAGGCCCAGTGCAGCCTCATATCCATCCTGAGCCCTAGCCCAGCCGGCTGATGCAGGGCAGGAAAGGGCTCACTGCCCAGGGATGCTCCTACCCTCCCCCAGCCACAGCTGGTGCAAGGAGGAAGCTGTACCCCGCCGCCACCCACCAGCCCCTTCTTCCCTCCCTCCGTTCTCTTCCAGGATTCATTTGAGAGGGAATAAAGCAGCCAGAAGGGACTGGGGTGGGAATCAGGCCGTGCTCTCACCTGCTTCACCTGCAGGTCCACCACAGTCTGGAAGACGTGCGCTACCAGCAAGGAGATGCTGGCGATGAGCAGTGTCATGGCCAGGACCCCCACGGTGACGAGGCACAGCGACTTCATGGCTCCAGCCGAGGAGGCACCAGGCACCGCCGCCGCCAGGCCCCGGCCCGGGCGCAGGGGCGGACGCCCGCTCCGCTCCGCCCCGAGCGCCGACGGGCCGGGAGGAGCCGCTGGTGCCGCCCGCCCCGCAGGGGCAGGAGGGTGCCGGTGCCCGGGGACCTGCGGTACGGGGAGGGCTGTGACCGGCTGTGACCGTGCCCTGCTGACCGGCAGAGGGGGAAAGGGCTCCCAGCTGGTGTGTGTGTGTTCCTGCCGGGAAGACGAGCTCCCGCTGGCACAGCTGAAGTTTCCGTGTGTGCTGGGATGCAGCTCCCGATGCATCTTTAGAGGATTGTCTGGAAAACAAGGAGGAGAACAGCTGTTCTTCGGCAAGATCGGAGGATCATGGAATGGTTTGGGTTGGAAGGGACCTTAAAGCGCATCCAGTTCCAACCCCCCTTCCATGGGCAGGGACACCTTCCACTAGAGCAGGTTGCTCCAAGCTCCATCCAACCTGGCCTGGAACACTGCCAGGGATGGGGCATTTGGTTTAGGGAAAAACCTGAAATGGGGTGTTAGGTTTAGGAATTAGATTAAGGAAAAACTTGCAGGGAACAAGAAGTGTCTCTAGGATGACTTAAGCTTCACAGGGATCAGATTCTTCCACAATTCAGTAACAGCTCAGCTTCTGCCAACACAGTTCAGTCCACCTCAGCCTTCATACTGCACAGGAGGAAGGGAAACCTCTGAGACAGAGGGCTTCTGTCCCATAACCATCACCAAGCTGCCAGCATTTCCTGAGTCAGTTCCCTCTCCTCTTGCTTTTCCAAACCATGAGGCTGGCAGCTTGCCATCCTCAACCTGCTCCTAATAATGCCTTCCCTAGAAGAGAGCAAGCAGACCATCAAGTGGATATCCTGCTAAGATGGACTGAAGCATTTTGCTTCATAAATACTACTTCCTGCAATTGTAATTGCAATAACAGTGTTATGTTATTCTGCTCCTTTTGCTTGTGAAAGGTGATGAGGTCACATTTCATAGTTTGGAAAACTGGATTTTTTTTTGTGGTTCCACCCATGCAGTAAAAATAAAATACTTACAAGCAGATGCCTCCTCCTGCAGTACCTTAAACCTGTTCTCCATGACTGCTGAAGCAGGGGAAGGGAGACCTTCTCCTCATCTCACCTGAAGCAGTCTAACTGCTCTGACCTGTGGTGTTTAGCGAGGACATCTTGCTGCAGTCCAATGTAAGAAAGAACCTGACCAGGTCTTGTGTCTCTAAATCAGAGATAAACACAGAAGAACAAGCACAGACAGGAATTCTCTATTTCTCTATTATTTATCAATGATGTTAAGGAACATGCTGGTTTATGTGAGCACTGAAACCCCGGAAAATCGAAAGAAAGGCAGGAATATTTAAGGAATTCCATCATTCTGAGATATCTTAAATGGGAGATACAGGGTTTTCTTTCAAAGGATAAGTTCGGTTTGCTACTGCAAAAGGATTCTTGCAGCCCGCAGGACCACTGAAATCCTTTTAGCTGAACCCTGCCATGAATATTTATGACTAGTTACAGATCAAGTGGTGATTTCTTGAATTTTTGGGTTTGCTTTATTCAGTGGGGTTTTGTTTGGGGTTTTTCCTTGGTTTTTCATAGAAAACTACCCCTGTGATGCACAAACCCCCTCACTTCTCCATGCAGATTTTCCACATTGTCACTTGTGAATTATTTTCTTTCGTGGCAAGTTATTTTACCTTTGGAAATGCAGAAAGTTCTTCCTAGCACTGACACACTTAAAACATTCCCATGAAGGGTGACTCCACCTCTGAAGTGCAGCATGGGAATGCCGTGGGTGCACTGCTGGCTCAGGGCACTATACTGTGCTGTAATTATAAATCCCTGCAGCAAGCAGAGGCACATCATCTCATACCAGATGATATTACAAGAGGAAGAGGCAGATAAGGCCCACGTTCAGGAAAACATGTGCTTAGTGAAAGAAGACTTCGTGTCCTCATTCTTTTTCCTTTCTTACTCCCTTCCCTTAGCTTTCCCTCTCCCCACTCCTTTCACTTTTTCACTAATTAATTTGCCATTCCCAAGAATGGCCACCACGTAAAATGACAGTATTTATTCCTGCTCTAATGGAAAGTGCCTGGTATAGTAGAAGGTGCCCTCACCCATGGCAGGGGGGTGGAACTGGAGGTCCCTTCCAACCCAAACCATTCTGTGATTCTATGATGTTCACAATAGTTACTCTGCTCATGGTCTGCATTGCTGTCAGGTCTCCATTGTAAACTCTGGGCAGAGCTTGTTTTTCTGTTCCTGTACAGAGCCATTACAGCTGGGATCCCACGCACGGTGGGTGTCTTGCACCAACATCATAAATATGGTGAAACCAGCAGAAGAACACATGAAGCAGGCAGCTGTGGAGGCTGCCCCAGAAAGCTGCTGCCTCTTGTTCTGCACGCATCACCCACATACACTGCTGGGCTGCCCCAGTTTTGTCTTGTGATGAAATGGGCAGGCTTCATGCTCCCAGGGCGTTAGCCCAGGGTCTCTCCTGATGATTTCCACCTATTAAAATCATTTGAAAACCCCTTTTAAAAACTAAAGCATGGATGAAGCAGTCCTGCCCTATGCACTGGGAAAATGTTTAATGAATATAAAGGGCCATTACTTACTGAAGTTGTCTGTGAAGTACTGTGGCGTCTCCAGTTTAACACGAGTTTCTTGGCTCCCTGGGGTCTGTGTAAGGAAGGAAAAGGCTTGTCAAGGAAGGAATTTGGAAATCAGATAGAATGGTATCAGCCAAATCAGAACAGGTTCCAGAAATCCTTCATCCTACTCCTGTAATTTAGTAACTATTAGTAACCTTTCTTTAGGGAATGTATTATGTTGGGGTGCGAACAGCAGACAGGGGAAGTAGGATTTTTTCGTTGTCTCTTTGTTCATATCCATGTCACCTCATGTATTTCTGGTCCTTGCCACCCAAGACAAGAATCGCGCTTGTCCTTACTTCTGGTTTTGGTGCTACAATTGTCTCTCACTGCTGACAGACCTGTTTACACCAGGTCTAACTGGATGCCACTCTTACATTGTTTCCTTCAGGAGCTGTGACCTGAGGGTGTATAGAGACATGAAACAGCCTTTCCAGAACCAAGTGTAGTTTCATATCAACAGTGAGAATGCAGCTTTGTAACTAGGAAAGTGTTTTACTTATGAAATTACCAGTTTCTCTAACATTTTGGTAGATTTGTCCACTCATCTCCTTCTGCTGCATGGTATTTGTAGTCTGCTTTCATCTATGTACGTGTGGTACTTTTTACTTCCATCTCCATCATTGTGTTTTTGAATCCTAGCTGTATTTTCCTCTGGAATACACAACAGAAGAAAATCAGAGATAAATGTTACAGGGACTGACACCTTCTAGTTATCAAGAACGGTGCTTTTATGAAGGTGCAGCATCTCTCTCTTTGGCATAGTGTCAGGAATTTAACTCCTGGATGCCATTTAGCTCAGCCCAGCTCACCAACAGAACATAAAACATGACAGGTGACCCGCAGGTCTTTAACATCTCAAGTTTCCTAACAGCTCACCACAAAGAGCCTTTGCTGGCTGGATGTTTCCCAGTCTTAGAAGAGCAGCTCTTGGGAAACACCCAAGGAAGATGTTTTCAGAGACTCTGCTCTTCCCCCTTTCATGTGCAGCTAATACACATAGCTGTCATCAATGAAATTACACATATTATGTATGTTTCTAGTGCTGTATGCATAATTACTAAAGTAATAATCTAATTATTCTGATTTCATCTGAGAGTTGAGAAACTTCTGAAAGGTTTGTAAGTGAGTAGCAACCAAATTTCACTGCACTCAAGCTTTCTGCCCACGCAGTACAAATTAACTGCTGGGAGGGAAGTAGTTCACTACAGGGCAGAGCTCCCCTGCAATTGCCAGGTGCAACAGTGACCTCAGAAATGTTTGGGAACAAAGCTGCTGCTTGTGCAACAGCAGCCTTTGCTCCTGGCTTAGCTGCACAGGGTTGTGCACAAAGCGTGTGCACTGGACGGGGATTTGTGTTTAGAACACTGTCTGACTTCTACAACTGGGACAATGACACTTCAGGAGATGAGAGATTTGTCTACAGCTTTGCTTCTGAGGAAATTAATACTTTTAACAATAATGGTCTTCCTTCTGAAGTCTGGTCCTGCTTGACTCTTTGACACTCTCCAGCTAAATAACCACAGTCCTCAGGAACTGTAAGCCACACATACCTCTTCATTCTTGTCATAACTGTGATATAGGTCATGTAGTACATTTTAACATTACACGTATATTCCTCATAATCTGAGCTCTACCGAGGTTAGCTAGTGCAACAGCTCACACCCATCAGCTACTTCTGGGTTGGTCTGCTGCTTCCCTGACTCATGGGCTGCTTCTACACAAAGCCTTGTGACTTGGGGGTGGCCAACAGTGCCACCTCTGTGGGAGGGCAGAGTGTTGCTTCAGGCCACCTTTTCCTTGCTGTTCTTTTCACCCACATTTCTCTCCTTACTCAACTCTGCTCTGTTTGATCCTCTTCTCCCCACCGCATTACCTGCTGACCCACACTATGTCCGCTTTACTCAGCTGAACATCTTGTTTTCACCACTGCTGCAGAGCAATGCCAGAGCCCTCACTGCTCATCTTGGGCACTCTCAAGATGAACGTGGCCAAGAAACCATGCAAAGGGATGGGGGATGGAGGAAATAATTTGTGTGCTTGCAGCCCAGAAATGAACCATGTCCTGGACTGCATCAAAAGAAGCATGGCCAGCAGGTCGAGGGAGGCAGTGCTCTCCCTCTACTCTGCTCTGGTGAGTCCTGCATCCAGCTCTGCAGCCCCCAGCACAAGAGGACATGGAGCTGTTGGAGCAAGTCCGGAGGAGGCCATGGAGATGCTCTGATGACTAGAGCACCTCTGTTCTGGAGACAGGCTGAGAGAGCTGGGCTTGTCCAGGCTGGAGAAGAGAAGGCTCCAGGGAGATCTTAGAGCAGCTTCCAGTGCCTAAACCTGGAGAGGGGCTTTGGACAAGGGTCTGTAGGGACAGAACAAGGGGGAATGACTTTAACCTGACAGACAGGAGATTGGTGAGATCTTCAGAAGAAGTTCTTCCCTGTGAGGGTGCTGAGGCGCTGGCACAGGGTGCCCAGAGAAGCTGTGGCTGCCCCATCCCTGGCAGTGCTCAAGGCCAGGTCGGATGGGGCTTGGAGCAACCTGGTCTAGTGGAAGGTGTCCCTGCCCATGGCAGGTGGTAGGAACTGGATGAGCTTTAAGCTTCCTTCCAACCCAAACCAGTCTGTGATACTATGAAATATGCTGTGGGGTGGGAGAATGCTACTAGTGGCTTATGACCTGCATTAAGCTGTGAAAGAGATTTTTCTATGGAAGGAGAAGAATCTGCACTCAGATGTATGGAAGACTCTGGCAAGTGGCACTGTCTGGATAACATAAACAGTGTACCAAGTTTGGTGAGGACCTGGCTTGCAGTGCCACCCCCATCTAATCAGTAAATCTCTTACTGTCAGAGTTTTACTACCTTAAATCAAGTTATAGCTGCTAGACTGCATAGTGCTTCATTGCAGATTGCAGCAGCCAAGAACACTATCAAGTGCTTGATCTTACACACTTGCTCATTTAGTCCTGCTCTCCACCCGGTTTCTTCCCTGAGGGCAACTCAGGGCATGGGAGGAGCCATTATGGGTTAGACTGCTAGAGCCCAAGGAGACTGACAGAGCAATACAGTCCTGAAGCAGCTCCAGGACCAAAGAGGTTTGCTTGATCTGTTGCTGATGAGCACTGCAAGCATCCCTGGACAGCTGAGAACACCCACTGCACATCAAGGGCCAAGCAGAAGGGCAGGAGCACCCAGGGAGGAGCTGAGAGCACAGCTGAGATGTGCCCATACTGTTCACAGCAATAGAGCAAAGGTTAATCTGGCTGTGCTGACACAAAAAGAGGATATCCATAATTCATCTTGGCTTTCTTATTTGCAACAGCAGGGAAGGCAATGTGTCACTTGGCAGGGCTCCTGGCAGACCTGGTGAGCATGGGGACAGGCAAGAGGAGAGTGTGGAGCACATGTCCCAAAAACATGGCAAACAAAGCAGATAGTAGCTGGGGATGAGTGACTGAGAGCTTCTCTTGGCCCTGGAGGAAGTTCTGGATGCAGTCACCCAGTGACATGGAGTTCACAAGCACCTGCCTCTCCTTCTGGCATGTTCATTCTTTCCTCACAAGGCTCCACCTGGAGTAGACCCAAACCCATCAGGGTTAGCAGTATTTGGATCGAGTTTTTCCCTTTTAAGTGTGTTATCGGGAAAACAGACAAACCAAATCTGTTTTATCAGCACCTGGCTTGTAATCTAGACCTTCATCTCGCTTCTGAACGTCAGCATCCAGCACAGCTCCTTTCTCACACCCTGAGATCTTGGAGCCTGAGTGGTCCTGCATGTTTGGTCCTCAGCTTTGACACCAGCCAGTGAAGACAGCTACTTTGTGCCCACCTCGTTCAAATAAAGGCATGTAAAACATCTGCTAAACCAAACTGCAAGCTCAGGTCAAAGCAGGGAGCTGGGAAAGATTTCATGAGGGAGATGGACCACCACCTAAGCCACCACCCTCAGTTATTTCACTCTCATTTAAAAGACAACATCTTTACAGAGGTGAAGGCAATGTAGGTGTTGCTATTCTTCCTTGACATGAGCATCCATCCGGTACCTGAAATGCAAAACCAGTCCAGGATTGTGTTCCCTTTTGCCTTATAAATCCCCTGCCCCTCATTATTACTTACAAATAGGAAGACAACAAAGCCTGGATCACCATAAAAAATATTTCTTTGACCTTACCATAGGTAAAGCTATGAGGAGCTGGCAGGTTTCTGAGACATCTTGCTAACATGGTCAGATTAGTTACACAGCTCAGGTACTGAACCAGTCCAGGGCACTGGAGAGCAGAAGCTTTACCCTCCAGCTGTGAAAGCATCTCATGATAATGCTGAACATGCCAGAAATAGTAAAGAATCTCTTATTTCAATGGAATAAATGGTGATCATATACTTCTTTTTTTTCCTATATAATGCTCTTAAAAAAGTGAGGATCGCAGTCTATAGCTGTCAGTGGGACTTTGTTCAGGACCCAAATCCACATAAATTCAGCGGTAGATGGAAACTATGGTACCTGACCCAAGGCCTTTGATTTGACAGGAGCCTTGTACACAGAGAGAGCTGAAATGCAAAGCAAATCACAAGTCAGCTTAACCTGTAGAGCTGCCAAGTGCATCTGGCACTTGCTGGTGAGGGATCAGAGACCTGTTAGGTTTATTTTCCTCATTTTGGATTCAGCCTGGCTAAACACAGTTGCAACTATCCATATACCTAGTTTTAAGTGAAGGGTACATTTAAAATTGGCAAACCAATGGCACACATTTCCCTGTGAGTCATATTCCACATGAATGCCACTCTGACAAGGTGAAGGAAGCTCCACTGGAATACAGTAAGACAGAATCATATCTGAAATGTGTTGTTGCGACACCCATTCACAGCACTCCCCATACTACTTCTTTTGAAGCCAAAGACAAACCTGTTGTGTAGTTGTGACCAGTTGACCCAGTACCTTTATAAAACCCACTGCAGTGCTCTAGGACTCTTCCCCCCCCCCCCCTTTTATTAGCCTATAGCTCAACTTCTTATTGATCTGAAAGAATTCAAGATTCTGGAGCTTAAAATGCATGCTGCTGCAATGAAGCCTAGATGCACACAACCTCTACATACTATTTTACTAAGGAAAAGTAGAGGTCTGGAAAAGTAAGCAAGAGATTTTTCCAGTCTCTGCTAACTGCAGTTGACTGTGCCTGTGCATTTGAGTAAGACTGCAGACCTCTAATCAATGTCTGTTTTGTGTCTTAAGTCAAGGCTGATATCTTCCCTTGTTCCTGAAATAAACATAGGTATTGAAGGCTGCAATTAGATGATTTTCTAGCCTGCATTACATTCTTATTTACTCAGGGAATCAATTAACTGCAATTGAAATTCTGAAATGCAAGTATATTTTAGCAGGCAGTATCAGCACGGAGCAATACCAGCACAGCTGAGCTCTCTGGAGTCCTACCATGCACAAATCCTGCAGATTGTCCCTCTTGAGAGAGCTGGGCTTGTTCAGCCTGGAGAAGAGAAAGCTTTGGGAAGACCTTAAAGGAGCTTCTAGTGCCTAAAGGGGTTGACAAGAAATCTGGAGAGGGGCTTTGGACAAGGGCCTGTAGGGACAGAACAAGGGGGAAGGGCTTTAACCTGACAGATGGGAATTTAGATTAGACATTAGGAAGCTCTTCCCTGTGAGGGTGCTGAGGCCCTGGCACAGGGTGCCCAGAGAAGCTGTGGCTGCCCCATCCCTGGCAGTGTTCAAGGCCAGGTTATGCAGGGCTTGGAGCAAGCTGGTCTACTGGAAGATGTCCTTGCCCGTGGCAGGCTGTAGGAACTGGATGAGCTTTAAGGTCCCTTCCAACCCAAATTATTCTATGGTTCTATGACTCTATTATTAAGTGCAATTTATTGGCACAGATGAGGAAAGAGACCAGAAGGGCTCACATCGGGAGTTTCTTCCTGATCCCCAATGTCTATTACACATAAATGCACATTTGGTAGGCCCAGAACTAAGGCCAGAATGAGTCATTGTTAGTCCCTAGCCCTACTCCCAGCTAGTCAGTGGCAGTCATCAGTAAACAAATGTTTTGTGTGTCAGCCTTGATACAAATAGCTTGTGTCTACCAGCCTGTACAATGAGGCTCTGTGTGTCACAGCCCACAACTCCTGTCCTGGAGCAGGGCAACACTGGCTAAAGGCATGATAGGCACTAACTTGCCTGGAAATGTGCCACACAGCTGAGGTCTTAAAGTGACCACTGCAGGGGAAGTATGGAGGAAACTATGTTCAAATAGCCCAGACTGGGGAGTTAAAGAAAAGAGGGGGCTTCTAGGGGTCTAGTCCTGCTACGAAGCCTATGGCACCTCCTTTCTTAAGACCTTTGAGCAGCCTGGTCTAGTGGAAGGTGTTCCCATCCATGGAAAGTGAGTTCAAACTAGCTGTGCCTGCCAGCATGAGTTTTGAGTATTTACTATCTTGTGGCCAAAAGCAGTGCTGGTGCCTCGGGTGGGAACCATTAAACTAGAGTTCAGCACAGTCTGCAGTATCTTACAGAGGTTAGCTGTATCCTCTGACACCACAGTCATGGCAAAGCAGAAGACACTTGGGAGAAGCAGAAAGAAAACCACACTCCTGGTTGGCTGTAGCATGTGGCCTGGGTCTCAGGATGGAGTCACTACATCAAGTGTTAGCTTGTTAAGCCAAATTACTGGCTAATGCCTTGCCTTTTCCTCTAACATGACTGAGTGGGAAAGGACTTCATGCTTTCTCCTGTCATCAGACCAATGCAGCACATGACTAAGTGACCAATGGCATCATCCCTCAAAAATTTGACTCGGGAAGAGGAACTTGCAGGAACAGTTTCAGAATAGGGAACGCAGATCTGATGTCAGCAAAACTGTATTTCAAGGCACATGAAAGACTGCTGATACTGCCTTATAAATAAGGATACATCCCTGGCTGTTTATTATGGGGAGGAGAAATATGTAGCATCCTGATAAAGGATTTGATTCTAACCCAGGAGGAGGGAAAAAACATCAGTCATCAATCATGAAATACAACTGTACCAGCTAAGAGAAAAGAGAACGGAGAACAACAAAATAGAAAGCATGACTTGCAAAAAGGGTGACTAATAAACTAAAAAAGCTGTCAAATAATGAATGGCTCATTGGAAATAAATCTTTGAGGAAAGGGGGTTTATGGGAAGCTGTCATTCCTTGATGCTACTAGCACAGTACACAAATACAGAGAAAATTAAGGAACTAAAACAAGAGTCTGGCCTGGGCAAGCCATAAGCTCTTCCTCAAACCCAAGAAGGAATTAAAAGTCAGGTTACTATGGGTAAGTAGTAAAGAATGGTATTAGATCCATTTGATGCTTTGAGTAAGCTAAGCAAGAGTGAAATGCATTATAATATGGAAAAATAATAGAAGAAATTCAGAATCACAAGCTGTTTCCTTGAACATTCATGGAAACCTGGTGTTCTTTCAAAGAATCTATTCAATGTGCAGATGGAACCCAGTTAGAAAACTCTACAAAGGGGTTGAAGGCCTTCAAATGGATTCAAAGTGATCTTGACATGTTGGACAAAACCTGACAAATAAGGGAGTGCAAAACCAGGGCCAAATGACTTCTCTGAAGCAGAACTTCTCAGCTGTGCAAACACTGAATGAGGAACAACTGATGAGGTAGGAGTTAAGCAAGGGAAGGATATGAAGATTCTGGTAGGTTGTAAATGTCAGCCACATCCTCATGCAAAAAAAAAGGAACCATCCTATTGTAAGAACCAAGCCAAACATGAGATAGCTGTCTGCTTCTCAGCTTGGGTGGGACCACCTCTGGGGGTGATGTCTATGTCCTGCTTTGGTTCCTGTTCTTTGGAAAGATGGAAAGAAATTCTAAAGAAAATGTGGAGAGCCTCAGGCCTGGTTGCAATACCTGTGACTAGCATGCCAGGATAGAGCAAGCAGAGTTTCTAATACAGTTAAGAGATAACTGAGGGCATGCATCAGAAGATCCAATTAAGTACAAGGGGGATAAAAAGACACTGGAAATACTTTGCTTCCCACATTTCTTGAGGACAGGTTTAGGTTACAAACTAACAATGATTTTCTAACAGAAAGGACAGTTAAATATTTAATACATCATCTTGAAGGCTCTGGTTTATTGCTCTTTCAAACCAGCCACATAATCATCAGTAGGTTGATGCTGTCTTGTGGCAGAAGGGTAAAAAGGACCAGCGCTTCTTGACTGTTAGGAGTTGCTTTTTGTAGAGAACACATGGACCCTCTACAATTATGTTGGTGGCTATGAAGAACAAAGCCCTTAAGATATAGCTAAGCTTTACTGTCTTACAATACTTGGATTTCACAATAAGAATGATAAACATTCAACTCTGTAACTGGCAGTGGTTGGGAACCTGTGCCTGCTGACAGGCAGAAATGTATTTGCCATCCAAGTGCATGTTGGAGGGGAGTTTAAAAATAAATGCATTTACAGATGACCTCCAGGTGACTAGCAAACTGGACCCCAGAGGTCCCTTTCAGCCTATTGCTTTGATTCTCTGGACACAAGGAAAGGCCCTTATGGTGCCTGGCTTTCCTGCACTGTAAGACATATAGACACTTGTGCTGATTCATTATGAGAAAGAGCTCATCCCTGGCTGCCTTCCAGATTTTAATGGCTGGTAATGTAAAGTGGGTTTGGATCTGGGGGTATCCTTATTACTAACTACCCTGAAGGCCAGTTCTGAGGGCACCACTCCCACCAGTTCTAACCTGCCTGCTTCTCTGCTCTCCCTTTCTTCAGTCCCTTACTGCAGAAAGCAACTTGGGGGTCAGCAATCTAGGACAGAAGGTCCTCATGTGCCACCTCCTGGCTCCTGGGAAATGTTGCACCGGGAAGAGTGCTCAGAGCTCATAGCCGGGGTGCTCGCAATCACCATGGGAGAAGGATGGCACAGGGTTGTGGCTTCTCGAGTCTGATGCAGGTCCAAAGTAGGTGAATACTTTGCCCATACCATCTTTCTGCCTGTTTGGGTGGGGACCCAACACAGAAAGTGTGAAGCAGCTGCCAGGAAAACCTCCATGGCAGTGTCTTGAATTCTAGATTTTAACCTGGCTTCTAAGGAAAGCTACTTTAGGCTTTGTGAGCTACGGTTAAGACATCTACGAAATGATGTTGTTCCTTTGCCCATCTCCATTTAGCTCTGCCTTTGGGCACACCTTCTCGCTGGGGATAGGAAGAAGAGATGAACAAAGTACCCTACCTCTGTACTTGCATCCACCACTACATCTGTGCTTCTGCCTTCTCCTTATATCCCCTACGTGCCTTCCTCTACTCTGCTGTGCCTTCTCTTTTACTACAGAGGTATATTCCCAAACAAATCTGACTATTTCCAGTTAAACTATTTACTCCTTTGGCTGCAAAAAAACCCCAACCCAACTCACTAGCAAATAGCTGGTATGTGATTTGCTCTCCTTTCCCTCCTCAATACAGCTTCATAAAAGCACCACTGGGATTTTTACATGTGCTGTCCTCATCCTCAGGAAGAGCTCCCTGCAAGCCTCCATAAAGCCTTCCCTGCCAAACTCATTCTTGAATTGTCTCTGGATCTTGCAGATGCCCTGATAGTACAGCCGCAGGGTCCCTTATTTGTATTTGTTGTGTAGGTGTTCATATTTCCATTTTGTTCTATTATAAAACTGGAAGAAGCACTGCACACACACAAGGCTTGTTTAAGAGCAGTGCTCTCCAACATCTTTAATACTGCAACTGTGGATACCATGGTATCAGACACTGGCCAGGCTCAAAAGCGCTCCAGAAATAGCATCCCTGACTGCCAGAACTGGAATTCCGATTAAGCAGGGCCTTAAGCTACAGCTGAGATTCCCTGTCACCACACTAGATGGCACATTTTACAGACTACACTTCAGAAACTTCATCTGAGACAGTAGATGTGAGCTAGACCTTCCCAATAACACCTATGGTTGTGCAGTTGTTTATAGAATTGTAATAGCAAATATCTGCCCTCTGACTTGGTTTTGAAATGGGAAGTTGCAGGTTTGAGGCTCCTAATATCAGAACAGTAATTAATCCTGGGCTGGTGATTCTGCAAAGTAACACGTAGCTTTTCAAAATATGGTCCAGCAACTGATATCCCATTTTACAGAATGAACAACGGTGGGATGAAGCCTCAGTGTTCAGAGAACACTAACTTCCAAACTAACCCCACATCAGAAATGGCTGCATGAACAAACTAAAGTCTTGAATTCATCAGAATCAGAACTGTGCCCCTGAGGCTTGGAGAAACTATTTTCTTACTCCTTTATTGTACTGTCCCTTCATGTTGGTCCAATGAAAGCTTCAAGAAAAACACAAAATGCATTTTGGAGCATTTCTGTTAATCTGCTTCGGAAATTCCCAGAGAAGGCAGAGATCTCCATGTGAGATGTGAGCATTTCAAGAATCCCTAGGGAGGAAAGGCTACCAAAACCTAGGGGGATGTTACCTAAGGTAAACCTGTGTATTTGCTTCAGAAAAGGAACCTCAGCATCCTGTGAGCTCTTAGGCCATGACTATTCTGTACAGTATCGCTGCTTCTAACACTCAATGAGTGATCAGTGACTCAGGAATTTCAGCCTTAGTGCTCTCCAAGAACCTTGTTCTAAAAAAAAAGGAACAGAAAATAAATTACAGACATCTTAAGAAGAGTTCCAAAGCACAAATGCACTGCTACCTGGAAAGGGTATCACTGTTTCAACCATGACACAGCAACCTAAAACTAGTTATACCCTATACATTTAGTGTATATACTAGTTATGCAGTCAAATACATTTCTAGTAACAACAGGTACTCTCTGAGCACTCAAAGTAATCTGTATGCTTTGCTTTACTTTCTTCTGGAGATAATGGGTGAAAAACAGTCTGGCAACAGAAGAGAGTTGTATGAACATGGAAGATGAATAGAACTGAGGAGACCTTTGCTCTTTCCTTTCCCATTAAAGAAGCACTCTGCCTTTCATCATGCGCCTTTTGTGTCCTCCAAAATAAACTGTTCCTTAAGGATTTCTGTAATAGTCACTTCTAAGCTGTGTCAGCTTGGTGTCTCTTCCTTCCTAAGCTGCTTTCTCAAATATATCTAAGAAAAGAAATGTGGTTAGCAGCTCCAAACACTACCTCTTCATCTGTGCTGAGGAGTGCCAGAGAGGTGCTCTTTTAGTCTCATAACACAATAGTTAAGGATTTTTGTCTGCTCTGCTTCAGGGAGATGACTAGAAGGTTTAACTTCAGTACACACATACTACCTCACAAACAGTAGGTGCCCTAACTAATAATCCCAGCTGAGCAAGGCGGTGTACAATGGGACTGTCTCTGATTTGAAGGCTAGAAAAAAGAAATGTAAGGAAACTGGGAAAATATCATCTACTATGCAAAGAGCTTCAGTAGTTAGCACAACTCATTACAGTCAAGTGTCTGTTTTAAGTAGCAAGGCTGAGCTGGCCTTGAAGCATCAGCAGTGGTAAGAGAGTGCACCCAAAACCACATTCCCTGAGAAAGTGCCCAAGCAGGTCCTGGCTTCTCAGTTCTTTTCTTTCACTGTATTATTGAGCAGAAGATCTGAGCAGTGCATGCTTAGCACAGGCCTGAACACATCCAGACATTAAAGTACCAAAGTAGATATTTTATTTTACACAAGCTCAGCCCTTTGCTGGAGGAATGCTTCCGAGAAGCTGTCTTAGCTACTGTGCCAAGCAAAGAAAGGAAAAGTATGTAGATCATGAATTCTGTGCATTGGCACAGGCCACCATATTCCATATCAGCCAGGGAACTTCGCTTGAAGGCTGCACACTTGTGCTTCTATAAATTCAAATGACATTTACTGTCCTGTTAAGCTGAGGTAGCACTGCTCCAAATGACACGGAAAGATTAAGAAGTTCACACACTGGAAATAGACTTTTCTAATGAGATAGCCGATAAAATCTCATCAGTGGGCTTTAGAAATCAAGTAATGACAACTCCTTTGTTCAGAGAAAGAGAATGGGTTTCAGAAAGGCAGCAGTCAGATTGCACAGAATTGCCTCCCCTAACTTCTCCTCTGGGGTTAATCTTTGGTGTTAGTAATGTACACCCACAAACATTTTTACACTTTGCCACTCTAGAACTACCAAAACATGAAGTCATAAGTTGCATTTACCAAATTCTTTGAGTTCCTAGTGAGATTTATCTGTATAACCTCTTAGTTGTGAAATACAATTTGACATCATTGCTGAAAGAGGAAACTTGAGTAGTACAACAAAGGCAAATTAAAAGGAACATCAATTATCCTCTGCACTAATGGACTCTGAAGTCTTGGTAGCCCAAAAAAGCTTCCTGAGCAGAGGGAGACAGAAGCGCAGGACAGTGTTAAGAAATCCAATTGTAGTCTTTAGTTGCAGAAGTGACAACATTAATAGTGAATTCAATCTCACTTGCTTAGGGATACCAGGGAAAAAAATGGATTTTCATCAGGTCAGGCATTAAAAGTACAAAGCAAATCAGTTACCCCAGCTACAGCATACATCAGCATGCAGTCATCACTATGCTAGAATTAAGCTGCATAAACTTCTGCGGCACCTACAACAGAAATAGGGAAGAACCTCACTCATCCAGTCCTTAACTTCTGTGTGTCCTCTGCCCTCATTTTTGCATTATATGTGGCTACCTTGTGTGGACTGCCTAACTACAGACCCCAAATGAGGAAAGAGAAGGGGGGAAAAGGGGAGATGATACAAAAGGGAGCAGGGAAGAGGAAGCCTTTCCTCACCTCACTTTTGCCTTTTTTACCCTGACCTGCCCTTTCCCCCCCCCCTCCCGCCCGTCCGACAAGAGCCGCCTCCAGCCTCAGGGCCGGCTCCTCCCCGGGGCCGGGTCCCGGCTTAAAGCGGCGCCGGGCGGGCGGCGGCGGCTGCAGTGCGAGTGCCCGGCCATGGCCCGTGACCGCGGGCCGCCCGTCCTGCGGCCGCCCGCCGCTCCTCCGCGCTTCCCCGCGGCCGCGCTGCCCGCCGAGGCCCGGGGCTGGGGCTGGCTGTGGCCGGGGCTGTGGCCAGCGCTGGTGGTGGGGCTGCTGGCCGCCCTCGTCGCCTGGTTCTGGTACGGCGGAGGTGATGGGCGAGGCGAGGAGGTGGCCGGTGAGGCACCGGCGGCGGCCGCAGGTACCGGGCGGGGGGACGGCTGGGGGACGGGGTGTGCCGGTCTGCCCAAGCGCAAGCGAGGACTTGGTTTGCTGCTGTAAAGCTTAACTGCACTGCTAAAACCATCCCTGTTCTGTTTCTAGAGGATCTTAAAGAGACCAAGGCTGCTGCCCTGACCAGCACTCGGAAGCCAGGAGAGTGTCTGTTGGCTGGGCCAAGAGAAGAGCTTAACCATGTTCAGGGTGGTGGAGTTTCCAGTGAACCGCTGGAGATGGAGCAGCTGCTGCTGAAGCAGGGTGCTACTGGCTCCAGGGAGCATCCAGCTGATGTCCATGGAAGCCAGGCTGGCAAACCAAGACCCCAGATGGGACAGGAAAGTGATGGATGGTGTGTGATGAACTCGGCAGGAGCCCCTGATGGTGTTTGTAAGGATAGAAGTGAGGAACAGCAAGGTCAGGAGAGTAGGGACTTGGAACATGAAGACTGGGAAGTTGTTTCTGAGCATCTGGCTTGGGGGGAGGCTGACAAGAATGGCAGAATGGAAGACGCAGACAGCAAGGAATGGGAACAAGGAGACTGCCCTGATGGGGATTTGAGAGCCAAGCGAGTTGCAGCCGTGCCCCCCATGTTTCAAAACATCCACGTGACTTTCCGTGTGCACTACATCACCCACTCGGCTGCTCAGCTCATTGGTGTTACTGGTGACCACGAGTGTCTTGGCCAGTGGCACAGCTATGTTCCCCTCAAGCATGACAAGGACGACTTCTGGTCTGAATCTGTTAGTCTGCCAGTAGACACCAGAGTTGAGTGGAAATTTATCTTGGTGGAGAATGGGAAGGTGAGACGCTGGGAAGAATGTGGTAACAGAACCCTGGTGACTGAACATGAGGATAGAGTTGTTCATCAGTGGTGGGGACACCATTAATGGGATTTTGGAAGCTGCTTATCTAAGGTCAGACCTGCTTAGATTAATCATAGAACCCCTAAACTTCACCCTGTCTGCAGTAGGAGACCTTCTCAAGTGCAGAGCTCTGTAAATCCTGTTTCAAACCTGGTTCAACTGCATGAGCAGCAGATCTCTGCCACCCCCTTTAGGAAATGGTTTGGCAACATGAAAAATGAACCTCAAGTATGTTTTGAAGATGTGCAAGGTAGGCTACAAAGGCATGAGCAGTGTTCCAAGCAGCTGCCTGGCTAGGTAAATCTGGCCCCTGGACTGGAGCTGGTGTTGCTTTGCACAAGGCTATGGGATGAATGCATCTCTGCACTGACTGCTTACGGCTTTTGAGGCATACTAGGAAGTGTGGTTGCCTACACTGTAATAGGAACTTAGGTGTTTTAACTTATGTAATGTATTAAGTAAACAATAAATGCTTTAAGACTGATGGTCTGTTACAACTTGACCAGTGAACTGACTCAATTTATTAACTTTGATAGAAGTGAGTTACTTGGCCTGAAATCTTGGCGCTAAAGAATTCCTGAAGTGTGACTGGAGTAACAAAGGTTTAAGCCTAGAGTACCTTAGTCTCTACTCCTTACTTTCCAGGAAGCACCTCTGCTCAGATGCTTGGCAAGTGGGTCTGTTTTAGTCAGATTATCCTGCTGGGAGAAGAGCAAAGGTCAGGGAGGACTGTCCTTGGCTTAATGTATTACTTTGTCAGGGTGGGAGCAGGCTTTTAAAAAACCTGGACTGCGCTGATGGCTAGGGAATAGGATTGTTGCTGAAATAAGAGTTAGAGGGCATATTTTGCATGCCTAGAAACAATACCACAGTATTGTTAACAACTACTTAGCTTAAATTCATGTTTTTTTTTCCAAGGTAAGGTTTTTCAACACAAATTTAAGTTGTGGCCTTTTAGTATGATGGATAATGTAGAATACTTCCAGCTTCTATCAGGTGATATTTTTATAGGGCAGAAAGCTGCTGTACTTGCCAGTTCTTGTTACAAACATATGCTGCCATTTAAGCAAGCTCTTCTTTCCATAATGAGGAACCTAGGTCTAGCTTGTGCTCCTTCATTGGAATGAACTTGCTCTGAAGAACATAGTTCTGTAGGAGTTCTGGACATGCATAAATTAGTATGCTGGTTTGGAACATTTAATTCAACAGCACATTGCTGATCAAATTGTCTCTGCTAAGTCTTTCCTGCTTTGCATGGTGGAGCAGTCTGAACATGTGGAATGGACAGGGTTTTGGTGATGGACTGGAAGATGAGCTTCAGCAGCTTACCTCCTGCATCTAATGGTTAATGGGCACCCAGTTGGTGGGATAATACCAGAGCTGCTGTGAAGAACAGCTGTCTGGAATGCTGTTACTGGGACTTCAGCACCAGCTATTTCATTGAACATACCCACTGGGAGCAGGCTAGGCTGCCTGCTTGCACAGGCATAATCACAAAATCATATAATGGTTAGGGTTGGAAAGGACCTTAAGATCATCTAGTTCCAACTCTAGCTGAAGAAAATCTGCATCAGGCATTGAAGGGAGGGTGAGAGGGAAAGAGACCAAGGTAAGTGAACAACTGCACTGATAAGTTAAGAGTTTCTGTGCTCTCACATAAAAGAAACTCCTCCCAGCTGTTGCTGTGTGACAGAGCAAGTTGTTCTGTAGCTCAGTTAAGTCTGCTCTCTGGTTGCATCGAGCAACCTGAAGATTTGGGAGAATAAATCCTATTTCCTTCAAGGGGTCTTTTACAGAAGAGAACAGGTTAGGAATTGGGGGTAGGAGCTGACCTCAAGACTGACTGTAAGCTTTCTGTTAACTGTTTGTCCAGGATGAGA
The DNA here is from genome assembly GCF_012275295.1 of Melopsittacus undulatus. Taxonomy (NCBI): domain Eukaryota; kingdom Metazoa; phylum Chordata; class Aves; order Psittaciformes; family Psittaculidae; genus Melopsittacus; species Melopsittacus undulatus. The sequence continues at coordinate 71,637,086 of NC_047533.1, read as the reverse complement.
AGTAGCCCTGTAACTACTGTGGGAGAAGTACTGCAGGTCTGAGAGGAAGGTGGTACCATTTCTGTCCACTAACTCAAAAGGGAGAGGATGGAGCTGATGATTCAGTAGGTGGCTGATGTTGTTTCAGTGGTCTTAAACATATCAGCATGTGTATGTACTAGTCCTCAACTCTCTCAACTGCAAACTAGTAGGGGACTTTAATTACTTTATAAACTTAAAAGGAAAATAGGACATATCCACACCCTGGATTAAAAAGTAAATATTAAGATGAGCAATATTTGTATGGTTTAATTATGACTCTGCTGACTGTGTATAAACAAAGCTCTTAAATCCTATCCATATGCACCACCAGAGAGCACACAATATGTCTATGTGGGTTTCAGTCAGTAACTTACAGCTGTAACTGAACAGGTAAAATTGTGCTTGACCTAATGCCTATAATGGCAATTGTATTTTTTTAATAACAATACATTTAAATGAACAATATACTTAACATTAATAGAATCACAGACTGATTTGGGTTGGAAAGGACCATAAGATCATCTAGTTCCAACCCCCCTGGCTGTAGGTAGGGATGTCTCACACTAGACCCTATCAGCCAAGGCTCTGTCCAGCCTGGCCTTGAACACTGCCAGGGATGGAGCATTCACAACTTCCTTGGGCAACCTGTTCCAGTGTCTCACCACCCTCACAGTAAAGAACTTTTATATCTAACCTGCATTTCCCCTGTTTAAGTTAGATTGCATTGTCCCTTGTCCTGTCACTACAGTCCCTGATGAAGTCCCTCTACAGCATCCTTGTAGTCCCCCTTCAAGTACAGGAAAGCTGCTATGAGGTCTCAACACAGCCTCTTTTCTCCAGGCTGAACAGCCCAAACTTTCTCAGAGGTACAGCTGAAATAGCTGTTAATAGAAGATGACTTTTCAAGTGAAAGCAAAAAGTTGTTTCTAGCTGTTCATAATTCCTTTTCCCATTAACGCAAGCTGTTCAAATAGTGAGATACTGCTAACTTAATAGGCATTTGTCCAGCAGCCATGGCCATTTGAGTGTTTTTATACATACACTGGAGGCTTGTCAGAGGAGATTAACTGTGGTATTAGATTTTCACAGCTGAACCCAGGACAACTAGAAAGCCACTTAACCTGCACTAGAATAGATTCTCTAATGCAATGATGAACATGCTTCAACAGACTAACCCCAAGAGGTCTCCCAGACTGAGAACTTTATTTTATTCTATTTTTCAATTAAACACGCTGCACTTTGATCCCACAGACAAGGCATGATTGCATCACCTTGCTGAATGGTTGAGCAAGGTTTCTGAAAGACCTGCACTGTGCTTTTGCTCTAACCTCTGAATTACTATGCCATTCACATCACTGCTGACCCAGCAGGGTCAATGCTATAAAAAGTAAATGTTATTTTGTACTATCAGAGGAGTTGATTAGTATTTTCTCTAAGTGTACAGAGCTGATTCCTCATTATTGGAGAATCTGTTCACTTAAGTGTGAAGTTAGATTTAAATAAAGTTGCCTTGCTGCATAAAAATTATTCTGCTAGATGGGGCTGCTATCTGGCTAATTTGATTTCCTGGCTGTGAGACTAGTCAAGTTACAAGTGAGAAACAAATTCTTGTTGACATTCCTATGTGGATGTAACAGCCTAGCAGCCAGTGGCTCAGGATATCAAAGAGCAAATAATATACTGTCTCTCTCACAGTTTGGCAAAGCCAGAAACTCTGTAAGCAAGGAGTCACCTTTTAAGTTCACCTGCTCCTATTGCTGAGAATAAACTTCTAACAAATTGGATATTTGATTACTTCTAGGTAAAATGCAGTCTGCTCCTACTTATGAAGTAGTTTGGTGTACAAATGCTAAATGCTGTATGTGGATGATAAGCTTGAGCTGATGATAAGCTGAGTCTGCAACTTCTGGGTATAAACCAGTTTCAAGTCACACACAGAAATCTTGCATAAACCAGTTTCAAGTCACACACAGAGAAATCTTGCAATGCAGCTTGTTTGCTTCCTATCAATTTTGCAGGTGCCTCTGCAAAAACCATTTCCACCCCACATTCTCCCTGGGAGATAGACTTACTGTTTGGAGCCTCTCACATGATCCATTAAAAAATATTAGCCTGATATTACGTTTTCTCTCTAGGGGGGTGGTTGCCATCTGTGGTGTCCTGCTGTGGTCAAGATTTGCCTAATGGTCTTCCTGTGTCATCCACCTGTATGGCATGGAATAACAAAGTGTTATTCATGCTGCTATTCAAGTCCAGGATGCCTAGAGCTACTCTGTGGCCCATGAGTTTCTGACCCTCTTGCCTCCCTAGGCCTGGTGCTGGTGGCAGGGAGGAAGCCCAGATGTGTTCTCAACTTCACTAGATTACACCACAAGGATGTTAAGCTGCTTTTTTGCTTGACAGATCTCCCCTCTCTCTGGCTGTTTGTATTGATCCACCTGCTCCTTTCTGTTCTCACAGAGCTACAGTCTTTTGGAACTCTTTTTAGCCTGGCTCCTTAAGCACAAACGAGAGTGCACTTTTCGTTGACCTTTTCCAACCTGCAGGACTACAGGGTGAATGTATGTTCCCATCCTCTGTACCTCACTCTTACAAAAACTTTGGTAGATCTGTCAAATACATGTAGTAAGTCCAAATTGTAATACACAAGCCAACTAAAATGATCCTTTCATTTTCAATACCATCAGTTCCTAGGAAAGGAGAGGTAACTTAATTAACATGTTGACTAAGTTTGCAATAGTGTTGCAAAAAATGACAGAATCACTGAATAAAAAATCAAACAAATTATCTGAATTAAAACAAAATACTGCTGACAATAACTGAGGGTAGCTTAGGACCAACTTGCTGATCTCTTCTTCTGGCACAAGACAACTCTAAATTGAAAAAAAGCATCAGAGATTTGATCCACTCTGAATACAGTTCTGTAACTTTAAAGTCAACAAACCCAAGTCTGTATCTGCATGGCTTGTGCTCATGAAGCTGTTTGCTGATCCATAGCTACAGAACATTTGGTTTGGACAAAATCACTGGGTAAGCCCCTTGAATTTGAGCATGGCATTCCATGCTGCCCCAAATCTAAGGCAGTAACTGCTTTTCAGAAAGCAGATAATGAAGAAAAACACTAATGGTAGTGAAGCCGTGCGACTGGCACCTCCTGCTGACCCTGGGGATGATTTGCTGGGGTACAGATTTATTGCAGGACATCTTGCACCTTGTTTTGTTAGTACTGTATATAGCAAGGACTCTCCTGCTACCTGGTCAGCAGCTTCTGTGATCAACTTCTCAGACAGCCTTGCTGGGGTCTGAAGGGGCAGTACTATTAATCTGCTCTTCACTATCAGTCCCCAGACAAAAATCCAATGGCAAATCCTGGAAAAGTACTCAGGCTGGGTTCTTGTTCGAAGTTCTGCCTCCCCTGCCTATTTTTAAACAACTACTTTGCTCCCTGAGATACTGTCAAACACTAATGAGGCTTTAAACATCAATCTGATACTTAGTGATCCTATTCATCTTCTTACTTTGGAATTGTTTTTAGCATTGGATAGTCTTTTAAGTGCAGTAAGTCATTTGCCCACTGCTGCAAAATCCTCAAATGTCAAACACATAGCAGGCTTTAAAATCAATTCACATATGCCATGTGCTCTCAACATGTTTATTACTAATCCTATTACTAATTACTATTAGTAATCCTATTACTATTACTAATTAGTAATAAACTCCTGTTTATTACTAATCTCACACTAGGAATGGCCTTTGAATGCGTTATTCTTAGGCACTCATATTAAGGGAAGGTTGTCTGTATCTATGAGCGAAGAGCATTTTGGAGACCAACAGAAAGTAATATGCCCACTATTTTAGCAAACTTCTTAATATGGGTGGTGGAGCATGATATATAAGTCATACTAGGATGTTATTAAAATAAGTAAGTCAGTAAAGGTTCAAAATGCATTTTTTTATGCCTGAACTTCACCTATTTTAGTTTTTATAGAGGAACACAAATTGAGGAAGGACAAAAAGTTCCAAACTAGGAACATACATTGTCTCATCTCTAAGTAAAAATAAAGTGCTTACAAAGCTAAGCCCAAGGTAGACCGTGGACCCTCTACTTGTAGTACAGTTGAGCAATCCATTCTGCTTAAGGAAGTCATGGTATAGGATGAAATGTGTGCAGTCTTGCAGTTGCAGGTATGTGATTCAACACTCTACCTCAATGTTAACAGAGCCACAGGGAGATTTTCTGCTTTTATTGGAAATACTTTGGCAGTTCTGGGGTATTCAGATGAATTGGGATTTTTTGAAGTAATAGCAAGAAGTATGGAGGGAAGGGAAGCCAGTTCATTTTAGAATGAAAAGAAGCAGCCTAATGAACCATTTAAAAACTAACTTTGTAAACAATAGGACCTGAAATGGTGTACAAGATCAAGAATCCATGGAAGAACTACTTCAGCTTAAAGCAATCAGCTTGTGACCAGTGTCCCTCACAGCATGCAGCTATTGAAAATGTGTGCCAGTGAATGAGTCCGTATTTACATATATTTGTACTCTGTATGTCCCACTCATTGAAAAGTTAAAAACTGTAAAGAGTGTCATGGTTCCAGGCAAGAATGACAAAACTGTAGGATCTTTTATTATATAAAAGTTATAAAAAGTTATAAAAATATAACTTAAACACAATGTACATACATGAAAGTAATCCTTAATGTACAAGGCGTCTTCCCTTTTATAGCTTTTTCTTCTTTTCCTTTGCTTTCTCTGTTTTCACTTCATGAGTTCTGATCACTGGTGATGTGTCTGAAAATAGCAGCAAGAACGGATTATCTGACCACCACCTAATGTTAAAATGATTGAGGCCTCAGGTGCAGACACCTCAAGCTTTCCAGTATACATGTTACACTGTACTTACCAAACCCTCACAAATGCAGCTTTAGTTTGTAATTATTTATATGCAGAGCCTTAATAGAAAAGATAAAGCTGGCTCGAAACAGGCACCACCTCATCTGCTTTGTGAAGCCAAAGCAGCAAATGCTGGAGTAGAGGTGAAGTATTGATTTCAGAATTTCTCTTATTGGATGGTGTGAAATTAATACTTAATTAAATTATTAAATCAAATTATTATTTATCAGCAACAATTATAGAATTAAATAATTTAATTAAATTAACAGTTCATGGAAACAAGTTTACTTTTATATGGTAACTCTTAATACATTACTGATAGGAACATATACTATTATGTGGATATAAAACCAGGCAAACTGAAGATGTTAATGGACAGTGAAAAATAAAAATGAGAATGTTTACCTTATACTTTAAATAAACAACTTGATTAGTTTTCCCTAAATCAGGTCACCTGTATGTCCCTGACACATGTGCCCTGTATGATGTGAGAAATAATAATTTCCCAGGTCTATCCAGCAGGACTTAAAGGGCCAAAGGGGAAGTAACTGGAATGTGCAATAAGAAGAAGTGCAGAAAAAAGAAATTCCACCTCACTTGGCCTCCTACCATCAAAGGAGCTCATGAGCACTTTACCAGTGTCTTCCAAGGGAGCAAGAAGAAAACCTGGAAGGTTCTCCATTGTCACTGTGGTCACCTCAGGTTTTAAACCTGGGAAAGAAAGGATATGCTTCTGAGGCCACTGCTGGGAAACTACATTTCTGGAGTCGACTGCTGTCAGAGTATCCTTCAGTTTCCATAGAAGAGTCATCAGCTTGTTAAAAATTTCACTGAACTGGACATGACAGCACCCCTCACCAGCTGCCACGTTTGAAATGTTAAGGATCTTGAAGCTTATTAGAGTTAAGGGGCTGAACAACAGTGCACATAGAGTTAATCCAATTTTTCTCCTAGGAGCAGGGTAGTATAGAAGTGGGTACTGCTAGTAAATCAGGCACATCTAAAATGACCTGATTTTAGATAAAGCAAAAACACAGGTAGTGTTTTGGCAGGTAACAAGAACAGTCTCTGCAGAGTGTATTTTAAATAAAATAGGAATACTTTTGGTAAATCCTTGTGCCTTGGTTTTTTATCTTTAACAGTCTCATCAGGTTCTGCGGGCTTTCCATCTTGTTCTGTGGCCTCCTATGTGTATCCTTACTATTTTTCATGGACTGAGAAGCTAGTGAGAAATTATTCATCAATATGTTATCACATATAACAAAAAGTCATTATAAATTATTTAAACATTCCATCTGACGTTCTTAGAAAATAAAATTGCAAACAATAAAACTTCCAGTAGCAAAGAAAAATGAGTAAGAAGTGAAGGCTATTAACAGAGATTTATACTTTGTGGGATTTCTGTTTAAGTGACAATGCAAACACATTTCTATTTTGCCTATAAATGTCCCCATTTGGGGAATGGAGAGCATGTGTTACTAAATGAGTATTATGCCCACAACTTCTAAGTCCCTCTTTGCCAGTAAAACTGCAAGAGTTGTGCAAAGGAGAGCAGTAGTGTCAGTTGCATTTTACAGATGGAAAACTAAGGTATGGAAAGATGTAATGTACTGAATCCAAAAATAAAACCAGAAAAGCTAACCCTTTGAGGATTCAGACCAGTGCAAAATTCAAAAGGCACTGTGCCTGACTGACTGTGCACTAACACCCACAGACTGACACGGTGACACCCATACCATACGAACTACTACAGCCTCCCACCCTTGCAGACTGTTCTGAACAGAACTTGGGACTGTTTCATTTTTGCTACTGTCACCAAATTCTCAAATAAAAAGAGGGAAAAAACCAAACCAAACCCACATGAGCCAGAGATGGAGGTAACTGGCTGACCAGATTAACAAACAAGATCAAAGAATCTCACTCATGTTGCCAATTCAGTGCTTTGAAGGGGATTTCTTAGTTGTGAAACAAGCATTAAAAAATATAGATTAGCTAACAAACATGCACTTCATCTTCACGCAGCCAAGCAGCTGAGGGAAGCAAAGGTCAATGAGCAGCAATATTAATGTTCTAGTCAGGGTGACTGCTCAGCCCAACTGTTTTAGAGGCAAGCTTCTGATGTTCCAAGAATGCAAAAGATAAAGTGACTGAGAAGTCTGCATTAGTAAGATAACAATACAATACAGACATGCTGAAGTTAAGTTGGAACTACAAAAAAATGCCACCTGAGAAGCAGGAAATATGCCTTGGATCTATGGTTAGATTTCTGCCTGTAATAGCACTAGCTTAGAGCTGGGTGCACAGCATCTCTAGTACCATCCTACCTGCAGTGCTTATGTGTCTGTATTTTCAGACCTTGAAAAACAGAAAGATGTAGTGTTTCAATGTGATATTCAGTCAGTATTATATGAAAATCTAGTTTTTCCTACTGCATCTGTTCATTTTGGGGTGTTTCTGCCACTTCAATGTAATAAAACAGTCCTGACAGCCTGGCTCCCTGACAAGTCATTAACAGACATTAGTAGACTCTGAAAATGTTCTTCACTCTCACACCTATTCTGTGATGCAGGAAATCTTATTTTTATCACTTAAGAGCTACACAAACACAGCCTTACATCCACATTTCCAGTAAACCCCAAGACTTTTCTAAATGTGTTACAGGAACCACAACAGCTATGACAAATATTTAGTATTAGGCAACTGTTATGCTTATTACTGCAAATATTGATGTTAGGTATCCCTACATTATTTATCCAAATAAAGCAATTTACCAGTACTGCATGGAATTTCTCTTCCCTTCATATGGTACATTCATTAGCTGCTACATTTTACTCACAATTAATTTATCACAGAAAAAACTTTCTGCTTGAACAGAACTGTGACAGGCAGCCTGATGGATGCAAGAACAGGTCACTTTTAGGTAAGTGGGCCACAGCTGCTAAAGCAGTGCTTTAAAATGAATCCTCAGTACATTATGTTTCAATAAACTTGCATACTGTAATTGCAGTTGTTGGAACCATAAATAGAAGATTGATCCCATGCCAGCCCTGTACGCTTGAGAATTATTCATGTTCAGCAACATGGATGGATTCTGTAAGTGATGTATTACAAAGGTACATGAAAAAATAAATGCAGTGCAAAGTACAGATACTACAATCATAAACTGTAAGAGACCAGTGACTGATAGTGGGATTCCCCTGGTTTCTACAGAATGGCTGAATTTAACATACAGTTTGTAACTTACACACTGTACTGGCTGGGAAGAGACCTAGCCAAGCTCTCTGGATCAGGGGATGGGACTGTACTTACTTATATGGGGAACTGTGGCTGCACCCTCTGGAGAGCAGACCTTCTGTGCAGATGGTCTGTTCTGTGGTGAGGCACTGGAGCCAGCTGCAAGGTCTTCCAGTGGAGCAGTTAACAACAAGTGTACTGGAGACTTTTCTCTGTGTCTCCACTCCTGAGACACCTTCTTGGGGGCAGACGTGTAGTCAGAAGCTGGTGAGAAGATGGATGCACCTCCTAGGAGATATCCAAGCAAAAAGCAGTGAGCACATACCTCAAAAGAAACCCCCATTCAAGCTTTAATGTTATATCTGTGACAGTTACAGGGTTGAGGTCCCTTCATCACTGCATTGTTTCATCCTTTCCATTCCTTGTTAGTAGCCAAGGTTGCAGGAGAGTATAGCCTTTTTGCAAAATGCTTGTTTCTCTTAAAGTGATTCTTGTGTGAAGAACAGCCAGTAAAACTGCCTAGGAGAAAGCAGGGCCTGCTTTTTCTGCTGTGTCTGTAGGGAGTATCCTAGGTGCTAAACCCCAGCAGTCCCCGTACGTTACTGCTGACTTCAATCTCATAACTTAGGCATAAGAAGCAGAAAAATAATGTTGCTTACACAGGTTTGCCATTTCCCTTCTTTCCAACAAGTGACTGACATGCTTTGAATTCCTGGCAGAGAGGGAGTCATAAGGAAAAGAGACAAGACATGCAGAGAAATACACAATCAACAGATTATGTAACATATTTTCATATGCGGGCACACTGCATGCATGTAAAAATAAAGAAGAGGTTGCATGCAACTAATAAGGGGAATATTAACTACAGGTTTTCCCTTTTTATTCCCATAGCCTGTTTCTTTACTCTTAACACCCCCCTCCTGGAACGTCTTGAAAGTAATTTGTGTGGCTTCTAACAAACTCCCCTTGCTGAACTACATCTCAAGTCTTCTATGTAAAAAAACCTGCTTGCAGCTGCTTTGGAAGCTAGGAAGAATCCCTGGATGTTGAGTAGAAGGCTTTGCTAGAAGGCTGACAGTAGCTACCCAGGAGATTTTCTTTAATACTCAAAAATATAAAAAGAGGACCTATAGCAGTTACTCCTCAGGACAAACAGAGCAGCTCTAGCCTATTCCTGGAGCAGAATGGCTTAAATAATAGAGAATAATTAAATATATGAGCATCTGCAGGCAAATCTCAGAGAAAATTCACAGAATGGATAAGCAATGGCAAAAAGAGAGACTGCAGCAAAGTCTGATATCTTCAAACCCTAATGCTCAAAGTTGTATCTTTCTATCTCTGGTTAGGTTAATGAACTCATGTCACCACATTTTAAGAGGTACTGACCACCCAGTACTTGGAAAGAAATCAATGGAATTTGCAATGAGCTGATTCCTCTCAAAAGCACACCCATATTTAGATATCTGAATATAGAATTCAAGAGCCTAAATTTAGGCACCAAAAATGTGACAATATTATCCATAGTACACAAGATTATCACTATTCGTGAATAACTACCATGGAAGATAACCATTTTAGGTACAGTGGTATCAACCTGCATGGACCAGGTTTGCAACAAAATACAGATTTGCAGCAAGTTCAGTAAAGACTTTGTAACAGAACCTCATAGGTGTTTGGGTAATGACCTAAGAAAATATACTGTATTTGGACTATATTTTTTGTAATATTATTTTATGTTCCAGTTTGACATTGATATGGCACATTCATCCTCAACTGCAGCCAGTGAAAACTTACCAAGGGATGTAAAGGGCAGGGTAACATCTTGTGACTGAAGGTCTGCTCTATGGAAGCACAAAGGACTCCTGCAAGCAAAATGATGGGAAAACTGGCACTCTGAAAGCATTATGCTAAGTTTTGGTAATACTAGCTAGCCAGTACAGTGAGAACATGAAGCTCTCCTATGTAATCTCCAGATTTTATACATGTAAATTAAAAGCTAACAATGTAAAGAAACTCCAGAGCTCTTTCTTAGAAGGATGAAAGTAACATCACAGCTTTGTTTTGTAATTCCTAGGAAGCTTTACCATTATGAATAAACCAACATAAACAAGCTCACTGGTGACGCTGTATTAAAGAAGCCTTAGGAACTTGTTCTTAAATGAGTATTTTAAGAAGTAGGTTACTCAGCTGAGTGAAAGCACTTCTCACCATTCACAAGCATCTTTTTCCATACTGTTTTCAGTAGCAGAGTCTTTAGCTGCAATCTGCCTGTACAGAAACACACATCACTGTCAAAAACCCAGCAAAGGCCATGCCAGTAGGGTCACTACATGCACATTTTTAGAAGATAAGCTTGTTTCTTAAGTAGAGTGCAATGGCAGCCACATTGTAATACTGAAGAAAAGGCATCATAAAATTGTTGTATGAGTCCACTAAAAGAAGTCTGTTAGTGTCAGAGGGAATTCAGACTATTCCTCTTGGAAAGAAATGACTAGATTCACAGTCATAAAGATGAAAAAAACCCCAATAACTGCTTTAGACAACTAGTGCCACTGCAGTCTTCCTTCTGGTTACTCACACAACAATGCTTCTAATTAGCTTCTTCAGACCAGCCTCTTTTTAGCCCATATTTCACCATAACATAAACTCTTGCCTTTTCCAGGTTTGGACCTAAGTCTTTCCTCATGCACTGTTAATTTTTAAGAGTACAGTCGTATTCGATAAGAATTTCCATTGAGAATGGAAATGGATAATTGATTAAATTAAAAAACCACAAAGAGCTAGACTAATTTTGAGCATTGAGAGACACTTGGTAGTGTTCCAAAGAAGTAAAATCTTGCTGAATTTAACACTTTTTTGTAGAACTGCTCCATTTCCACCAGCAGCTCTTCTATTCCATCTCTATTTACACCACCATGTCTGCTAAGCATGCTTGAAGCACACGAAGTGCTGTCTTTGTTTATCATACTAAGACTTCTTGCTCTATGTCAGGCTTTTTGTGACAACCTCAGCTTTGGGATAGACAAAAAAAGAATAAATCAAGTAAGATTTTACAGCAAATGGCATCTGGTTTTGCCATCTTATGTTCTGATACTGTAATTTTGGATACAGCATGACTTTTAACTAAGGCACTGGGAACAGGAGAAAAAAAGTACTAAATGAGCTTCATCTCAGTCTTCAGTACAGGGGACTGGAGTATCTCCCATATGAAGACAGGCTGAGAAAATTGGGGCTGTTCAGCCTGGAGAAGAGAAGGCTGCATGGAGACCTCAGAGCAGCCTTCCAGTATCTGAAGGGGGCCTACAGGGTTGCTGGGGAGGGACTATTCATTAGGGACTGTAGTGATAGGACAAGGGGTAATGGGTTGAAACTTAAACAGCAGAGGTTTAGACTGGATATAAGGAAGAAATTCTTTACTGTTAGGGTGGTGAGGCACTGGAATGGGTTGCCCAGGGAGGTTGTGAGTGCTCCATTCCTGGCAGTGTTCAAGACCAGGTTGGATAAAGCCTTGGGTGATATGGTTTAGTGTGAGGTGTCCCTGCCCATGGCAGGGGGGTTGGAACTAGATGATCTTGAGGTCCTTTCCAACCCTAACTATTCTATGATTCTATGATTCATAGGAGACAATCTACAAAATCTTGTCTCTGCTAAAGCTACCTAGAAGCACATTGTTCCAGCTTTCCATATATCACTTGTGTATACTTTTGTAAAGGTCCTCTATTTAATTAACAAAGTATCTACTTAAGAGGAAGCTTCTTAACTTCTACAGACTTCAGCAATGTCTTGTGGATGTCACCACAATACTTTTCTTTCCAGAAAATACCAAGGTGATGAATGCCTTTTGGTAATCCTTCCCACTTGTTTGACACCCATTCTGTAATATATAAAACCACAAGCTTTGGAGATTATGGACACAAGCCTGACCAATGAATCTTAACACATCATTACTTCACTAAGCTATCTCAGAGTTTTGATCTACAAGGAACTTCTAGTCTTCAGTAGAACACAGCACCAAACACAGCATCGAATCTGGAATACATAGGATATTGACTGGTATGATTTTGCTCCAACAGTGTGTATGATGGGAGAAGTGTCATGGTTTAAGTAAATATGATTCTAATAGAAGTCCATTAATTATATTTTCCTTTATGTAATATCTTTATGATCTGACTCAGAAATATCAGAATTCGTGCTGTATTGATTTCTCAACTTCAGGTCATTATCAGTTGTTTAGTAATTAGCTGCTACAACGAGAGGAAGAATATTTGCACAAGGCAAAGGATGAGGAGAGTTCTACATGAAAACAAAAGCAGAACATCAAAAAGCAAGCAATAAAGGCAAATGGTGTAGTAACCTTCTATTACACTACCACCTAAAGCATCTGAGGAACCTTGAAAACAACAGAATCTTTGGAAGCTTTCAGGTTAATTCAAGCTAACTTGTAAACCCTATTTTCTTGCAAAAAGGTTTGCTCCTGAGGCACACAAATAGCCAGATCCCAGTTTAAAAAAGCAAGACAAGTACACAGCATGCAACACAAGTAATACTCTTACGTGGCTGCTAAAGGTGATTTTCTCCCACCATTGCTGCCATCCTTGGCAAGATCCACAGAGGGAATATCATTGCCTGAACTTGTTAACTCTTGAAGAATCCTCTTTAGATCCTGCAATGGTTCATCCTTCAAAATGTCTGGCTTGGAAGACATCTGAAATAAAATTCAAAGTACTTATAAAGGTACTCTCTTTTTCAGTTCCTTCCTATACTCATCTAAAGTCACATATTTACCCCCCCGCCTCTACTCTTGTCTTCACAGTTAGAAACAAGGCAGATTTTTTGTCATTTTTGTTCAGAAGTGTTGGAGGCTAGACTTGATTATGGGAAAAATGTCAAAATACTCTCCAAATATGACTGCACTTTTATCTGGAAGTTATCTGACAGCGATGTGTAAAGCAACTAAGTACAACTGAGGAACGATATGGCTAACATCTGCATTTTGTAACATTTGCATGTTGTAAAAAGATTATGACTACTGTTTCAAGGTCAAAAACATTAAAATAAGCCTTTCATTATGGAAGTTTTCCCCCCACCACTCTACAACCATTACCTTTTTCAGTACTCAGCACCAGTAATCATCACGTATGTGACAGCTCTGCTCCCTTCTGACCTGTGACCCCAGGTATTACTGTCCAGTGCACAAACACAGCTCTGAAGGTTGAAATACTAGTTGTATCATGGTGTTGTCTAGGCACTCATTTCTATCACAGCTCAGCTGTCTGCAAATATAAACCACTTCATTGTCACGGCTACGCTCTGAGATGAAGTGCAATATTATTCTCATTTTACTAATTGGGACTCAAGGCAAAGGCCTGGTTCAAAGAATCCTCTCCTGACAGAAAGAACTGGATTTTTCAGACTACTCAAGCACTTCTCATGTTCAAAGCACTGCTCCTGCTGAGTTATGCTTCATCTGTGGATGGAACTGGCTAGAAGCATTTTGCTAGCATGATTTCATTGAAAAAGTTACTTCCAATGGGAACACACTAGTTTCAGCAGAGCTTCTATGGAGAACAAGCCCTCAGCTACACAATGGGTCAATGTGATACTTAGACCAAATCCATCTTTCCCAAACTCTGGCTAAGAAACCAGGCTATTGATCAGGTAGGGTCTCTGTCTCACATGACAGAGCTGCTTAATTTTGTACAATAACTAATCATGCAGGAACCAGGAAGATTCAAGTAGACCTTGAATCAAGCTCTCTTATGACTTGTTAGGTTGTTGCCATGGTACTACGTATATCAGAAGTATACATCTATTAAAGTAAAGAGAAAGGGAGTACCTGATACTGCAGGGAGTTTACAGACTTAACTCTTCTTTGTTCCTTGATGTAAATGTTTGTCACCACATCAGAAAGTAAAACAGAAAATATTATTGAAAAATATCCGCAGTAGCTTGTAGTCTCCTACAGATTTTGAGGTAAAAATTAATGAAAAAAGACTCTACCAATTTCTATGGGAGATACATCAGGTCCCTTTTGGAGAATGAGATAAAATCTACACAGAAGATACCAAAAGATTATATTTTTTCATGAGAGATTTGAGTTGATCTATTCTGTAACAAAAAACCAGAACACTAACACCTAAAGATGTACAAAAGCAGAAGAAAGGAAGGACAGTGATGTGTCTTTTAGGATAAAATTGGTCATAGTAAAAGCCAGCTTGGAGAAAGATTCAAGTATTAAAAGCTACTACAGGTGAATCAGATGATGAAATTTATCAGAAATCATGTACCAGTCTATTTTCACTGCCAAATGTAAGTGATTTACAGCAAGTAGAGAGCTAGCAAAAAAAAAAGTGAAGATCAAACTGCTTACAGATCAGTACCTTCAATTTTAAGATTATAAATGCCATTGGTGATAGAGGCAAGATAAACTCCTATTACAATCCACAGATTTTTTTACTGTCTGGTTGTTTTTTACATATAAAAAGAAAGACAATCTGAAAAGCCACAGTGTACAAGAAGCTACAGAAAATTTTTTCATCTCTGGTGTTAAGAATTCACTCTTGGACAGTCCTACCGGATGCTCTACCATTTATGAATCCCACATTATTTTTACTCTTTGGAACATCCCCGTTTCCTGTGCAGTTTCCCATTTTGAGACAGGTACTCACCTGAGTGACACAGCTGGCCAAGTTCAGGGAAGGTGGCACAACAGCTGAGTGCAGGTGGGAAGGGGGCACTATGTGCCGCAGCTTGCCTGAGGGACAAGGTGCCAAGTAACCTCGGCCCTGCAGCTCCTGTGGAAAAACATGAGCCAGGCAGAATAAGCAAGTATAGCTAAGCAGAATAAAAGGGTACAGACATCATGCCCTCTGTAACAGGGCATCTCTTAGCCAAATACCTTATAACATGCACCACTAATTTCTCAAACACTTCTTAGTGTTTATTAGGTGTGTTCAGACATAAACCTTCTAGCGAGTGATTCAGGTGCAGGAGCGGCAGTTTCATTTCTTGTCACAATTTTAAAGTACGCTCTGAAACCATTCAAATGGAGGTGATCTCAAGGCCATCACAAAATGAAACTGTCTCACAGTTCCTGTACCTCTTTTTCCCCACTTGTGTGAGAATTTCTTTCATTTGAGTAAGGGATTTCCTGCCTTTGCCATTGTTGATATGAAGTACTTACTGGATCACTGGTGCAGATATCACTCTGATGTAGAGTGGTATTTTGAAAACAACATTTTGTTTCTCACTCAAAACTAGCAATTGGGGTGGGTCACTAAAATTAACAGTAATTCCATTCCAAGTGTACCATTCATTTATAGCAGTAGTTTCATTGCAGCCTTAATAGTCTGTGGTTACAAGTAAGGCAAAGGTAAATAATATTCTCTATTAAACTCATTAGTAGAGACTGGACTGAATCTATTGAGCAATAAAAGTTCTAGGCTCTATGAGAGAGATACTGGCTTTTCATTACTGCATGATTTTCCCTATACCCCATCTGTCACTACTGCTCTATAGCTTGACAGATGTCAATTTCAAGTATTCCTTTTTCTGTCCCAGATGTCTCATGACTGGATTTCCTTTCTCCCTGCTACCATCTCTCCTGGCTTCTTAAACATGATTTTCTTTGGTGCTGCCTAACTTAATTAACATAATCAGAATCTCAGAGTCCTTGTTTCCAGCCTTTATGTAGCTTTAAGGTTGCTGGTTTTACTTCAAGCCTGAAGAAGGATGGGGGTGCCCCAAAGACTGTTAGTGCTTTCTAGCTGTAACAGTTCACACTAGTAAAAGACATCCCTTCAGACTCTCCAATTCATTTTCCATCATAATGCCATTAACATTTCTAGCTTTTATTTGTCTAAGGCTGCAAGAAAACGATGAAGTGTCACTGAAACCAAAGCCCAGCAGCTGAAGCATATGATCCAGTATTCCTGTAGCTATTGATTTTTTTTTATTGCCCTTACTGTACACAGCACTTCAAAGTCACTGAAATTATGGACATTACTTGTGCAACAATCATAGAATCACAGAATAGCTTGAGTTGGAAAGGACCTTAAGATCATCCAGTTCCAACCTCCCTGCCATGGGCAGGGACACCTCACTCTAGACCGCATTGCCCAAGGCTCTGTCCAGCCTGGCCTTGAACACTGCCACAGATGGAACATTTACCACTTTCAGCAACCTGTTCCAGTGCCTCACCACCCTCACAGTAAAGAACTTCTCCCTTATATCTAACCTGAACTTCCCCTGTTTAAGTTTAAACCCATTACCCCTTGTCTTATTGCTACAGTCCCTGATGGAGAACATTTAAAAAGAGATTTCAGAACACAAGCTTTCTAGAGTACTTGGCAATAAAATAGGGTTAAGCATGAAGTCAGGACACAAAGCAAATGCATCTAAGTTTACACCCATACTTCTCAATAACATACTTACTTTTACATCTAAAGTATGTTGCAGTCTGAAGGCAATTGCTTCTTGTTCCTGACGCTGGATTATGCACTGACATTCTGTAAATCGCAGTGATGCCTGTAAGAGAGGAAAAAAGAGGCATCAACTTTCTGTGGATTACAGTCTTTTCTATTTTCTTTCTGATAAAGAAAGAAGGTACAAAGAGAGATGCTGTATTTATCTACTGCTATCAGCATAGAAATATTGCAATAGGACCAGGTGCCTTTCTTGAGAGACTTACAAAAGCAACTCACCTTTATATGATCCTAGTAGTCATAATATGTACACCATGGTACCACAGAAGGGAGCTAATCCTTTCAGGGACATTCCTAGACCTATTGAACACCTCTGGGATTAGAAAATTCAAGTATGCTAGTGTGGCAGAACTCGAAGTTTTAAAATGGGTGGCTGACAACTTTGTTGACCTGTCTCGTTGTTATAGACTCTTTCTTCTTCACAAGTTTACCCTGAAAAGGTGTGAAAAAGTCTAATTATGGAGCTATTTTTCACTGAGGGTTTGTCAGGATAGAAAGAAGAGTAGAAGCTCTAGGCCAAAGCACAAAAAGAGAGAGAAGGAGCATGAACAAGTGTGCTGAGTCTGGGTATGTCAATGATTGATTTCAGTGGAGGCCCTGTTATACTGAATAATTGTCCCTCTCCCCACAGAAGAGTTTCTTTGTGCCAATGAGACAGAGGCAGGTCTAGAAGGTCAGCCTAATTTGCTTTAAATTCCCTGCATTTTTTATTTCCCTAAAATAGTAAGGAGTAAATCAAGAATACTCTTAATGAAAACAGAAGACTGTTGCCATGAAAAAACCCCAAAAGACAGTCTTAAATCTTTCTTCAGGTAAGAATCTTACAGTAACTGTGAATAGGACATACTGTGAATAGGACAACCTAGGTAAGAGGTGAGACATTCTCTTCCTAAATGACTGTAAGGGAAGGTCTCACTGAAAGCACCTTAAATTACCTTATCAAGGGCTGTCTCCATCTTGGATATTTTTTCTTTTAGAAGTTTGTCTTGTGATCGCAAGATCTCCAGTTCCCCAGCAATCCTGATGTTTTCTGCTGTAATATAGCCCAATTCTTGACCTAGTTTACTATTTTTTTCTCTAAGGTAATGCTTCTCCTGAATTTAAGATGAGGATAAAAAGTTGAGTCAAAAATTTGTAACAATCTACATTATACATATTTTTTTTCTGCATTTCTTTTTTTCTCTTTGACAGATCTGAATCAACCCTTTCAGAAGCTTAGCTATTGCATTTTACAGAAAGATGAGGTTTCTTCAGCAAGAAGGTAGCTCTTATAAAGAAAAGTACAATTGGACTGGTCACAATGAGATAACATCTCAGATTTTAGATCCATTCAGAAGGATACAGAATGCATTAGTTGGCATTTTTAAAAGAATGGATATGTAAGAACCTGCTTCTTACTGAAACTAGTACTGTTCTTTCACAGAGAATAACTATAAAATAAAAACTGTCTTTATGCAGAAGGCTTATTTATGTAGTGGAGATATTCTCTCATATATGTTAGGGGGAGGACAGGGAAGGTGATCATTATACCAAGTAAAATTCTCTTTGGTCCTTCTTGGGACAATTGTGCTTTGGGCCATGCAGTTCTCTAAATACAAACTTCATAGAATCATAGAATAGTTAGGGTTGGAAAGGACCTTAAGATCATCTAGTTGCAACCCTCCTGCCATCGGAAGGGACACCCCACACTAAACCATATCACCCAAGGCTTCATCCAACCTGGCCTTGAACACTGCCAGGGATGGAGCATTCACTACCTCCCTGGGCAACCCATTCCAGTGCCTCACCACCCTAACAGTAAAGAATTTCTGCCTTATATCCAATCTAAACCTCCCCTGTTTAAGTTTTAACCTGTTACCCCTTGTCCTGTCACTAAAGTCCCTAATGAAGAGTCCCTTCCCAGCATCCTATAGGCCCCCTTCAGATACTGGAAGGCTGCTATGAGGTCTCCATGCAGCCTTCTCTTCTCCAGGCTGAACAGCCCCAACTTTCTCAGCCTATATTTATATGGGAGATGCTCCAGTCCCCTGATCATCCCCTCATGGCCCTCCTCTGGACTTGTTCTAACAGTTCCATGTCCTTTTTATGTTGAGGGTACCAGAACTGCACACAATGCTCCAAGTGAGGTCTCACAAGAGCAGAGTAGAGGGGCAGGATCACCTCCTTTGACCTGTCAATCACGCTCCTTTTGATGCAGCCCAGGATACGGTTGCTTTCTGGCCTGCAAGAGCACACTGAAGCTGGTTCACGTTCATTTTCTCATTGATCAACACCCCCAAGTCCTTCTCCGCAGGGCTGCTCTGAATCTTTTCTCTGCCCAACCTGTAGCTGTGCCTGGGATTGCTCTGATCCAGGTGTAGGACCTTGCACTTGGCATGGTTAAACTTCATGAGGTTGGCATCAGCCCATCTCACAAGCATGTCAGGCTCTCTCTGGATGGCATTCCTTCCCTCCAGCGTATCAATGGAACCACACAGCTTGGCGTCATTGGCAAACTTGCTGAGGGCACACTCAATCCCACTGTCCATGTCACTGACAAAGATGTTGAACAATATCAGTCCCAACACCGATCCCTGAGGGACACCACTCGTTACTGATCTCCAGCTGGACATTGAACCATTGACCACAACTCTTTGCATGCAGCCATCCAGCCAGTTCTTTATCCACCGAGTGCTCCACCTATCAAATTGATGTCTCTCCAATTTAGAGACAAGGATGTCATGTGGGACAGTGTCAAACACTTTGCACAAGTCCAGGTAGATGACATCAACTGCTCTACCCCTGTCCATCAGTTCCATAGCCCCATCATAGAAGGCCATCAAATTGGTCAGGCAGGATTTCCCCCTAATAAAGCCATGCTGGCTGTCCCCAAGCACCTTGTTGTTTTTCATGTGCCCTAGCATGCCTTCCAGGAGAATCTGCTCCCAGATTTTGCCAGGCACAGAGGTGACACTGACTGCTCTGTAATTCCCCGGGTCAAATTTCTCTAAATACAGTTAAATACTTTTACAGGGAGCTCTTCTGACCTTAGCTGCATTTGTCATTGCTTCTTCCAAGAATTTAATCTTGCTCTGTAATGCATCCATCTGTCCTCTCTTCGCTGTGATCTGCTTCTGCATTCCCACTGCAACTTTCATAGCTATAAAACACAAAGTTCATTCTCAATGAACAACATTGATTAGGTATTCTGTCAAAAGACTCTGGAAGTTGGTTATCAGCAATATGTTAGAATAAGTAAGTTGAACAAGGATTCCATGGTCACTTATGTGTGCAAACCACCCATTAGCATTAGCTAGAGTTTGTCCATGGTAGTGGCACCAGACCCATCACATACTCACAAGATGAAAAGAGAGCATTCCCTGGAAACAGGCATAAAGATCACTTGAGGAAACTCAACTTCTCATTTAAGTTTTACAGTATGTAGTAAAAGGTTAAATAAAAGTATGCTGTTATCTGCAGTACTGATTATTTATTTCACAAAACATCTGGAATATTATTACAGTATCTATTGAGGGATCAATACTTAGAAAAATCTCCTTGTTAAAATATAAATGTATGTGATTCTGGGGAAGTTCAATCTGTAATTACCATTGCCATCGTATCTTTCCATAGCCTTTAGAGCAGTCCTGGTCTGTTCCAATTCAGCTTGGGCAGATTTCAACTGCATTTTCAGTCTGTCTGCTGTATTTTCCATCTCCTTGATTTTATCCTGGTAGTCCCTCTTAAAATCTTCAAATCCCTCTGGTTAGAGTAAGATTGATAATTTTTTGTCACTATAATTTCATTCTTGTAGCTAAGATTACTGCTCTCTCACCTACTCTCTTAAAAGGAGTATGAGACATGCAGATAGCTAAGACATAAAGCAAATAACTAACAAATGCACAACTAGCAATTCATTGTCCTACATGTCACCAAAAGCTTCTGTTTCACCAGTAACAAATGTGTCCTTTGGTTGCTCACTGAAGCAACAGCTCAAGTAAGTGACATAAACCCATGTTTCTGAATTCTGCTGCTAGATCCAACAGCATACTGTGAAGGTTAAGGGTATTGGTGAGAGACAGCATTTCTTCCTGGTCATTCTTTTCTCCAGCCATGCTATAACCAACTAAGGGCTGAACTGATCTAATTTGTCAGACATTCCCCTGTAACTCTGCTTCTCAGCTCTGCTCCTCTTATTTCTCTGCAACTCTTCTGTCATCCACACCACTACAAGCCAGTCAGCTGTGAGCTCAGACTCTATCGACAGCTTGGCCTTAATTTCTCTGTGGTCATTCACTCCAATAAGCCTTTCTTAAAGCTCATTCACCCTGATAGTACTGTACAAAGTTAAGGCAGACATACAGGCTCTGTTTAATTCTTACAAAACTTAGTAAGTTTATAAGTGAGGACATCCATGTTCCCAATGGGAATATTATGAGAGTAGAGGGGTGTATAAAGAGCAAAACATGTGAACACTATCATCTGGCTGGCTGCAGTGCAGATTTATCAGAGGATCCCCCTGAATTTTGGTGGTTGGCTTAGTTCCAGACCCTACTTTTGATTTTGCTTTCCTTCACATTACTTCTGAAAACAGTGGAGTTACAACATAAACATTTCTAAATAACACTGTAGCAAAGCTACAACAAAACAGAAACAAAGTTCCACTGTAATTTGACCACAGACTGTTAATAGGATCCCCTAGTGCTCTTTAATAACACTCAGGGAAAAGCAGTCAAGTATCTGTTCTGCGATTTACTGCGTCTGCTTCTTTGGTCTCCAGAGCCAGGCAGTTTAAGTACTTTTGTTCAGGAAGATTGCATTCTCACCATTGTGTGCCAGAATCCCAAATCATGACATGGCTCTCTGAAGTGACCTGACCACCCCTTGCTGGCAGGGAACCTCCTGCTGTACCAGCAGCCATATTTGGATTCAGCAAGCAAGCTGCTCTTTTATTTTTAACACCAGCCCAATTTAGCGGATGTCAGAGCTGAGCCAAGTTGAGGCTCCTTACCTGCAAGGCCAGCTAGCTCACCCCGACTGGCTTCAAGTTCATTCATTAGCTGGTCTTTTTCCAGTTTCATATTGTTAAGTGCATGGAGCCTCTCAGTGCAGGTGTTAACCAGTTTAACCTTCTCCAGTTCCAGTTCACTCAGTCTGGCTTCCATTTCATGTATTCTGGTTTCTTTCTCATCCTTTGCAATCTACTTACATAAAAGACAATGTTAACTATGTGCAATACACATAATTACACAAAATAAGCACAAAGATGTGCAGACATCATCATTACTTTAAATCTTGGTTGTCAGTGAAGAGTTTGGGGCAAGAAAGAAAGTCAGAGTAAAGTAGACAGATTAGTTCTGTGAAAATTGCTAATCCAGGCAAAAAGGGTGCAACAGAATCTCATCTGCTGGTTTCCACCATGTTTAACCTTAGCAGGTATATTATATGCAAGTTATTTCCATCCTTTACTAGCAGCACTTCCATATTCACCCCTAATTCTCACAGAAGAGAATGAGATTCCCCATCTGGAGTGAATTTGTTCTGAAGACACTGACCTGCATAAGACTGCCCTATCCTGTAATTCTTGACAGAGTAATAAGCAGTTCTAAACAGTTTCTTCAGTTTGGAATTCTGAGTGCTTACTGTGTATTATTTTTCAGTAACACTTTGTATTTCTGGTTCTGTTACTGGTGTGGACAACTGTACCACTGAGGACAGCATGTTATATTCCAGCTTGCAGAAGCCTCTTGGCAACTGCTTTTTACCAGTGAATTATTCATTTTTGGTGGTAATATTCTCTCTGCCCACTACCTCTTTTATTGCTGCTAGGATTCAAGCTGCATTAAAACCACAGTATTAGCACATTAAGACGGACATTTAAAAACAGAAAATATTTACTGTATTACAAAGACATAAATAAAGCATTGTTTGCACACCTTCAGTTCTTCTGCTTTCAGTTTCCAGTCATCTATTTCTTTTATAAGCTGGGATTTCTCAACTTCTATTGCTCCAGCAGCTCGACTGTGCTGGCCCACAATCTGGGTCATGATATCAATTTGCTTTTGGAAGATCTCAATAATCCTTTGCTTCTCTGATATCTGCAGTTTCAGTGCTTCACACTCTGACTGCACATGATCTAAATGGTCCTCTTCATTCTTGAGATGTTGGAACTCTTGTATCCTACTGCTAAGTTGTGAATGCAGTTTCTCAATTTCCTCACTGGTAACCTCAAGGGCTCTCTCTTTCTCCTGCAGACAGGCTGTCAGATTTGACACAGTTTTCTCAGCAATCTCCAAATCGATCTGTTTGGCTGTAAGATCTTCTTTAACTTTACGGAGCGTGTCCTTGGTTGACTCCAGTTGGACAGTCAATGAGGATATTCTTCCAATGCTTTCATTTTTTTCCTTAATTGCAGCCATCTGAATAACAGAAATATAAAGCTCAACCAAGAGAAACGTTTATTTCTACCTTTAAAACTTTCTGTCACATTTTGGTTTTTCTAGAGTTCACCATAAAACATCTGGGCTTTACAGGAAAATTAGGTCAGCATGATCTAGTCTACAATGACTGTGTGATTCTTGTTGTTTTCTTTCCTTTCCCCATCTTAATAAGTAAAGTATTGCTCAGAATATTGGGTGTTTATTATGGAAAATGGAAAAGGTTAAACTGATGGGAAAAAAACCCAACAAAACCACAAACCTGCAATTTTAGTATGAAATTTAGAGCAGCTGAGGCAAAAGAACTTTAAGTGTTAGAACTTGACTGACAGCACTGTAATTTGGGGGGGGGGGGGGGGGGGGGGGGAAGTATATACATGAATAATTTATACTGATTTTATTCCTGCAGGCAGCAATGTGCACCATTTAAAGCATCAAGCAGTGTGACTCAGGATATGCTAACAGTACAAAATAGAAACAGGGGAAAAGAATGAACTTCCTGGTGGGAGGATTTTAAAGGAAAAATAATGGATTGAGAAGATGTAGAAGGCTATGTGAGGTAGCACAAGCCTGTCGTTGGGTCGAAACACAAAGTAATTAGCTTGATCTTTACCCATAATGCAAAGAGGGTTACCTAATTACAGCTCATTTCTGAGGGGCTGAAGAAGAAAGAGGAATGTACTACAAATCAGTGTCTAGGAATCTACTTTGTCAGAATTAATTCTTTCTGACATAGCACTGCATTCAGCTTAGGTTTATAAACATAAATGTCATTATATTTTCATTAAGCACTACATAAATGAAAGCATTATGAAGGCCTTTCATTTACCAATTATTCTTAGAGAAAATACTACCTTCAATAGTTTGTTTGTTACACCTGCCAACATCAAACTTTCTGGAAATTTACACAAGGTTGTTTCAGAGGTTTATAGTCAAAATCAAGCACACAATCAGCAGAACATTCATTTTCTCCTAAGCCTTGTATGTCAAAAATAAATATTTAAATAATGGTTCTACATCTTCATAAGTAATGAGAAGTGAGGACTGGATAGGTCAGAAAAGGGAAAAAATTTGAGAAAAAATAGGGAAAAAATGCAGATTTTGAGTGTAATGTATTTGCATCTTTGGAAGCACAATTTTGCCACGTTAGCCGCAGAGGCCCCCCATCCCATGGTAACCAGTTACAATGCTTCTACCTGAAGTAAAGACCCTATTTGGTGTTCTTTCTATCCTGAACACGATCACATCACAGCTGCTTACCAACCTTGTACTCCATTTGTTTCTGACATTCAGTCCTCATTTCCTTTGCTGTGTTTTCCATACACTGCAGTTGCTTGGTTTTGTTATCTAGTTGTCTCTTTAGATGGTCAATGGTGATGCTGCTGTCTGTGTTCTGATCCCAGATTCGCTTGTTCTGCTCTTTTTCTAGACTTAGTTCTATCTCTTTTTTACGCAGTTCAAGTTACAAGAAATTAAAGTCACATCCCTCTTTAAATCCATTAGGATTTTTTTCTTCTTTCTCTTAACATCAGCAACATTCAATTACACAATTTGATAACTGAACAGGGACCACTATATGGATTTACACTTAGCAGAAGACAGGAATATCGGCTAAACTAGTCTGACACCTCTTACATGTTTTCTTCCAACAAAGCAGTAAGTTTCAACTTACTGCTGCTATAGTTATTTTGAAGCATGTAACACCTCAGCACTGAAGTCTTTCATGTCATTTATATCTATTCAAAAATCAGTGTAAGCTACAAAACTAAAAAATTCGTGTTGTGTCAGTATCAAATGAAAAACAATGAAGCACATGGCATTCCTAGGAAGGCTGCTCTTGATAAATATCCATCTTTACCACTAATAAGAATTTGCCACATGTTCCCCATAGCTTAAATCTTTTCTACCTCAGATGTAACAGTCCATAACTGAAATTATAAATGATAATTTAAAATGTAAATATTGTTAAAAAATCCTGACATTTCAGAGCTATTCATTTTGAAAATACAACTTTAAAATGTGCTCAAACTGAATTATCAATAGGCATTTCTGCTAATCATAACTTTTGCTGTTGTAACCATCTGCATATTGTAAAAGTAAAAAACCAACTAGGAAGCTCAGAGAATGGCAGAATAAAAACATGAGCTGAAGACAGAAACAAAAGGAATCCTAAAAGGAGTTTCCTAACCCTCAATTATACAATGATTTTTCTGACTCCAGTCTTCTCAATAGCTATGTACATTCTGTAGGAAAAGATTTACACTAATATACTCTTGAGTAGGAGAATGCAGTATAGAATGAAATTATTTCAACATCTCCTTCAGAGCACTGTGACAATAACTAGGCAAACAAACCTAATGAAACCACACAAACTAATACCCCAAAATTCAGTCATTAAGGAATAATCTTGTGTAAGAAGAAAAGCAAGGCTAATTATAGTACATGAAGCCAGCTGTGGTGAAATCAACCCTATGTGGCAAAGTTTTTTATACTGTATGTTCAATTTGTGAATATTCTCAATCAGTTATAAAGGAATGTTTAGTGCTAATTAGGAAAATCACAGGGATCAAGGTTCTTGAACAGAGGGACCTAAACTGTGAGGTTAAAGTGAAGGTGGCTCAGCATCTTTAACATGATTTGCATAGGATTCAAGGGTTTTGTGTTTTTGACAAAGTTAATCTTAATACAGCATGCTAATGGCAAAGGCCCTTGAGAAATTTTCTTGACAGCTAATTCAATTTTCTAAATAAGCCTCATAAAAAAATAAAAAATAATCCTCATACCTAATTATAAGGGGGCTGCTGCACTTCATAAACAAGCAATGTGCAAATCTCAACACCATCAGTAGAGAGAGGCTTTTAGAAAGCAAGATTCTTTTCAATACAATCACTTGTTTTTACCAGTAACTGATGAGTCGTGTTATTCAAATATCTAGATTCTTGGCTGCTTTGATCCTGTCCTATCTGAGCTTCTGCCACCTCAGAACGAGCTAGGTGCAACTGCTTTTCAAGATCTTTGACCTAGAATAAAGAAAAACATTCATTAATAATTACCTTAACATATTCTATTTTAAATACTACATTGGATTTTTTCTACTGTCCTTCTAGGTTCTACTCAAAAGAAGACCAAACGTCATCTTTATTCCCTAGGTGTATTCAGAATTGTGTTGTTTTTCAGCGACTAAGATCAATTTCATTGCAGAGTTAACTGACGTTCCTGAGAATGAACTGGCTTCTATTCTGATCCACAGCTGTTAAAAAATTCCTTACCTGCACTGTAAACATTAAATGGAACAGGAAATCAGCCAGTTAAGAAAAAATTCAAGCTCCTTGCTTGATTTGCAATACTATTAGTTAGAAAAGCAAACATAATGTAAACATGACTAAAACACAATCTGTATGGAATCATTCAATAAGACTATATGAAATCTCCTACAGTGCTCTTCTAACAAGCACTTCAGGATCTGCAATCTCTCTTTCGGCTACCACAAAAATCTGGGCATTTCCTTTCTATTTCCTTAAAAATGTTTCTTCAGCTTGTGACAAAACCATCACTTTCCTTCCTCTTCTGCCCCCCTCTTTCATGCATCTGATTATAATAAAAACATAATTCTTCTTAATACTAATGGACATTTATGCAGTGTTAGTGTCAAAACCTGAGGTCTTTCACCAAATGGAGGTTGGGCACATCATGATGAAAAGATGTTGTCAAGGGAAAGTTCTTAAGATCTTTTTATGAAGTTTTCCTTCCCCAAAACTGGACTGGTTCTCCTCCTAGAGCTCCAATGGCTAAATAGTGGAAGGACATTTTGAGGGCCTCTTTTTCCTGTAATGAGCTTAGGTCCTTTCTGAAAGGGGTTCCTCTCATCTTGTGGAGCCCTCCAATAGGAGAAATCTCAGTAAATCCCAGGTTACTTCTCCCTGAATCCCTCCTTACACAACTACTCCATATTTCCACAGAAAATTTAAACCTGAAGTACACCCTCTACAGAGCTCAACAGCTGTATGCAACATTATCAACAGGGCTTTCTCTGACAGTGACAGAAAGAGATGTTCTTGCATAGGACCCTTCCTGTACAATTAAGTTAATTTAGGGAAAAGTTCATCCCGAGCATATATTCAGCCATATTCACACTGTGTTTAATGATATAGTGAAGTCTGCCAGACACACTGAGGTCTAACAGCAGGTTTTATGTAGCATATACAAACAGATCACTTACATATTTAGATTTATATCTACTAAAGTACCACATTTTTCTGACTGCTGAAACTGTCTCATGTCAACAACTTATAGAATCATAGAATCATAGAATAGTCAGGGTTGGAAAGAACCTTGAGATCATCTAGTTCAAACCCCCCTGCCATGGGCAGGGACACCTCACACTAAACCATATCACCCAAGGCTCTGTCCAACCTGGTCTCGAACACTGCCAGGAATGGAGCATTATTCTTAGCCCTGCCCAATTCTGCAAGCTGCTGCAACTTCAACATACTTTGGCAGGACCTTCCCCATGTCTACTGCCTGTTGCACGAACCAACACACTTTTCTGATTTTTTAAACCTTGCTTTTAACAATCCCAGGATTTCATACTGGAAGAAACCATGAGGTGTCACCCTTTTCATCCTTTCATCCTCAGTCATCTTTTTCACACTGGTTCTGATCTTGCAAACGTCATTTATGTAACAGCCTTTTTCCAGGCTGAAGAGTCCTAATCAAGCTCAGCCATTCCTCATACTGAAACTGACACTTAACTTCATCTTTGGCTTTAGTTTTCACCTACTCTCTTGAAAATGTTAGTTGATAAGGTTTTTACCCCACCAGAGAAGCCCTGGAGGAAGCCATGTTGTAAAAGCAAGACATACATTTATAAAACCTTTATTTAGATTCTCTCTCACATCTTCCAAGGAATGACTCCACATAACAGCCTAAGATCAAATTATCTCCAGCTATCAACTCGTCTCTCACTAAAGTCTCCCTTAGCAATTCAGTTTATTACACTTATTTTTGAAAAGCAGTTTTTATTGGATAAAGTAGCATATTCTTTCATAGATATACAACCCAAGCATTTTCTGGAGTTGCTAGACTGTGAAAAATAGACTTATTTATTCCCAGTTTCCAATTTCACATGTGTTACAAGTTAAGCATTCTGGAAGGCAACATGCCTATGGAATATACACTATAGTTAGAGCTATAAATCTGATACGACCTTATGCTGTGCACTGCATGATTTGAATCAAAAGAATTCAGGTAAAGCCGACATGAAAATATACCATATATTGTACCCTCCTTGAAGATGAGATACAATAATGAATATTTATTTACAAATTCCCTACAGGTCAGTTATGATGCTGTGAAAAGTTACTTTTGGAACCGACTAATGTGAGGTTTAATATATGTCAATCAATGGGATTGACAGAAGCAGAAACCTACAGAAATGATAAACCACCTTCCTGCTGTTTTACAGTGCAAGTACACACGCACCATTGCTTTACACTCTTGACCTGCACATCCCTGCCATTCCATTCTCAGACCTTTTTGGATCAGAGACCATGAGCTCTGCCAAACTTCATGGAACTCCTGTGACCTGAACTTTCCCTCTTCAACAGTATGTTGGAGAAGGATGCCTAAATCCTCATGACTTGTAACCTAAGATGGATTTGGATCCATCAAGCATTTCTGCATAGATCAGCTCCACTGATTTTTAAAGAGAGTGGACAGTAACCATTTACAGATAATTTTCTAAAGAAAACATAAATTATCTTTCACCACAAATAAGAAGGAATTTAAAGATATTCAAATTGTTTATAAAACTGGAAACAAAAGCAGTGAAATAACTGAAAGATGCAGTGGGTATGATATAGAAATGGGATACAAAATGCTGCAGTTCAAGACATGGCAGAGATTTTGTGTGTAACTGTAAGAAGTTCTCTCTATCTGCTGGCAGTAACTCCATGCTGTACTACCTAGGAAAGAGTTGGGCTTTGGGCAGCAGCAGGGTTAAAAAAAATTGACAAGATTAATGTTTTCTAATGGGATTAAGAAATAGTTTGAATACACATGTGCTGCCCAGACCCTCTTTTTTGCCTGTATTGTATTCAGCTGGTAAGAAGCCTTTGGATTTCAATTAATGTTAAAGATTCTTAACTCACAAGTGGGGCATCTCCAGGAACCTAAATGCTTCTCAATCACTGCTGTAATCAAAATGTCCTCCCATCCTTCCACTTACCAAGACAAAAAGTTACCAAAACATTTTTCTGGGCAGTACAACATAAATAAGAAGCTATTTTTAGTGCCTGTTTTTGCTGACATATTTTCCTGCAGTACAGTACAATAATGTTCTTGTCCTCCATGTACAAGTGATGTTTGCAGTGCAAAATCATTCATTTCCAGAAGGCACCATTAGGTTATGCTCTCAATACACTCAGCAAAACTATTCTGTTCAGTGAGTTTTGCAGAGATATTTTGTGCTAAAAAGAAAGATAACGTGTTCTTAAAACTAATACAAACAAATCAAGTCAAGGATGAGGCAATTTATCTTATTGTCCACACAGTTTTTCTGAAGCAAACCCTTATAAAAATACTTTTCTTATATACCTGGAACATCCCAGGCATATACACAGTTTCATTGGCACTAATGCTAACACAGAAATCCATACGCACCTTGTCTTCATATATACTTTTAACTTCTTGTAATTCAGAACGCAGCTGACAAACTGCAGATTCCAAGTGACTAACTTGATGTGCATGCACTGAATTCTGATTTCTTGTTCGTTCTCTAAGAAAATTTTTAGGTGGAGAAATTAGAAACTGTAAGAACCATGGAAGTAAAAAACATCTTGTTGTTTTCATTGCAATCATTATGACCACTGAAACTCACTGCTTTGCAGTAGGATTATTACTCACAGTGGGATGACATAAAAATTACACCCCCCTACTGGTTAGATTTGCTGATACCCATCTCACATAAAATTACATAATTTGAAATCCTGCTGCTTTCTGTTCCCGATAATAACTCATTTATTCCCAAGCAAGTCCTAAGAAAGGCAAGTCTGCTTTCAAATGCACCCAAACTATTCTACAAGCAGAAATTAGAAGCTTTTGCATGGTCTCAACCATGCAAATCAGATATTAATGCATACTCACATTTTAATCTCATTTTAGGCTTGCAACACTGCATGGCATATCCTCATTTTTTTTCACTGATATTTTGAGGACTGATTTCTGAGTTGTCAAGTGGCTGATGAGAATTAGTGTCTTTTTATTCTCACTCAATTGTTACCAAAGTCAACAGAACCAAAACATCTATTTATCCCAAATGAAACTACCCTTTCTTTAAAATTATTATTCATCACTATTTGTACATGTATGCAAACAACCCAACTGTTTACCCATCCTTGTTTGTGAGTCAACTGAAAATGCTGCTGGAAATTAATTTTATATCTGAATCCACAGAACATTTAAAAGACAAAGGTCACAGTGCAACAAAATAAAAACCAAAACTGCAGGGCAGAGAGCAGGGTATATAAGCAGCATAAGCTTTCTCTAAAGTTAAGGTTACTCTTAACATTTTCTATACTATAATCACAAAACATACTGAATGATCTTCATCTGGCTTTCCATACTATTTGCACAGCTATATGCATTGTGCTTTATCAGTCAGTGCTGCCACCTCCTGTTCATGCTCACTTACTAGTTGCTCAATCTTATTTCAAAAGAAAATACTGGTTAACAATTTTAGTCTTGCAAGTAGTAACTTCTGCACTGAAAACATAGTGATAATTTCCAATATTCAGAAATGTAACCATTTTGATGTTCTATTATGAATGCAATGTTATATATTGAGTTACTGACCAGGTAACCATATAATTCAGGTGGATAGCTGGGGAAATTAGTACTTCTTGAAGATGGAAGGATAAAGCTCTTAGTGAAATTAATGAGAAAAAGTTGATGCAACTATCAAAGTGACTGTTTTCAGTATTTTCTTTCAATGGTCTCCAAACAAATTCTAGATGTCCACCTAAGTAGCCAATCACACTTAGAAAATTAAGGTGTAGAGATTCTTTCAAAAAAGTAGGTTTTTTATGCAGTGAATAAAACAGGAGATTGTCAGCATGGAAGGAAAAAGCAACAGAAAGTCAAGAGCAAAGAAACATCTGGAGTGGAACAATTATTAAGTCCTCAAAAACATTGCTTGTTGCCCACCCAGCCACTTCCCCCACCCCCCCAGTATCATCATCATCAGAAAAGAACTATCTGTGGAACACGTGAGAAAACATCTATTTATGTTATACAAATAAATAAATGGAGAACAGGTACCTATTTTGGTGTTGCTGAAGTAGCTGTTTTGGGGTTTGTGAATCTTTCTTCAGTGACTCAAGTTCTTCTTCTACCTATTGCAAATAGATGACAATGCTAATGCCTACAGAAGAGACACACGAAACTAGATTTCAAAGTGTAATTTCCCTCCTTTTGCTACCACCTTACACTGTGAAACCAGTTACACGCAGTTAAATTTTGGCAATAAATCCAACCTCAAGTTCAGGGTAGTGTAAAAGATCGGCAAACCAGCACCTGTCATCTTAACTGCAAAGCAGCATTTGTATGCCTTTATGCCGTAACCATTTCCTTCAGCTGCTTTAGATGGGAGGTCATAGAGTTATCAAAAATACCTTCTGAAAATACAGAACATAAAAGTCTTGGAAGGAAAAGTATAACTTTCTTCACTTACCAGGGCAACCTTTTCTTTGAGGTATGACACCTCTGAGTCTAAATCTTGCAGTACGTCAGCAAGTCCTGTGCTCAGGCTGTGCATGTGGCTGCTAGTAATGTTCTCATGGTCACAGAGTTTCCTGCCTGTGCTGTCTTCGTAGTCCATGAGGATGCCATGGAGTTCCAGAAGTACTTCTTCGTGGCTGTGGACCATCTTTTCCAGATGTTCAGTTTGGCTGTCAGCCTCCCTTAGCATCTCCTCCTGCAGGTGGCCGGCAGCTTCCAGTTTTTTAATAGTAGTTTTTAGCTGTATTTTGATATTCTCTTGGCTCTGAGATTCCTTTTGTCTGAATTGGGAAAATGATTAAATAATTCAGAAAACAGAATTCACAACATAGATTTTTATCCTGAATAACAGGTATAATACTTATCTGCCATTATTTTTACAGCTACACAGTAAGCCATTTTCTAAACCAGGGTGCCACAGTCTCATCATTGTCATTCCGGAGGGCAAGTTTCTCATTTAGGAGATGTGGTGTGCCTCTCAAAGCCCATATATACACTCCTCACAACACATCTGTCCTGTCTTTATACCTAGCATCCTGAAGCACATCTCTTTCCAACTGCACTTCCATCAGTTTGGTCTGCAAATCAGCAATGATCAACCTTAAGTTGTTTTTCTGTTGCTCATGTAGCTCAGTAGTCTAAAGGAGGAAAAAACACCAAAGATGCTAAACCAACCAAAGTATTAAATAACCCCTGCCACAACCCCCCAAAAAAGAGAAAGAAAGAAAAGAGAAAGAAAAGAGAAAAAAAAGAGAAAAGAAGAAAAAAGAAAAAGAGGAAAAAGAGAAAAGGAAAAAAAGGGAAAAGAGGAAAAGAGGAAAAAAGGAAAGAGGAAAAAGGAAAAAAAGAGGCTGAGAGCAGCAAGGGTATGTGAATTAAGGGTTTTTTTTTAATATTTCTTAGTTAACTTGCTAGTCACACTGTGCTGTCATGGACTGACTATGCATGAAAGACTGCTACAAGGATCATGCCAACATTACTACTCATTGTCTATTTCTGTCAAATGGCACGTGGGAATCATGATGGCCATGTACAATTTACAGCAGCCAAGTGGATGCTCAAAACAGTGCTGGTGAAACTGTCCAAAGACTCAGCAATGACAAAACCAATAAAAGCTTGTCTATAATTTAAGAAGCTGTCCCAAACTTGCAACTCACTTCATTCAGCCTTTTCTGCGCATCTCTACCTTTCTGCGAGTATTCTTCTAGAATGTTTTCCATGTGTTCTTTGCCAGCACCACTCACGTTTTCCTTCTCAGAATCAGTATGTATTTCATATTTGGAACAGAAGATATTATTGGGTGGACTGCTAGTGGTACTAGAACAGGCTGAGCTTTTCGTCACTGTGCTGAGAATGGAAGAAGCTAAAACGTTCTGGTTGCTGAGAAATGGACTAGCAGCACCTGAAAGGCAGATAAATTTAACTGCTGAAGCAAAAGTCATATGTGAGAATAATCCATCATCTGTACAACTGGGCATTTGTGCCTCTTCGTGTCTACCAACAGTACAACCTAGGAATCAATCCCCCACTGGCTGTGTGAAACTGGGTGTTCAGAGAACACTTCAGAGCTGCTCTGCCTTTACCTTGGGCTTGTGCCGACAAGAGCTGTGCATGACACAGGGCCTAAAGAGGATTCAACTTAAAATACATAACATGAACTTCTAAATCACATAACAGTCTGCAATGTTTACAGTAATTTACTCCCAAATGTTCTGAAATCTATTTAATACTTGCCCACACTAGGCATATTGCCACTTGGTAAAGATTCCTCATGACTCAAAGAATGTATCATTGATTTCACCATGCATTTGGTGGTTTCTCTGTGGACTTTCAGAGACTCTTTTGGCTCTTTTTCCAGTCTCTCCCTGCAGAAAAGCACATAAAAACCTTTGCTGAAAAGGCAGAACTGAATACAGAAGAGTATCCGACTGCTCTCCATCACAAATGAAACCTGACAGGACCAACTGAAAAGTGGAATCAGAAAATTTATTTGGCAACACTGTTGTACTTTCCTGGTTTGCATGTGTATTTGGCAACAGTGACACATCTTCAACAGCTGCAGCTCCACTGTAGTCAACTGAACTATCATCTTTTTCACTAGCAGGCATAATCTATTAAAGTTCAAAGAAGTAAAGCAGCATTTCATCAAAGAGAATTAAGTTGGTTTACCTTCTTAAAATGGATTTCCCTTTATTTCCACATTTCTTCTCCTAGTTGGCCAGTAAAATACTACCTTACTGAGACAAAGCTGGAACTGTATGGTCCACCAAACCCACAGAAATCTATCAAATACTTCATTTGCAGGCATGATAAGATACATCTAAGAGAACTTAGAATCAAGAAACCTGTTTGGTTGTATGAAACCTTGAGCACAGTAGAAAGGAAACCTGTGCCAATACACACCATCTGATCTTATTGGACTTGATGGGCACCAGACAATTTGCTACATTCCTGACAGGGAGTTGGGGGCGGGGGGGGGGGAAGGGGGGATTGTTCAAAGAAAGCAGGCAGATAAGTTAAAAAAAGGCAAAATGATTTTTTCTGACCAAAAGAAATCCATCTAAGTGAGAATACTAGACAGGCTTTGGCAGCTCAGCTCTAAGCAGTAAAGAGACAAAAACTAAGAGGAAACATGAAGAAAAAATAGTTGAGGGACAAACTGGAATGTGAAATTGTGGAAAAACAGTTTAATTGGCAAGTCTACAGTTGAGGGAAGACAATGAGATCGGCAAGGAGAGCAGCTCCCTGTCACTGAGCATCAGTACTCTTGTGTGTACATACCAGGACTGTGACATTCACAAATGACCCAATTACAACATGCACAGTTGATTTCTGCCCACACAGCACTTCTTTTTCACAATGCAACAAGTCCCTATGTCTGTGTACTGCACTTGTTATGCTGCCTCTATGCAGCTGTATTAAGGCATCATGATAAACCTTAATTTTCTTTCTGTGACATTACTGATGAAACAAGATCAGAAGACACTGAAGCAAAGAGAACTACACAGCATAGGGAAAAGCACCCTGAGTTTGTAACTCTGGAACTGGGAAGAAGAGGCAAGGGTGGAGGTTCTATCAACACTGCCCTGTTATTGTGGAGTATAACCTAAATGTGTAAACAGGTTAAAAGAATGACTGTACAAATACCGAAGACTAATAAATTTGACAGTTGGGACAGACATTTAGACTCAGTAAGTCTTTATGTTCTAATTTCCTGGGCACTGTGATGTACTATGCAAAAATGCAGCTTTTTCCTCATAATTTTTCTTGTGACATCTGCCACTAGACACTGTTGCAATGAGTGCACTGGTGAGATTACACTTCAGCCTGATCCACCAGAGTCTGAGTGAATCAGTAAATCAAAGCTTTGGGGAGAAAAATACAATCCTAATTCTTCTCTGTTGGCAATTAATTTTCAAATCATTAATTCTTTGGGAAACACTTTCAAATATTATATAGAATCATAGAATATTATATACATAACTGTACACAAAAATCACTAAATCCAAGTACTCCCTTCTGGGGGAAAAAAAAAAACCCAGACACTCAAAACAGTAAAAATCACTGAATTTCACAAGTATCACTTCTCCAATGCTGAATAATTCTGAATCTAAGAGTAGGGGGAATCACAGACCCCTGCAAATTCGTTCCAAAGTGCAGTACTATATACTGCTTTTTGTGCAGAAATCCTATTGCCAGAGAAGAACTCATTCTGCTGTGGATACAAATTCAGGTATTACCTCCACACAAATTACATCGTGCAGTGTAGTTCGTCCTTCACTGCAGAGTGTCTTGGGCAACTGATACCCTTAAATTTTGTGTTCACAGCTTCCCTGTCACATTATTATAACACATCTTAGGAATCTTCTGGCTTCCATTTTCAGTAAGGGTGCTGTTTACTATAATGACAACAGCAGGTACAGGAATTTATTTAATAACAATTAAAATTTGTGTACTACCTTAATTCCTGGATATTCTTGCTCATTGTAACAGCACCTGTGGATAAAGAGGTGTCTCTTTATTTCTACCATATTACAAATCAACTTTAATGAACACAGATGAAGGCTTTTCTAAGTATCTGCCTGCTAAGTTTTGCAATAATCAGTGGCAAATCATATCCATGACCACTTTCCTACCATGTTCCCAGATAGAGATTTTTTCTACAAGAAATCAAAGATGAGATTTTGATAAACGTCTGCGTTGATCCTGGCTACAAATGTTGTCTATGCCAACCTGCTAGATTAAAGCCAAACCCTGCTCCTCACCAACGTGCTTTTGGAGGTATGTCCAAAGGGAAAGAAAAACTCGAAGTCTAAGGCAAGTCGAGACTTGTACATCTCTGGTTTTGGGAATGTGATTGCTATTAACAGTCCCAAATTACACAATTAATTTATGTGCTGGGGGAGAACTCTGTAAACCTCAGGGGCAGAAAAGGAAAAATGAGGAAAATGTTATTACTCAGGAGTAGCTTTGAGCCAGATGAGGTTTTATTTGCATTATTTGAATTTTCCTGGGTGACTGGTCCCCTAGAAGACATAGCACTATATTGTAAATCAAGAGGTAGCTGTAGTAGCAGTTTCCACACCATGGCCAATTTAATACCTTCAATAAACCCATTAGACTGAAAAAGATCTTTGTAGGTGCTTCCTAAGGGCACATAATGGAGAAAGTAGAATTCTGGGAATTCCAGTCCCCAATTCTGAGTACCAGAAATACTTCCTTAATGGGAAAGCTCTGCCTCCAACCCTTGCATAACCACCCCTGGAAAGTTCAGCTCTACCACCATGACAGGCACTCTTCTTAAACTACGGCTGCCTTGCCACTTACCCTCCCTGGTTTTCCATGAGGAAAAGGAAGACAAGGCTGGTTATGGATCTTCTCAGCGGCAATAGCGGTATGGACCCGGCCAAGCGCTGACAAAATGCCCGCCACGCGCTGACAAAATGGCCGCCACATACAGCTGTCTGCCTGTCTGTGGCAGGAAACGAAGTTCCTGACCGGCCTCCCCAGCCTGAACAGGTCTGTTCCAAACCCCTTTAAACCTCTATGAACCCCTCACACTGCCGCTCCAAGAGGATTTGTGCCTCATGAGGGCAGGCACCCGCTCCGCCATCCCCAGACAGGCCGCTCCCTCACACTGAGGAAGAGTGCTTCGTCCCTTCTCCGGTCTCCTCCTCCCCGGGCAGCAGCCCTCCCGCGGCCGCCGGCCGATCCGAATGGAGCCACCCGCTTCATCCCGCCGCAGACTGGGGTAAGCTGGGGCTGGGACACCGGGACCGAGCGGCCATCGGGTGTGCACCTTCACCCTTTCCGCCGGCCCCAACATGGCTGCTCACATGTGCCACCTCAGGCCATGGGCACCAGAGTTTCAGCGCCCTCACCTCAGCGGGATGGTGATAGCAGGTGGTTTAATGATGCTTGAGAATAGGGATAAAAATCCTGTCATAAGGGCGTAAGAGAGGGCATGCATCATCTTTTTCATGGTATTTAGCTAGCAAAGTATTACTTACTGGGCGGTGACCATGACCCAAGTTGGGGTGAGGAGACTTCCTCCTGCCAGAGAAAACGTCAAAGGGCCAAAAGCATCTTCTCCAAATTTCACACCAATATCTTCAGAGAAGAAATGGTTTTATGAATTCCCAAAAGTGTTTTCCACATAGGCATTCTCAGTTCTTGGTCAGAGAATCACCTGAGAGAGATTATCACCTCAGGAAAGAAAATGATTTGGGTATCTCCCCCATTTTGGATCTTGGTTCGCAGAGTGAACATGCAAGCGTCAATTGTCTGTCTGTCTGTCCTTTC
Organism: Melopsittacus undulatus; assembly: GCF_012275295.1. Classification (NCBI taxonomy): domain Eukaryota; kingdom Metazoa; phylum Chordata; class Aves; order Psittaciformes; family Psittaculidae; genus Melopsittacus; species Melopsittacus undulatus. The sequence goes on along the minus strand of NC_047533.1, from coordinate 71,599,462 downwards.
AAGTTATTCACAATAAAAGCCAACAGCTCATACCAGATACAACATGTTACAAGTTTCTAGGAACAGGTGTATAAACTGGGCCCAAACCAAAATTATCAGAGAGGTGGAGAACTGAAGTCTGGGCAAACTCAGGAGACAAAAAGATAGGCTTATATATTTACATAACTAAGAAGAAAACCAGGTAACATTTCCACAGCAACAACACACCATTTTAATTTCCAAGGGAAGAAAACCATTCACCTAGTGCTAGAGACAAACCTAAAGATGAAAAGTGCTTTTACATGAGTTACTTTAAACTGAGCAAAGAAAAGTAAGAATTAACTGAATGAAAACAGACCTTTGGTCTCCACTCTCCTTACTGAACTGCATCCCAGTTTTCAGTGCATCAGTGGCAAAACACACATGCAGAGGATGGCAAACAGCTAGAGGAAAAAAAGCATTTTTATTGCAACCCCCACAAAAAGAGGCAGCACTGTAAATGTGTACCTTATTTCTACCCGAAAAGAGGCAAAGAAGTTTATATGTAAATATGCTATACAATATCCCAAAGCCACATTTCAGCACTCCAACAACCCCGGGTGTTAACAAAGCATGCAGACTCACCTGGGAGGCAGCCTGCACCTACCTCTGACAGGCACAGGTGAGGTTTGTTTCTCCTGTTGTTTGGAAGGCTCATTGAGACTTGCCTCTTGCCGTGGGGCTGGGAGGGAGGGGGGCATTAATCATCTCGCATTCACTCCTCCTTTTGCATTGCTGCAGGCTGCACATCCGGCTCCCAAACCCAAAAGCCCTAAGGGAGCCACCTGCCCCTAACCCCTTCCCCAGACTCGGTAGCCGTGGGAACAAACTCCTCCCTCTGAAGCCGATCTTGTGCATGAGGGGGAGCCAATAAACGCTGCTCCCAGGGTCTGATTTCTCTGCAAAGTGACATTCAAAGGCTTGCTTCAGTGGGAAACTCGATCGCTTTTCCCCATCAAGGCCTTGGTGGTGTGACTTCTGGGGAGCGTTACCTCTCCTAGTAGCAAGTGCCTTCTTTGTCTAGTGTTTCATGGGAGTCCAGGTCTCTTGAGCATTCCAGCCTCTGCAGCTCTCCCTGCCTCTCCTGAAACAGCAGTTACAACCTGGGGACAGAGTAACTTTCAGGATGTAATTCCCAAATGGCTTTTTTTTCTATTTTAGGAATATCTGTGAGAACAAACATCTAAGTATCACCATAAGTTTACCGGCAAGATACAAATACAAGTGTCTTGTGTTTAAAACAATCAATTTCTCCCACAAAGAGGACTATGAAGTGTGCAGTGGGGGGATATAGCTTGAGAGGAAGGTAATGGAGTAATTTATGACAGTAGAGGCTCTACATCAAAAATGCTTTGGTCATCCCCACCAGCTATGTCAGATTTGGTTAAATGCTTTAACTGTTAAATAATCATCTTATTTTGGAGATCCCTCAAAAAATTAATCTGTTGAACCTTCCATGCTTCTTCATATGCCACATATTAAACAGAAACATATACAGAATTTACCCTTCTCTTTACAGGATGGGTTCAGACACAGGGCTGTATTATCAGAGCCTATTGCCGTGTTCAGCCTTAAATAAGAGCATCTGTAGTCCATCTTGCAAGTAAAAATTACAAGAAATAGCTTGGCACAGAAACCTCTGATCTAAGATAGGTGTATCTAAAACCTGACCAACTGTGCACGCAACCTACTAGGGTAAAGACAAATACTACACTGCTGCTCAATTAAATGAGGTGATGGCTGCCCTGAGCATTTTGTGCTGGTTTCTTTTTCTAAAGTGTGTAACTGAGTCTCAACAAAGGAATGCCCTTAGAATAATAATACTGGATAATTCTGTGTAATCATGGAATCTTTTATTAATTTAATGTTAGAATGAGGACTTTGATGTCCCTGCTTTTGTGTGTTATTTAGTCCATTCAGAGTACAAAACGGCCTGTTTCTCTGGAAAGGCTTACAGTAATATATTGAAAATCAGGGATTGTTATTGCTGAAGTGTCCTCAATGTTGTTACAGGTATAATGCTTGTGTAACAACAACAACCTATATGTTGCAAAGTTTCAGTGTTGTACTGTGTTGTCTCTTTTCTGATTCCTGGTTTCTGATTCAAACTCTTGGTTCAGTAGAGTGATTATCTTTGCATTACATCAGATAGATGAAAATTCATACTCAGAGAGAAAATCTGCAATTCTGCAATTCAGATACCCTGAATTCACCTCTGAGTTGTGGCGGCACTTGTACTCTCCTTGGAGGAGTGCAGCTATTCCTCACATTGACCTGTTGCTTTTCAGTTTGCTTTGAGTAACTGAGGAACACAACTATTTTGTGCCAGAGGCAATACTATATGGAGAGACTTTTTCATGTTCCCCAAAGAAAATTCTTTATTTTCAGACTTTAAAGATAAGGGTCTTTTCCAGCACAAAAGGGATAAAGATTCATGGATTTTGCAGCTTGCCTCTGTTTCTCAGCTTTGTTCTTTTCTTTCACTCTCAAATCTCTTGTCTTTTCCTTTCTGTCTTATTTTTCATATGTCACCTCAGGCCTACCCAGAAAAGCAGGCTTATTCTGTGGCCTGGAATGAAGACAAACTCAAATCCAACCTGCTGTCTGAATAGAGCTTCCCTAGGAATGTTTTTCTTTAGCAACAAATTATGAACACTGGTAACTGATCACAATCCCTTTGGGCCTGTACAAAGTCTTAAAAGTGTGTTCCTTACTATAATCTCTTGTTTAAGATGCAAGACTGACATCTTGTTTGGGATGTAAGACTGACATTCCCTGCCCATGGCAGGGTGGGTTGATTTAGATTATCTTTAATGTCCCTTCCAAGCTAAAACATTTTATAATTCTAAGATTTTACACCATTGATTGGATGGATATATTGCAGTCAGCTCAAGCAGATTGGAGGCACGATAGAAAAGCCATATTTTCTATTTTTCTGTTTCTAATTTTTTTACATAATAAATCTTCAGGAAAATTGTTATCCCAAGAAGAAATTATTCTCTTTATAAGAGATCCTGGGCTGATTCAGGTGGGTTAAGTCTTTTGACATTCATGTTTTGTTCTATCCTACTGCAGATTCAAGTTTCAAGGCTTCAGGTTTCAGGGGAGATGAAGAATCTGTGGCCACTGGTGCTTGAAGGCTGGCTTATTTAAAATTCCTGAAGCTCTTCAGCTTATACAGAGCCCTTTCTGGAAGAAAAAAAAAGAAGTTGTTCTGTGCTAAAACCAGTGAGCTAGGAAGAAGCACTGCTTTCATTTTTCAGTCTTTTCATTCTTCATGTATGACCAGAAGTAAGTCACCCATTCCCTCTGTATCTTGAAAGGTACAAAGACCCACATTTTTATCCCCTTTTGTCCACCTTGAGAACACTAAATATAAATTCTCTCAGACAGGGCTGTTGCAAGCCTTTTCCTTGCTCAGCAGGAGTTTGTGCACCACTAGAAATAGAGAAGACTCCAAAAGCAGGAGTGAATGCAAGGTGATCAGTGTCACCCCCTTCATCCTGAACTTTTTGTCAGCCTGCTTGTAATGACAGTTTTCTGCCAAACATGATATATTGGGTCATCAGTTACACTTCTGCTCTCCTGATGTTCAACTCTGAGCTATTTTAGTATGTCAATCCTCCTCAGAAGTCCCTTCAGTCCAGATGAGGGCTGCTTTATTGTGTAGAACTTCTCTTTAGAGTTAAGTTGAGATAAATTTGCTTCCTCTGAATGTACAGGATATAATTAAACCGCAGGTACATTTGAACTAAGCGTAATTTTTAATTGCCCCAGCCACAAAGGCAGTAACAAATACGTACAGATTTTAGGAGCTGAATTTCCTTTGTTTTATTTCTCGGTTTACCTTTAATCCGACCTAATGATGTGCCAGCTCAGGGACCCAGGTAAGATCAATAACATCACCATAAATAAGATTCTGCTTCCTTTCTGAAAAGGAAAAACATAGCAAATGGCTGCTAACTAAACTGTTAAATATTTGCATTTAAATCAAAGAAGTCAACTAAAACTTGTGACAATTTATAGTGTCAGCAGATAGGGGGTAGCATTGCTCTGATGAACTTGCGAAAGAAACTTGGGCTATTTGAAGGAATTGAGGAAAAGCCAGAGCAGGCACTAGGAAGGAGGCAGTGCCTTTGTTAATGATAAATGTAGGGTCTGATTATGAACACTGAAAAGTGAAATCAATGGGAATTTCTTCTGTTTTAGCAGCGCAGCACTTGACAGTTGACATGAGTCTATTTCAAATTTATTTTCTCTTACACTGGAACCAATGGACAGCACTTTTCTGAACTTCTTGGTCTTTTCCATTTCACCCCAACAGTATCTCAGCTCTGTCCTGAGGGGAACTCCTCATAGAATAATTTCTTTCTTGTCGCAAACAGTGGTAAGCTATTTGTGCTATTTGAGGGTCTTGCCAGAGGCAAGATGAGGAAAAAACTTTGTGCTTCATACTTTAAAATGTTTGCATGTAGGTGAATGGTGAATACTGATTTACTTGTATTCAGCACTGAAATCTATTTCTCAGAAAAATGAGTTTTCAGCTAAAGCACAGCAATGCTCATGTCCACGTTGTTAAAAATCTCACTTCCTTCATCATTACTGTGATCTCTGGTGTTCAAAAAATCCATGTGTTTCTTGGGGCGTCACCAAGAGAGAAGGCTCAGTTTCTGTATGAGAAATGTATGGGTAACACAGATAGGAACTAGATTCTATGAGCACCTGATGGATTTTTAGCTCCTGTGTGGAATAAGAGCCTGCTGAGAAAGCAGCACAGTATCTGAGAGCCCTTTTGGGGTGACTGATATTTCCTTAGCTGATCATGGGTCTCTGACATACGCAAGCACCTGTATGTGATCTTTTCAGAGCTGGATTAAGTGTAAAGGACTAGTAAATCTGGAGGTAGGAGGGGGACAAAATTATGTGCAGGAAAGCGTCAACAATTTGATAGAATTATTGGAAAAAATGGTGTTGGATTCAGCACCTTAAATGAATTGCAGCTCTCGAAGAGAAGAAAACCTGTACCTCAGAAATTATGTTGGTAACTGTTAACTGTCAGCCACTGTAGGCTATGGGAAAAATACAGCTTGTGCTGAAATTCTGGGGTCTGCAGACAGGTGCAGTGACCAACATTTTGTACTGAAAATTGATAGAATCCAAAGAAATACCTTGATTTGTTAATAGGCTGGCATGTTCTTATATAGTCTCCAGTAGTCCTGATGGCTATGGATAGGAGAATGTATGGCTCCAAGAGACAGCTCCCAGAGCCTTAGCCTGGCTCTATAATGTCTGTGGAGGGACAGAAATTAATTGCTGTTTGTGGTGACTTGGAATGAGCATTTTTACAGTGAAACACTAGGAGAGTAAAACTACAGAAATCTGATTTGAGTCAGGCAAAACTGTGAGTTCTGGATAAAAGGAATGGGTGAGCCCGACCAGGATGTGAAGCTAATGAACACTCAGCCTGTGGGAGGGAAGCAGGGTGGACAAAGCTCAATATAAGCAAGGACTGAGGATCATCTACCATGAAAAATAAAGGGAGGGGCCCTCTCTTCTGAATTCCTTTCCATGGCTATTGGGAATGAGAGCTGGGATGCATGGGGCAAGTAGTAGACTCTGGAGAAACAGTAACATCTTAAAGGGGATGAGACTGGGCAGCATGTAGGGCATGAAAAAATGCAGATTTCTGGTTTGGAATCACAGCTCCACAGCTTTTCCCCCTCTTTACAACTTCGAAAGCCCGAAGGAGAAATGATGCATACCCTAGGCACTAAGACCAAAGTTGGGGTCACCTTGGAGGCACATGCACTACTATTTATCTACTCAGCTCTGCCAGCAGAAGAGGGAGCAGTCTGTGGGCTGCCATCTTGATCATGCACTTCAAGGGCTGATAGAAAACAGAAAATGTTTTTAACACCTTCGCTGATGTCAACACCAGTTTAAAGGATGAGTCAGATCCCTGAGTGTAAATGTATATGTGCAAGAGATGCACCCACATTGATAAATTCTACAATAGTCATTGGTAATTGCCAAAATTCATAAAAGTATCTGAAATTCTTAGTGTTATTTCTTATTCCATACACTGAGAAAGCACCGGCCTTTTATGACAATTTAAATGAGGGAAAGAAACATGTCTAGGGAAGCTGATAGATTCCGTGCAGAGGAAAAGCACTTTAATGAGAGCAAAATTATCAGCAGTGTTCCACTGTGCTGATTTGGAACAGGTCCATTGTAGTCAGCAACTGTCGGTTTGGATTGTTAGAATTCCTTGGCAAGTACAATAGAAAGATGATGGTTTCCGGGGCATAATAAAAGAGTGAGCCTCAGCTTTTGCACACTGCATTTTATAATTGCATGCTTGATGTGCACAATTGGGCAGCACTGCCTTGCTTGCCTTAATCCATCTCTCTCCCCCTCTCTCTCTCACTTCCTCAGCCTCCCTCAGAGCAGCAGTAGCTGCTGCAGCTTTAGCAGATCATCGGGGGAGCGCGGAACATAAAAAGAGTTCAGTCATCATCTTAACTATTTTCCCAAAGGATTAATTTCACCTGCTTTTCCAGTTTTCCTGACAGACTTTTTGCGCTTTTTAATCCAATAAATACGGAGTTATTTCACATTTTAACCCCCTCTTAAAAGTTTTAGGAATCGACTTTTTTTTTGCCTCCTCCCCGAGCTTTTTTGTTTTGTTTTTTTTCCTACAGGTCAGAAAATTGTGGAGTGAGCAGACAGAGTAACTGAGAGGAGGTAGAAGACACTTCCATTCTTTCCGTGCACTGGGCTGAGGCAAAAAGGCCATTGTAATGGTAAATCGTATGCAGAAAGGAAGAAAGGACTGATAATCAATCACAACTGAAGCATTCGTTTGGATTGTGGCAATTTGCTGGCCAGGGGCTTTTAAATCTGTAAACTTTTTCTAGATTATTTTTTTGCCTGCACCTTTAAAACCATAGGTTTGATATAATGAAAACAGAAAACCTTTATAGTGCCCAGGATACCTGGAAATGGGGAAAGCACAGTGCTGAAACACCAATAAAACATCACACTTCTGAAGGAGAAACAGCATTTTGAAATGTTGATGGGAAATGTTTTTAACCCATCACCTTGGACTCCAGCTCTGAAGAAAAATTTTGTGTCTCAGACTCTTTTTGTTTCACCTCTTCAGGGATGAAGAGGGCTTGTGGGCTTCCGAGGACAGCAACTTTGTTGTTTTGTGATTGCCTGCGTGGGTTTTGTATTTGACTATGTGATAGCACAGATGAGGATGTTAGACAATATTAACACCAGCATATCATCTTCAGAGTGCAGCGTTACCCATAAAGGAAGATATATCTACCTGGAGGCACTGCTTCTAGGAGGTGCTCCATGGGGATTCACACTGAAAGGCGGACTGGAGCACGGGGAGCCCTTAATCATCTCAAAGGTATATTTTTCTTACTTTACATGAAAATGCAAGCAAGTTAGAAGTGGTGCCCATTTAAAGGGCAAGACCTATAAAATAACACTGAAATGTTATATTTTACACTGTGTTTGGCTTGGTTTTGAAAGCTATTGAGCACCTATTCAAGTTAGTAGGTTTGTTCAGGAGCTATGTGTTTGAGAAACATGAGAGCTCTTATCATTGTTTAACTATCAAAGTGCAGGTTTTGTCCCACAGGAAGTATCTCGGCTTCTAGAAATCGGTTCTATTTATTTCACTCTTGTAAATTAGAGTGAGTAGGGGACTCTTACGAGGTGATGGTGTGTCAGGAAGTCATAGCCTATCTGAGCATGTTCAGTAATCCATCACCGCCTTGTCTGAAGAGAGAACCTAAGTGCTTTAAGTCACAGGATGTGATGTTGGCTAATTAGAAGTGTGTGTGTGTGCAAACAGAATAATAAATACTCCTACCTATTTGGTATGCGTATGTATTATATTATGCTAGTGGTTTTCTCACCCTACATACTCTGGATATTAGATAACTATGCCTCCAATATTTTCATTATGTCAGTTGTTCATGATTGAGTATTGTCAACAGGCAACTAGTAGTATAGCTTGAAAGGATATTTTGTGGGAAAAAAGATGGAAGGAGTTCTTCATTCTCATCAGAACAGGGCTGTTAAGAGTGCCAAGTTACCTCGAGATTTCAGATTCTGAAGACAACATATTTTCAAAAGTATCAAATTGAATAGATGAATATCTAATATATGTTTGACCTGTAGCCAGTAAACTGTTTTGAAAATACAATTTAGGTAATCCTGAATTTTAACTTGTAGCAGCTTTTAACCATTTTTCTCTTCTGTGCATTCTGCTTGTGCAGCATGCATTTATATAACAAGCTGCTAGGTGCATATATGTGATTATGTCTCATCTTCCTCTATCCCGTACACTAGGATGTATGTGGGGAATTAAAGAGTCAGAGCCAATGACAGCTTACAGAATGCGGTGATAATCAGTCAATGAGAATCAATGTCATTCAGAGCCTGCAACTCACTGTGCAAACACATTCACATGAAAACTGTCAGTCGCTTGAATAGTTCACCTGAAATAATTAACTTGTAATTAGCGCATCTACATGTGGAAAGGAAGAATGGGGGGAGCTTCCATAAAAGTTCTGTCATTAGAAAGGGATTTCAGAAATTTCACCTTATGGAAGTGTCTGGCATAACCACATGAAGGAAAAGTAGCCTCACTGAAATAGTGTTGTGCGTTTGCACTTTGTAAACTTGAGGGACTAACACTTCAACCGGGTTGTTCACTCCTTTTGGTAGTGTTCTGCATCTGTAAGGAAGAGGTTTCTTTTTGCTATGACATTCTTCCACAATGTAAAAAGTGCCACCCCTTTTTTAACAACTTTGGCTGGGGGCAGGGAGGCAGAAAGGGAGAGAGATGGCTCTAGCTGCTGAGCAGTAATTCATCTATGGGATTTGGTTGCCACAACAACCAGGCCCCTTAATGTCAAACACGCCTGGAGTGTGCATAGTGCCACTGGGAGCTGTGTGACTTGTGCCTGCTTTCTGTGAAACAACACTGCAAAAATGTGGTGGCATTTTTTGGTTGGGTTGGTGGTTTTTTCACTTGTAGCTTCTACTTGGTTTGTGCTATCACTGTTAGCATTTTGCTGTTTTCCTCATGCATTGCTGATAGAGAGCTGGAGCATGTGAAAGTTGTGCTTTCAGGAATTCATGCAGTACCTATGGCTGCTTCCTGGTTTCCAGTTTCAGCTGAGAAATTCCTGTTGTGTGTGAATTCGCTATGTACTCTTCAGAATTATTTGCATATTAGCCATTTAGTTAATTCAGTATTCTTCTAGTTATGCTGAGATGTATTGAGAAACTGTGCAGAAATGATAAATTGAATCATGTTATGGGTTGAATTCTGTACTCACACACATTCATAGAAAGGTTTAGGTGGGAAGGGACCACTAAAGGTCACACTACTCATGCAGGTTGTCGTGGTTTAAGCCCAGACGGCAACCCAGAATCTTGCAGCCGCTCACTCACTTCTTCCCTTTTACCCCTGCTGCTCCCAGAGAGATGGGGAGGACAATCAAAAGAATGTAACTCCAAGGGATTGAGATAAGAACACTCCAGTAACTAAGGTATAACACAGCAACAAAGGTATAACACAAAACCACTACTGCTACCACCAATAATAATAATGGTAAGGGAAATATCACGGGAAGACAATACAACCATTCACCACCCAATGACCGATACTCAGCCCAACCCAAGCAGTGATCTAGCCCTTCTGGGTAACTGCCCCCAGTTTCTATACTGGGCATGACATGCTGTGGTATGGAATACCTCTTTGGCTCGTTTGGGTCAGGTGTCCTGTCTCTGCTTCCTCCCAGCTTACCCTCCTCCCTGGCAGAGCATGAGATTCAGAAAGTCTTTGGTCAGAGTAAACATTACTTAGCAACAACTAAAACCATTGGTGTTATCAGTGCTGTTCCCAGGCTGAAAGTCAAAACCACAACACTGCATCAGCTACTAAGGAGAAAAATGACTGTTACTGCTGAACCCAGGACAAGGTACACACTAGGAATGAAAATATTACCTATAAATATCAGAAAATGTGGATATCAGGTTTTAATTCCTGATTATTCATAATTAAGGTAGAATTGCTGTTTCTGTTTCAGCTCCCTATTCTGTTTTGGCAAATACATTATGTCCACTTAACTGTCTATTTGTATCGACAGAGTGGTATTAAATGCCCCTAGTGTAAATAAAAATGTAGATTTCAGCAGACATTGAAGCTGGTACCCATGAAAGCTTGCAACATGACTTAAACCAATCAAAGTAACATTGATGTATTGGTATAGAATACTAGACAAGTAGCAAATCTGTGTGAATGTAGTAGTTCTGTCTAGCCATCAGGAGCTGATAATCGTTTGAGATCCACAAGTGTTCGCCTGTCTCAGGTTCAGACCAAAGGCTGTGATGAAAGTTAAAACCCAAAATGAGTGAATTTACAAAGGGCCTGGGTGTATGAAAACTTGTTCTTGCAGCTCTGACATATTTTTCCACCAGTAATATGCCAAGAAATTGCCCTGAAGCAATGGGAGCAACAGTTGGGAGTACAAGTTGCAAATAAAGAGACCTATAATCTCAGCTAATAGAAGGTGCTGGTTTAGGGATATTAATAGCGTAGTATTAGTATCACCTTTGAAGTAAGAACATTTGCTGTATAGATGTATTACTGTGCTTCTGTGCAACAAGACAGGTGGTTTCTTGGTGTGCGTGTGAAGCTGAGTGCACAGATAGGCAAATTTACAGTTAAACTAGTAAGTGCTTTGCTGAATCAGCCTCAATGATCAGCACATCATGCAACCAAGTTTAAAGCAACATGTCAGAAATGTTGGCTTTGAAGCTCACATGAATTTAGGTAGTTAAAGCGGGTGACATTTTTGTGCTAATGCTGTTCTTTTTTAACCTGTGGAAAGACAAACCAGTTTCATAACAGCTAATTCAAAGTCCTCAGAACAGGTCTCTTCATAATGCATTTTGCTGGAGGTGGGAGCAGACCATAATCAAATTTATTACATCCATCTCACCTTTCCCCCTCTCCATAAAGGAAGCTGCTTTGGCAATTTTCTCCACTCAATTTGTTTCTATGTCATTTCTAGACTGACTATATGTAACTCACCACATGAAGGCTGTAGAATCACTACTTTGTGTTATGATTCTGTCAGTATAGGACATTTAAAAGAACACAGTGATTTTCAAAGAAAAGAAATTTGGAATTGCTAATAGTGTGTCAGCAAAATGGAAACTCAGGGTGTTGACTATCCTGGAGCAGCACTCAGCCACCCTGGGGATATAAGGACATTCCCTTTGTCTTCTGGAGCTGCCTGCTGGAACACAGCACTTCAGGACTGTGCACGATACTCCTGGTATGCCACCTCAGCCTGTGAGAGAGCTTCAGAAATAAGTGTTGTGGAGTCTACCCAACATTAATTTTTGTTGTACCAGAATGAAAGGGGTGAAAAAATGGGCCTCACCTCAAGGGAACATCCAAAACCCTAAGTTAGCACCAGAATGTCACTGGTTAGCAACAGGACAGTGTCCAAAAAGATAAGTCATGGGCTGCAAATTAACAAAATGGGGAAACTTTTGTATGGATCCTCTGGTATAAGACATGTTGTCAATGAAGAGTGTAGGTAGGAGTCTGGAAGGGAACTATAGTCTGAACATTCTTTCTGGGGAAGAATTTCTCATTTATAAGAGCTTAGAGAATAGCTGTCAGTCAACTTCTTTATTTGGAACTGTTCACAGTTTCTCCCTATGTTTTCAAATACATAAATGTCTTGCAGATTTGAAGAAGGAAAAGAGGCTGGTGGCAATAGTAAATTAAAAAAACTAATTTTTTCCCACTGAGAGAATTTTGCAAGCTCATAGACCTCAAAGAATGCAGCCTATACCTGCAGAAAATGTGCTACTCACAGTTATCAAATACTCCTTGGGCCAGAAGTTTCTCAAATTTTCAATTTATTTCACTCTTTTTAAACATTTCTTGTCTGTCATTAGTGTTTAAAAGGTAACATTGTATCATAAATGTGTCACTGATACTCCAGAAACAGTAGAGATCACATCTCCTGTAGTGACCTCCACTACTCTGTTTTCAGATCTTGGTTCATATAGTTCAACTTTTGCTTTTTTATTTTACCTGTTTAGTCTTCAGAACCATGTAATTTTGGTCGAGATTTGGGGAGATTGCCTCACAGTGGAAATGTTCCTTCACCTGGAACTGGAAATCGCATGAGAAATGCAAAAGGGATTGAATGTGATAATCCCAGAAGGAAACCCAGATTTCCATTTCCATGTTATTTTTTTGGCTCCTCCTGAGCTGTAAGATCAAATCTGCAAAATGAAAGCCCTGAATGTTCTAGGCAGGAAGGGCAAACTGGTAACGGAAGTGTTCCTTCCTCTCAATTTCCTTCAGGAATTTTGGATTTGGGATAATTAGTGTTAATCAGTCTCAACCTTTTTGTAGCCAGGCAATCTATTTCTGGAGTCTCTTTCTCATTGCTACGCACAAACCTTTGCAATAGTTTTAGCTGTTGTAGGCCTCTGAAATGCCCTTTTTTTGAGCTCCATGATGATGATACAAACAAAAGAGTTATTTCTCTTGCCTTGGTATTAAAGCATCTAAAGCATTCTTTCTTGGGTAGTGGCTATGTGAGAACACTTTTCCCATGCTGTTCTGTAGTTCATTGGTTCCCTTAACTCAAAAGGGTAGGTCATTTACAGGCATCTCATGCCAAAAACACGGCACAGATTCAGGTTTACTTCTCAGCAGGGATGTAGGAAGCAATAAAAGTTTAATAATAATAGGAATAGTCTGGGACAGAGCCTCAGAAATAATCCCGAATTCTTGTAAGATGTTTAAACCTTGTTGGGAGCCTGATACAGCTTCTGATGAAATGAATAGCCCTCAGCAACTGGTGCTTACTGCAGCTGGATCAGGCTGTCTTCCACAAGGCTCCTGTGCCTCTGCTTCTTCTCTAATATTTTTGGTTATGATGCCTTGCTCACCCCACTTGAGTGAGCTTATAGAGCAGTTAATGACATTTAATGAGAATTGTTCCACCACTGTTGACAAAACAAGCCCCAAAAGGCCATTCTGAGGCACTTATCACTTTCTGTGCCTCTCATCAAAGCACTTGGAGTCAATGTTTTCCCACTAGGTTAGTACCAGAAGCCCACTGCTTTCCCCAGTCAAATGCCCAGAGTCCCCATAAACAGAATTACATTATCTTTTGCACTGACAGGCAAAGTTGCTTTGCATCCATTCCCCATATCCCTCTGTGTGACAAATGGTAGTTTAGAAACTGTTAACCTTTTTGTAGGTCTTCAAGCACAAAGACAACAATTAGGGGCTTGTCTGAAGTTGTCAGAGTCACTACAGACTTATTGGCCTTGGCCTGAGGACTCAAAACTGAGCTAGAGACAGGGTAACTTGTTCTGTGATTATTATGTTTTAATTACTTTTTCTTTGCAAGTTTCCACACTTGTTCTTGTCTGGTTAGATATGGACTTTATTTCTCTCCTTGCTGTTGAAGAATAGCTTGGGGCCTCTGTGTTGTTAGTGTTTACAAAACTATCCCCTTTCACTATTTATCTTTCAGTATTCTGTGAATGGGCTGATGAAAGTTTCCATTTCAAAGCCATTTACACTCATGTGTTCTTTCAGAGAACTGGCTATTCATTTGGGGACATAGATATGGATGTTGTGTATAATATGGCATAATATGTGTATAATATATTGTGTATAATATGTGTTTTTTCTTGTGTAAGAACAGAACAAGAATGGTGCATAAGAATCACCTGAGTGCTGATCTCTTACTATTTAGCTACATCAGCTTACATGGCATAAAGGGTTGGCACATTTGCTGTTCCTTCACTTGTGTTTATTGGGGAAAGCAGTAAGTGAACAGTAAGATGACAGTAATTCACCTAGGACTATACCATAATGTAGTTTTTTGTTCTTGATCTCAGTCCATAGGCAGGTGAAAAGGTGTACCTGTGAGTAAAAAGAAGTACAGACCTTCACTGACAGGCATCCTATCTGGGTTCTAGTAAAAAGATCGAGAACCAAACCAGTCTGGTCAGCAGAAAGTGTTTCTTCCTGATTCCCCTCTTCCTGCCCCCCAGTACTTCTTTTAGGTTTGGCACTGGAGAAAGGTGTGCTCTGTCTGCTGATGAGCTAAGGGGTGCATCTGCCTGCACAACTGACTCTTGTTGCTGGACTGTGACAACACTGAAGGCAGATGCCTGATCCCAGAAAGCAAGCAAATCTGCAGACCTTTGCTTTTAGAGATGCAGAGAGGAACTGCCGTAATTGTTTTGGAAAGCAGAGGGGCAATTTCTCACCATTCTTCCTTGTTTTTCAGGGCCCAGATTAGGGCCTCACTAAAGACTGCTGATGCCAGCACAAGGGACAGGCTCGTCTACCTTTTCTTAAAGCTAGGGAATTGCTTGATGAAAAGGCTTCTATTGTCAGCCCCTCCATTAGGCTGCCGACAGTTCTCTAGCACAAAAAGACTTCTGTTCAGTTCCACAGCACTGAATTAGCAATTGCAGACAAACTGACTGACTGACGTGAGCAGTGGCTTGCTGGGCATTGCTGCTGCACCAGCAAAGTCAGTAGTAGCTTTTCAGACTGCAGATGGGCTGTCGAATGGGGTAGTGCCAGTTTGTCTGCTGTGCATCACGATGAGCCTGTCTACTGGGAATACCTTGCTTGTCCTTATTAACAAAGATCAGCAGAGATGGATCCCAAGGTGCACAGACAACTCAATGTGACTTTAATGAACATGCATGTGAAAGGAAATGACCCTTGAAAAAAGTTATACCTCTGCCCTGACAAGCTGTGGGGATGATGACTGATAGGTGTCTGTCTCCAGCTGACCAGTCATGCTTCAGAGTTACCTCCTTACCAGAGAGATCAATATAGGCTGCAAAGTTTAGGTCCAAACCCACAGATATAGCTGGTCTGAAAGATCAGGTCTCTACCCCTGCATTGCAACTGCATGAGTTACAGAGGACCATATGCAGTGTAATGTCCTTCAAAGTCACAAAAAGATGTAGCAGGAGTATTTTCTTCAGAGGTTCTTGGACCGAGAGGATTCCTGTGTCATTAAACGCAACACGTAATCCTTAGAGTCAATAAATGGAGCCTTGGTAAATCCTGCTCTAGCTTTAGCTTACATGAAGGGGATTAGAGAGAAAAATGCCATGTATACTTGTTTGTTTGGCTGTAGCAGGTATAACCAGTTGAGATTTTCATTGAGCCTAGAACGAGAACCAGAGAATGCACTTTTAAAATCAGTGTTTGTGCAGAATACACGATTGTTTGTGAAAGACTGTACTACATTCAATCTTTCCCACGCTTCTTGGAAGCCCAAGGCATAGGAGGAAAAAACGTCATCAATAACAGAGCTGGAGCTGAGCTAATCTCATCTCAAATTTCATCAGTGTTTGCCTTCAGGATCTTTTGATGAAGCTCAAAACTGTGAAGCATGAATCAAGCATGTGTGGTGTGAATCACTCAGACTTTGGGAGGGATCTTTGAAAGTGAAAATGAGATGAACTGTAATTTGCATGTCAACAAACATGGGTACTCAGAGAAAATATATCCAGAGGCCTTTGAAAGTTGCCTGAAACCACAAAATCGCGTGTACCTACTTGTGTATTTCAAAGCCGTCTGGTGGCAGCAGAGAGCACCCAAGACCACTGTTTGGAAACCCCTAAATCTGTCAGTAACCCTCAGCCCAGGAGACAAATCTCTCCCAAAGGCAGTAGACTTTGCCTTTGAGCTTGAACAACAGAAACTGATGGGCCTTTTGCCATCATTCTGGTGTCTCCAGGCTGTTTCTGCTCCTGCTTAGGAGAGGCTTTCTTTTCCCGTCATAAACATGTTCTTATACTTGGAACGGGGAACATCCAGTTAATAACAGAAAAATACAATTCAGCATCAGGACTAGCTGCAGGAGATTTGGCATCCTCTAGGTACCTAGCACCCAGACACATCAATCTCACATCTGGATTTCTTTCTGTGAAGTCAAGAGCATGGTCTGCATGATGAACGTCTGCTAGAGTGTGTGCTCAACAGGACCAAGCCTGCTTTGTACACGTGAGATGTGGAAATCAGACCCTTGAGTAGCCCTGACTGTGCCACACCGGTGATGGAGCAAAGGTTTCTAGATGTTTGGAGGTTCCATAAAAACTTCCTGCTGCTGGATCAGGTCATTGCTGTATATCAGATACAATTTAGGATGTGGATTTCAAATGCAGTAAATATGTTCCTCCTTTTCCTTATAATCTCATCTCATATAGGCTTCCATACCTGTGTTTGTATCTCTCCCAAAAGGTTCCTGCTTTTTTTGTAGGTCCATTTACAACCCGCAGCTTTGGCTCACTTACTAGGTGGTTGTTTCTGAGGGAGATCTGGGCTGTATACTGCAGATGAACTTGCCAGAACCCAGCTCTTCAAAGAGGCTCAGGTCAGGAGCTGTTAAATGCCAGGAAGCATCTTTTCCTTGTGGAAATACAGTTTGTGTATCACACTTAGAAGTGAGTGAAAATGTATCTTCTGTATGTATTCACTCTGAGTGTATTCATGAAGACGTATTCACTCTGAATGAAAAATGTATCTTCCTAAATGTTGTTTGTTTTAAGTAAGGGAGGGCCATTGTACAATGCCTGAGCTGGAAATAAGGTTATGGTCTCCCCATTTTCAGCCAGACACTGCCTAAATCTATTTCCTGTTACTTTGCCATGAACTTAAAAAACCCCAAACAAATAAGTGGATCCAGGTTTCTTGGTCAATTGAAATTAGGAAAAGGACAAAGCCAGCGTATCCAGGACACAGCTTGTTAACATCCTAAATGGTATACAAGCATAATATTAGTTTTTCACACTTGCATTAAAAATCACACACCCACACACAAAAATCAAACCCCAGTGAAGAATGATTCCTGCTGATAAGAAAATCACTGTGCTTAAATTCATTAATAGAATAGGCTGTGGGATACATTTCAAAGCACAGGCTGAGAAATAAGCTCCCAAATCCCATTAAGAAATAACAGGATTTATGTGCATTCCTCCCATATATTAGCTTTCCCCTCTGGAAACGCCTTGTGCTGACTTGGTGCCATTTTTCAGGCAGGTATAATGTTCTGCAGTTCCCACAGACCTCTCCAGATAATCTGCTAGCCTGAAAGCCATGACCTATTCTCACTCAAGAATGGGGATTTTCCAATGCATGGATGAATGATGAGGTTGGCTGACAAATGTCATAGCTCTATGTTTTACTGGGATACAGGCACACATTCTGCAGTGATGCCGTAAGCAGTTTTGTCTTGTCCGTATCAGCAGTTAAAATGTTTTAAGCACCAGCCAACAGAGATAGAAAAGAGACTGGTTCTTAAAAACCATTGTCAATAGTGGGCCATTATCTGAGTATGACTTGACATACACAGTCAAGTCAATTTGTGATGCTGAAGTCTTTGGGAAATTGGTTTGTATTGTCAGTGGTCTTTTTTTTTTCCTTAGCAGTCAGAGATTTTTCACCCTTTTATGAAGGCAAGTTATATGCCAAATCTTCACATTTGTCATTACTTACAAGAGTTATCATTACTTTTTTCCTTTTAAAGACATGAATAAATGTCAAATGTTAATTCAGAGAAAAGCAGAGAGAAAGTGTTACAGAAATATTTGCCAAAACAATGGACAGATCTATTTCAAAAAGTGGAAACTTTCATGGGCAGAAGGAGGCCGGAAGGGTCTCAGCATTCCTGAAGAAGACACATGCTGTAGAAAAAGGTCTTTATTTCAGAAGAACTGAAAGAGCACACAGTCCAATATGTGTTGTAGAAAATTTCCTACAACCTATAGAGAAGTACTGATTTCCTGACAAGTGTTTACTAGTCACATGTATGAGTCATATGGGAATATTTTCCTTGGTTTTCTGTTCAGCTTGTAATCAGTATTTATCTTTTATATTGTGGAAAATCCAGCAGGTCTCAGTTGAAAACTACAACCCCTTTTATGCTGCTTAGAAGTGTAATAAATAAATCAGTTTCTGCCTGTTCAAAATGTATAGTTGTGATGCAATCACAAGATGTAAATAGAGAGAAACAAATTCAGCAGTGGGTGAAGACTGAAGCAGGATGAGTGCAAATGCATCAGTGAATTTACTACCTCTTCTACTAAGGATGTTGCTTGGAGTTTATACATTATTTAATGTTGGGTTTTAAATTGCTTACAATGGCACATAATCACCAGAATGTTCTTGAAGACTTGCAATAGTGCTGGATTGCTTTTTTTCTGTAAAAATATGCATTATTTAAATGAACACTTCATTTAAAAAAATGGATTAGTCCCTAGTGTCAGACTTCATGTTTTTACACATTGATAGATGACCAGTCTTGCCAGTGGACTGAGAGAGACCCGCATTTCTCAAATGTGTTCTCATAGAGAATTGGAAATGAGCTGGTGGAATTCAGACCAAAGATCTGGCTGTTTTCCAGGAGCAAATATGCAGCAAGACACATTTCCAGTTTCAAGAGAGAGGCTTGAGATGGAGAAAGAATTGCAAAACATTTGGATAGAGGTGGGTGAGGTCTTGGGGGGAATCTTCATTTCATCAATGATCCTACTCCTCTCCCTCCTGCTCTGTTCAATTTCATGTTTGCTTAAAAGCACTTGCCAGTGTTTGTTGAATAGTGTCAGCAGAGAAGGGATGTAGCCACTGACCTGACTATGAGGCAACAGCAAAAGGTTAGTAGAATTAGTCTTGTACTGCAAGCTTGTATTAATAGTTGTATTGTGGTGTTGCTGGCACAAATTCCACAGTTAAATAAGTTGTTGGCACTCTTCCCTAGGTTAAATTACTACTACTGTTCCTCCTGCTTGCAAGTCAATAGATACAATACTTTTGGGAAGGCAAGTTCAAACATTTTGGTTCTTTTGGTATTCTGCACATTTCTGATTTCAAGCTAAGAAGTTTCTGCTGGCTTTCCAAGCAGACCTCTGTTGTTCTCTCTCTGCAAACAGCCCATGCAAAGTAATGCTGGATAACCAAGCAGGGGAGGGAGTGGGTGAGGGGGAAAGGCACAACAAAAGACTGATGTAGAAAAAACTGCCTTTAGAAGGGTCCTTGCTTTCTTTCATGCCTGCACCCATGGATGTTTCTTAGCACTGAGCTGTTGTAGAGGATTAGGTTTCCATCACAGCTTCATCAAGGGCAACTTACCTTTTTTATCAGTTCAGAAAGACAGCCACAGACATGGGGAGGGGAGTAGTGGTGTATCCCCACCTATCCTTGCCCACAAGTGCAAAGCAGCCACTTTCTCCAGATCAAGGCCCACTTCCCACTCCTGCTATAGTCAATGGCAGTTGGGTTTGGCCTAGAGCCTATGCACCTCACAGCAATACACCTCCCAATCCTGCTTGCCAGAGAACTTCCTATTTTCAATTTATTAACAGATCATTCACTTTACTCTTTTATGCTCTTCCCTAGCACATCATAATGTTGTTTTCCTAGAGTGTTTTCAGTAAAGCCTTGGAGTCAGGCAGAGTCTGACCTCTGTTCATGACCCACATGAAGACTAAGATTTAAGATACAGTCCAGTTCTTTGGGGTAGCAAAGCGTAAACATCAGACACAAGAAGTGGAAGTGCTTCAGACTCTGTTTCAATGTGGCCTGTGTTGAAATGCAGCAAGGCTTTGGGGAGACTGTACTACGTCATGAGTTGAGAAACATGTCCATTTAATGTGTTTCTAAGAAACTGGTGGTATACAGGAAAAATGTCTCAGGACAACCTGTGCTTTCCTTAAGACTAGCTGCTACTTAATCAATTGTCTGATGTTGATAACAAACTGCATCTAGAGGTTTCCCTGTCTAACAATATAATGATCTTACTATGGTTCATATCAGTGTTTAATGGAGAGTGAGCCTCTTTCCTATCAATGGAAGTTGGAAATTAGGAGAAAGGAGTAAGCAGAAACAAAAGTAGGTGCTCTTGAGTGACTCTCTGTCTCTGTGACTTCTTGTGTATCTTGTCAGCTGCTAAAACAAAAGGTTCCTCTGCTGGTTGGAGCTGAAGAGAGACAGGGTGAGCATCTATTGTTCTATATATTTTATTATTCCTGGGCTCTGATCTTGTCAGTTCTTATTAGCTTAACAGGTTGTGCTGTGTCACTCTGTGGATGGGAGACTTTGAAACATGATGAGAAATGACATGATGAGAAATGACACCAAGGGGTTCAGTCTGTAGCCCTGCCTCCACTGAGTCACTGCTGAACCACTGACCCATCAGAGTTTGGGGTGGAGAAGGTCTGATAGCACCTGCTTTGTGAAATATTCTGGCTTTGGTGATGAGATATTATAGAAGGTCAGTTGGTGGCCTATTATAATAGAAAAACAAAGTGAGCTCACGAGGCAAATTCTCTTTGGGATGAGTTACATATGAACACCAGCACTAGCATCTGAAGTTTTTCTTGTTCTAGAGCAGCTAAGTGTTGCAGGTAGCTGTTGTGAGGTGCCTTGGTAGCAGATTGCAGTGCTGCACTGAGATGGTTGATTTTTTAAGTATGTATATACATATGTGTGTGTGTGTGTGCACGTGTGAACTAAGCGTAAGTATCATTTTAATCCCATAAAGTACCAGGATGAAAAAAAAAAACATGCTTTTGAACAGAGTTGAAATATATGCTGGAATATAGAACTGAGGTAATACAGAACTGGATTTGGAGGGGTCCCTGAGCACAAGTTACATACTCTTCTCTTGGCTTAAACTTGTGTTCTGTAGACAGTGGGAGAAAACTAGCCATTACCACAGAAAATAGAGATAAACACATCAGTAGGAAACAAGTAAATACAAATATGCAATGCTTGTGTAATACACTTATGTCATTTTGATAGTGACAACATACAACTGATGCTTGTTAAGAAGTCTGGTCTATGCATCCAGTCATCTGACTTTTAAGCCCTCTTTATAGCTCACAGGGAGTTGCAGTCTGCCCTTGTACTTTTTCTGACCAGTTCTAGACCAGGCAGAATACCCAGTCAAAAGGTCTTTGGTTAGTTGCAGAGTCTTCAGTACTCAAGAGTGAGTCTGCTTTTCTTTAGAGCAATTAGAAAATGGTAGTAATATCCTGCCATTTCCAATAAAAGCATTAGCTCTCTTCGTGTATGTGTATGTGGCATTCCCAAGTGACATAAAGGGCACAAATGACTCTATGGCAATTGAATCTGAGTGCCAGTGTTGTGAGGCTCCCTGCAGCTGTGCAATTACATTGGCCATCTTCAGCAATACCTAAAAATCTGCAAGGCAAGTGTGCTGTGCAGAGTAAAGGCTAAAAGTATTTCCTAACAAAGTAGTTCAAGGTTGTCATGGTTTCAGCAGTAGCAGTCATTTTTTCTCCTTCTTGGTGGCTGAATGAATACACGTTCTACAAGTTGATAGGGATGGGTAAGGAAGCATAGTCAGAAAGACACCCCTCTGCACATGAGAGACTGTTCCTTTCCAAATTCCACATATGTTCCTGCAAACTCTCTATCCCAAAACACCCCAAATCCCCAAAAACAGGGAAGGGAAAAAAAAAGATGGACAAAAGACAAGTGTGGTTATCTCAGAGCTGCTCACCAGGCAACTCCAAGATCCTTCTGGCAAGATCAACTGAAGCTGAATTTGTCATTGTATGGCTTGTGTCACCCAGCTGGTCGGGTCAGAGAGCTTCTCTGACCTGAGTCCACAAGTGATGGACAGGTCTGTAGAGGGCATTATCACAGCATAATCACATGGAATGAAAGGAAAACCATGTGTGCCTTTCTTAACTTGCCCTCCCCCACTCTGCGAATCTTTAGGATAATACATCTTTTCTTATTTTACTCTGAATCTGTTAATGCTCCTGTTATGTGATAAGGTTTTCACAGCAAAATATGGCCTGGAGAGTAGTAAATGGAGCTCTTCCAAGGATCCACAAAAAGATCTGCAAAGATACTGCTGCATTAATCATAGTCAGAAATATTTCCTGCTGGGTTTTAGTGTGCTCTCTGGTTTCCTCTGTCACTCAGGCACTAGTGGAAATTCCAGCTGGCAAGAAGGTGGGGTTTTGGGGTGCTTTTTTTGCCTGTTTAAGTTAGCTAAATCAGTTTTGGAGTAGAAGAGAGGGTCTGTAAGTTCTTAGTGGTATTACTGCTCTTGCCAAAATGAACAACACCCAGGAAGAAATGTGCTAGAAACCCAAAGACCCTGGTCAGGAGGAGACCACAGGAAGAATTCTGCTGGCTTGGGGACTTTGAAATTCCTTTTCTCTTCTTGTACATCTGTATATCTGTGTGTTGCTGGGTTTGGGGGAGCGTGGGAGGACACATGCATTTGGAGCAGGCAGCGTCAGTTTGGTTGTTCACTGGATTTACAGGTTTTATTTAGTCACAGGATACTGATCATGGCGTGAAAGCTAATTTTTAATACATGTAAAGCTTAAAGAACATAGAACTATGAAACGTTTATGGTTTGTCCTGTACCAAGAGACTAGCTCTTGGGGATCCTGAACCAAAATTGTGGCAAAATAAAAGGAATAGAAAAAATAGGGGTTTGTGTTGAACAGAGAAGTGTCGATTGACCCTGTAGCATAACTTTGAAGTGAAAATAATAACCAAAACCAAACCCAAAATATTCTGCTTGAAAACTGTCAAAGTTGAAAGTTTCAACCCTTTTAAGTTATTCTTTCTTCCCTGCCTCTTTGGGATCAACACTATTTACTGCATTTAACCCACATGTGGGAGCAATCTTGTTCCTGCCACTGAGAATCACATTATAGCTAAATAATGATGCCCTGCTTCTGTCAAAATACTCCTTTCAAAATAAAGCTCTGCTTGAACGTGGAGCAATTTAGATTTCATACAACTCTTGAATGGCATTCCTCATTATCTTTGTGTCTGACTTTGACCTTTTGTCTTCTGGTGAAACAGCTGAAACTCACCAGAATTCTCCTTCAAGACCTTTTCTTAAGAGTACAAGTGGTAGACTAAGCTCTTAGGAAAATTTAGGTAGTGAGGTAAAGTTTTCATGAAGGAATGGATGTGTTAGTATCCCTGGATATTAATCCTGTTCATTTCCTATTTCTAATGCAATCGTGGTGCCTTAAAATACATATTTCATAGAGGAGTGCAATAATATTCACCAGTGTGCCTACTACTCCTTTTCTTCATGCATATAGGAGCAATAAGGATGGATTGGAATCACCATGTGCTATATAGTGGAGCAAGAAAGAGACACTGTGTGCTCACCATTAGTGATTAACCTTCTCCCTAGCCCCAGCTGCCAAAACCTTGTTATTTTAACTACTCCAAATAACTTCTGAGATTTGTCTCTAAATCCAGGGGTAGCATTAATCCAGGGAAAGAGGTTTTGGTAGTGTAAGACCTCATCAGCTGAGCAGTTTGAGAATGAAGCAGCTGTTCTTACGGTTGATGTATATGCACCAGTCCAGTAGTTCTGTACCAGTGTAAGCTCTTGACTTTGCTCTAGGTTCACCCATGTAGGCTCTATTTACATTGGCACTGTAGGCATGTGTTAGAGTGACAGACATCCGTAGCCCAGAGAGGCCTACAGCTCTCCCACTACTGAGACCAACGGTGAGAAAACTGACAGTCATGTGTTTCACCATTCTTTGCTCAGTTTTGCATGACCCACACCTCAGTCGCTTAGCTCTGTCTCTGGACATGCTGTGCACTTTATGTTGGACACCTAATATTGATTGATTGATTGGTGGCTTGGCTTCACAAGTGAAGATTTTGGGAAGGGCTTTAACCACACTTACTACAAGCACGATGACCAAGGGTGAGTGGGATGTGCAAATCTGGTTGGAAAAGGGTGCTTAGGCAATCAGGGGGTGTCTGACCAGGACTGTCATCTCCTGAGTTATCACAAGCTACCCATGCTCTGGTCCGCCTGCATGCAAGGTTGGATCTGCAGCTTCCCATGCACCTTGTCACCTACCGATTCAACCCTCACCTGTCCATATCGACAAGTGAGAGCAAGCCCTGCCAGCCTGTGCAGTGGATGTTCTAGTTGAGGTGCAGCTTGCGCAGAACTGGCCACACTCTTTACACCTGAGGTTTAACTGCCAGGCCTAGCGAGCTAGGATGGTGACAACAAAGTCCGCAGGTCATGGGTTTTATAAGAGTGTCCTTCTCTTAGATGGCAGACCATACAAGGCTAGATAAGCTCCATCAGCCTGGGTTTGAAGATAGGAGTTTTCCTTCTCCTAATATAGGGTGCTGTTGATTATCAGCCTTGGTGGAGAGCACTACAGGAGTGGGAGCTACCTTGGTGCTGGTGCTCAACATAACCCTCTAACAGTCCACAGCAGCATCAGCTGGAAGTCCACAAGACTTGGTGTTTCTGCTCTCAGTTGAATACTGAAATGTCTGTAATCACTGGTGTGTGAGTTATCACCCTCAAGGGCCACAAAACTCCCAAGGGCTTGCCCTGGCTGAGGAGTCATGTTGTTTAACCAGCTCAGCTGGCTGTAAGGTTAAGTCAGGACAGCTATTGTAAGCAGGTTGCTGGCTCACTCTGTGCCAGCCTCATGCATCTCCTCCCCATGTGAAACTTGGGAACAGTCAGAAGGGTGTTTGAGGGGAGGGTGGGATGGGATCCCAGCCTTTCTGGGATCTGTGCATGTGTGTGCTAATGAGGACCAGAGATGACACCAGGCAGCTACTTCAGTGTCATTTGCACATGAGTGCACCAAGAATGCACCATCTATTCAAGGATAGTAAGTTTTCATAAGCACACGTTTCTGACCATGTCAAATTTTATACCCATTCAGCAGCTAAAATCAATGGAATCTGACACTGGGGAAACAACTGCATTTGAGAGGAACTCATACAAAGGGGAGTTCACATTACTTCCCAGCTAAGAGTGGCTTTTCTAACACAATATCACACATTTATTCCTTAAGCAAGATTAAAACTTCAGAAGAAGAATGATTAGCCAGCAAGATTAGAATAGAGAATGTTGTTTTAGTCAGCAAGATTAGAATAGAGAATGTTCTTAGAGAGTTATATTAATCATAAAGAACCATCTGCTTTCCACAACTGCAGAAGTAAAAGGTAATTCTGTTTCCACAGTTTTAGGTGATAAAGTTCTGTAAACACACAAGTCATAGAATCCCAAAAAGGTTTGGGTTGGAAGGGACCTTAAAGCTCATCCCATTCCAACCCCTCTGCCACAGGCAGGGACATCTTCCACTAGAGCAGGTTGCTTCAAGCCCTGTCCAACACTGGCCTTGAACACTGCCAGGGATGGGGAACAGGGTCTAGTCCATTCTCAGCTCAGAAATCCCATTATTTTCTCTGATATTACTGATGTGGTTAGAGTAAAACTTGCTTAAGTGTGTTAATAAGATAAGCAGACAGAAATGAATCATGTTTCCAGAGACCTTGGTGTCCAAATACCCAGAAAACACCAGAAGATGCTGATGTGCCCAAGGGGTGCTCAAACTGAAATCAGAGGAATATGGTAGTCTCTCCATTAGGAAAAAATACTAGCATCTACATCATTCCTGCTATAGAAAATCACTGGTGAGAGTGACTCAGTAAGCAAGGAGGGACAATGGAAAGAAATGGGGCCTCGGAATCACAGAATCACAGAATCCCAAGGGTTGGAAGGGACCTCAAAAGACCATCCAGTCCAACCCCCCTGCAAGAGCAGGGTAACCTAGAGTACATCACACAGGAACTTGTCCAGCCATGCCTTGAATATCTCCAACATAGGAGACTCCACAACCCCCCTGGGCAACCTGTTCCAGTGCTCTGTCACCCTCACAGTAAAGAAGTTCTTCCTGATGTTCACATGGAACCTCCTATGCTCCAGTTTACACCCATTGCCCCTTGTCCTGTCACTGGATATCACTGAAAAAAGCCTAGCTCCACCATCCTGGCACCCACCCTTTACATATCTGTACACACTGATGAGGTCACCCCTCAGTCTCCTCCAAGCTAAAGAGACCCAGCTCCCTCAGCCTCTCCTCATAAGGGAGCTGTTCCACTCCCTTCATCATCTTTGTGGCTCTGCGCTGGACTCTTTCAAGCAATTCCCTGTCCTTCTTGAACTGAGGGGCCCAGAACTGGACGCAATATTCCAGATGTGGCCTCACCAAGGCAGAGTAGAGGGGGAGGAGAACCTCTCTTGCCCTACTAATCACACCCTTTCTAATGCACCCTAGGATGCCATTGGCCTTCTTGGCCACAAGGGCACGTTGCTGGCTCATGGTCATCCTCCTGTCCACCAGCACCCCCAGGTCCCTTTCCCCTTCACTCTTTTCCAGCAGGTCAACCCCCAACCTGTACTGGTACATGGGGTTGTTCTTCCCCAGATGCAAGACTCTACACTTGCCCTTGTTGAATTCCATCAAGTTTCTCCCTGCCCAACTCTCCAGCCTGTCCAGGTCTCGCTGAATGGCAGCACAGCCTTCTGGTGTGTCAGCCACTGCTCCCAGTTCAGTGTCATCAGTGAACTTGCTGAGGGTACACTCGGTTCCCTCATTCAGGTCAAACAGCACTGGTCCCAGCACCGACCCCTGAGGGACTCCACTGGTCACAGACCTCCAGCTAGATTCTGTGCCATTGACCACAGCTCTCTGCCTTCTTCCTTTCAACCAGTTCTTGATCCACCTCACTACCTGATCATCAAGCCCACACTTCCTTAGCTTATCTATGAGGATGCTGTGGGAGACAGATCAAATGCCTTACTGAAATCAAGAAAAACCACATATACGGCTCTACCATCATCCCTCCACCTAGTTACTTCCTCATAGAAGGCTGTAAGGTTGGTCAAACATGACTTCCCTCTGGTAAAACCATGTTGGCTGTTCTTAATGACTCCCTCATCCTTGATATGTTTAGAGATGGCGTCAAGAATAAGTTGTTCCATCACCTTTCCAGGGATGGAGATAAGGCTGACTGGTCTATAATTACCCAGGTCCTTCTTGCCCTTCTTATAGACCAGAATTAAGAGAGAATAGGGGTCAGGATGATGCTAAAAAAGAAGAGAAAACAAAACTGCTCAGACTAGCATCCCACACAGATGGGGTGAACAGGCTGAGTTCATTTGGAGCTGGTAAAAATCAGCATCGTTTCACTGACATCAGGAGGCTCACCCTCAACTACTATCACCTCTTTCTACTTCTTAAGGGCATCTTAGGACTCACATTGCCTCTCAGCACTGTCCATTCCTTAGTTTAAACAAAAATGCTGCTGGGGTTAAGTCAATCCTCAGTTCTGGGGACATGATCATTGCACTAGCAGCAAGGCATCTTCCTTCTTAGAGATAATAGAGGTCTTCGATAGGCCCTTTCGTTTCCTTCCTTGTCTTCTTGTCTTTCTGTTGCCTTCCTGAGTGGAGTACTGAAGTATGATGAATGCACTGAACTCTCACTTCCGACATTGCTAGGCTGATACCAGTTTACCACAATAACCGCTCTCTGGAAAAATAAACATTAGCTCAGAAGAAGGCAAACAACAAAATACAAAGAGATGAAATATTAAGGAAATTGTAAGCAGTCACTTGAGCTCATACAGTAGCACTTAACTTTCTTACCCCAGGGGCTCAAGTGAGGTGAGCAGAGTTACTGAGACTCATTAACCATGACTCCATTGTTCTTTTTAAGCTTTTTCTATGGGGTGATCAATACTTCAAAACTTGCGTGGAACTGAAGGGAGATTAGGAACAAATAGCACAAGTGAAACCAGGTTACAGGCCTGATCCTTTCGTCACTGGGGTTTTGTGCAGTTTAATTCCTGAGCAGTGAGGAAAGAGGAGTAGTTCAAGAGGAGGGGCCCTGCAGAGGACCAAGGAGCTTCTGCTTACAACCTGATTCCACCTCTGGTCCCCACTCACGCCATCTTTTATCTCACTTTGGGTTTGGGGCCAGAAGAGGCTGTTGAGGGTGAAATACAGTTTTTAACTTGGTCATGAAAAGCTTTCTTTCTTTAACAACAGCTTTGTACTGTGCTTGCAGCAGTAAGGTGGAGTTTTCAATAACCTGGGGTTTATATAGAATGATTTTTTGTGATGCAAACCACTGCTGTACCCTCCTCAAATATTACATCACCTGCTGCTGTGGGACAGCACACAGTCTTCAGGATGAGGATTTGAATCAGCAGTATGTATATTGCCAATTCAAGACAAAAATACAGCAGGAAAATACCCATGCTTGAGCTTTACCCACTGACCCATGGGAGACAAGAGCAGGCACTTCCAGTGGCAGAAGGTGACAAAGTAATGGTTGTAGGTGATGGGCCATGAGACTGAAATGGACACAGAGGGCTTTTTGAAGTGTTGCACTCCAAAAAAGGCTTTAAAGTAAGATTGCTGAGTGCATCTGTCAGGGGCACAAGTGAACCCCCAGGCTGGAAACCTGCTCTTGAAATTGTCCTGTGAGACACCTGGAAAGAGCCAGTGGAACATCAGTAGTATTCCTTCTGCTGTGCACTGACGTAACTGAGGCAGGATTTGATTCTAGCTATTGAAGTGTGATGGATGAGCATTATTATCTGCCTGGAGTAACTGGGAGACAGTGGCAAAGTCATTCAAGGACAGCCCTTGGGAGCTGGCCAGCATCCCAAAGCTGCTCTATGGCCTCAAAAGACAGCATTTTTTCATCTGAGCTGCTACTCTCCGAGCAGGAGGGAAAAAATACCTCTTCCTGTCTGATACACGTTTACTTCATGCTTCTTCTGTCTTTTCCAGGCCACAGCTGGACTTTGAGTTAGCTGATGATGGGAGAAAAGTGAGCTGTGCCTGAGCTATGACCTTTTCGTAAGATAGAGGCCAGACCTTGTGAAAAGGATAGAATTTAAATGACCCTTCTCCCTCTTTGAGATAAAAAGAGCTGATTTGAGCTTATTTCAGTGTGTTGACACTCCTCTTTCCCCAGGTGAAGACAGTGACTGTGCCCTGAATGGGCAGATAGGAACTTGAGCAAAGAAAATCAGGCTGGAAAAAGGGAAAATGATGCAGTACCTCTGTTGGCTGGGCTGGTTTGGTTCACAGCCAGTGGAAGGATGTACACACAGCATCAAGCTGTCTGGGAAAACAAAAACAGAAAAAAAAGAGGGAGGAATTGTGTAAATAAAATAGAATCCATTACTGCTGCAGATATAATGTATGAAGACCTTTTCCTCTGAGTTCTGAAGATATGTTGCTGAATAGTGATATGTCCTTTTCCTTAGATCCTGGTTCAGTTTTGCCTCCTTCATCACCCCCATGAAAGCTACCTGGTTTATCACATTCATCAGATATCATGTGCATAGGATTAATTTCCAGAGGCCAGTGCTTTAGCTGATGTAAATTGATCCTACAGGAACAACATGAAGATGAAGTTGCAAAGCCACTGGCCATCATATTTGAAAAATCATGGCAGTCAGGTGAAGTTCCTGACGACTGGAAAAAGGGAAATATAACCCCCATATTCAAGAAGAGGAAAATGGATGACCCAGGGAATTACAGACCAGTCAGTCTCACCTCTGTGCCTGGCAACATCTGGGAGCAGATTCTCCTGGAAGGCATGCTAGGGCACATGAAAAACAACAAGGTGCTTGGTGACAGCCAGCATGGCTTCACTAGGGGGAAATCCTGCCTGACCAATTTGGTGGCCTTCTGTGATGGGGCTATGGAACTGATGGACAGGGGTAGAGCAGTTGATGTCATCTACCTGGACTTGTGCAAAGCGTTCGACACTGTCCCACATGACATCCTTGTCTCTAAATTGGAGAGACATCAGTTTGATAGGTGGAGCACTCGGTGAATAAAGAACTGGCTGGATGGCTACATGCAAAGAGTTGTGGTCAATGGCTCAATGTCCAGCTGGAGACAAGTAACGAGTGGTGTCCCTCAGGGATCAGTGTTGGGACCGCTCTTGTTCAACATCTTTGTCCCTGACATGGACAATGGGATTGAGTGTGCCCTCAGCAAGTTTGCCAATGACACCAAGCTGTGTGGTTTGGTTGATACTCTGGAGGGAAGGAATGCCATCCAGAGGGACTTTGACACACTTGTGAGGTGGGCTGATGCCAACCTCACGAAGTTTAACCATGCCAAGTGCAAGGTCCTACACCTGGGTCGGAGCAATCCCAGGCACAGCTACAGGTTGGGCAAGGAAGAGATTCAGAGCAGCCCTGCGGAGAAGGACTTGGGGGTGTTGGTCAATGAGAAAATGAACGTGAACCGGCTTCAGTGTGCTCTTGCAGGCCAGAAAGCAACCGTATCCTGGGCTGCATCAAAAGGAGTGTGACCAGCAGGTCAAAGGAGGTGATCCTGCCCCTCTACTCTGCTCTCGTGAGACCTCACTTGGAGTATTGTGTGCAGTTCTGGTGTCCTCAACATAGAAAGGACATGGAACTGTTGGAACAAGTCCAGAGGAGGCCACGAGGATGATCAGGGACTGGAGCACCTCCCATATGAAGACAGGCTGAGAAAGTTGGGGCTGTTCAGCCTGGAGAAGAGAAGGCTGCATGGAGACCTCATAGCAGCCTTCCAGTATCTGAAGGGGGCCTACAGGGATGCTGAGGACAGACTATTCATTAGGGACTGCAGTGATAGGACAAGGGGTAACGGGTTGAAACTTAAACAGCAGAGGTTTAGACTGCATATAAGGAAGAAATTCTTTCCTGTTAGGGTGGTGAGGTACTGGAATGGGTTGCCCAGGGAGGTTGTGAATGCTCCATCCCTGGCAGTGTTCAAGACCAGGTTGGATAAAGCCTTGGGTGATATGGTTTAGTGTGAGGTGTCCTGCCCATGGCAGGGGGGGTGGAACTAGATGATCTTGAGGTCCTTTCCAATCCTAACTCTTCTATGATTCTATGATTCTATCTCAGCTGGAAGGACTAATGTGTCCGTGAGGTGCAAAACTAATTATTGTATGCCTGTTGCTCTCTCATAAGGAAACACTCAGGATTTCAGGTAGGCAGCAATGGGCAAAGGCACAGGCACAATGTTCAGCAATCTTTTGAGAGAAAATAACTTTCCAGCTGCCTTTCACACCAGGTCTTCTGGAAAATTCACTTGAAATAGTTGCAATGGGATTTTCCTGCCTTGCCCTGATTTTTGAGGAAGGATGCCAGTGAGACCAGAGTAGGATGCCCTGTTTTATTTGTTCTTAGAAAGCTGGCTTTTGGGTAGAAATTCAGCAGAAGGAAAGCAAGAGTAGCAGTGACACCATCTTGTAACAGAATTTCATGTACTGCTTCAGCAGTGTGTTCAATCTCTGAACTGTCGTTTCAAAGAGGAGGAGACAGGGAAAACGTACTGGGAAACTTAATACATGCATCAGGTCATTCAGCTGAGGGATTTCTTTTCCTACCCGAATAAAGAGCCACAAGGTTTGTGTTCAGAGAGTATTCCCTTCGAAAATGTCAGTTTGGCAAGGAGCGCTTCTCATCATTGTCCCAAGTGAGAAAGAAGAAATATCTGTTGGCTGATGTTTGGCTTAAAGATCAGCCACTTCCACATTTACTTGTATGTTTCAAAAGGATCACAAAAGAGCTTGATTAAGCAACATCATGGATACTTACAGTGTTGGGAAAACGGTTCCAAAATGGGAAGTTTCTTAGACTGCACTATGGATGAGATGTCTTTGCAATACGAAAAGCTTCTGTAATGAATGGCATTAAATGAGAGTATTTTGTAAGATCCAGGGCTGAGATTCTGGTGTGTATAATGAAGGCTGATGATTAAGCTGAAGTTGATGTTTGTGCTTTTCAACTCTTGCTGTTTAATGATCTTTTTATTCTTAAGGTTGAGGGTAGAAAACAATAGGTTATATGTTTCAACTCCATGCTCTTTTCTGCTGTATCTTTTCTGAATGCCTACATAATTTATAGGGTCTCTTGGCCTCTTGCTTCTGCTTGCATCTGATTTATTCCTAACAAAGGACAACCTGATGGCATAAATCTCACATTTGTTTATGCCTGTGTGTCTTCAGTCACTCCTCTCAGGGTTTATGTATATGTAAACTTGCAGGATACTTAATAGAGTATTTCAAATCAGATTGTAATAACTGCTTGTGGTCTGCTCCATTAGCAGACAATGTTCCTCTGTGATTCTTTCTCCTCATTGTGAGAAGGTGAACAAGCATTGTCAAGTATCAATGTTACCATTTATTGTATCTACCATACATCTTTGCCTGACACTTCAGACAAAAAGATGGAATTGCCAAATGTGTAAGCCTTCTCCTGAGGTCTTTAAGTGCTGGAAGGGCAGCTGGTGGAGATGTGTAGAGAGCAGATAGTCAGGGATGAGGGTGAGCATGGGGGTGAAATGGCAGTTGCAGGATGTTCCTTAGCACTTCATCTTTGTCCTTGAGCACTTGAGAAAGCTACTGAGTAAATATCATCTGAGAGAAGTACAATAGAGGCTCCACAAAAGGTGTTTGCAAGTCACAGTGCTCAGAGAATACATTGGGAGAATGAAGCCGGCAGGCACTTGTGCTTTCTGGTGGGAGAAGGAGGTGGTTTGCTGGGTGATTAAAATCACTGGAACTGGCAAGTTTTCTTTTGTTTCTTTTTCTTAGCTTTGTACAGACTTGGCTGACATTGAGTTTCTTACTGATTACAAGCTACTAAGGTTGTAAAATGCTGCTGTGATGTTCTGGCATAGTCTTTGATCCAGTTTTAATGCCTTTTTCCTATCACATTAGGTGATCTGGATGCATTTATTTCTTCCTTGTCAACCATATAGTCAAATTCTGATTTTATAAATGTGTTCTGCTTTCATAGTACTTTAAAACCTGCAAGGAATTATAAATACAGGTAGTATTTTGGTACCTAACTCCAAGCTGATACTGCTCACTTGCATTTGGGGACCTGGGTGTTTATACTGCTCTGCACTGATTTGTTCTCTGTTCCTCAGAAGCATTTCTGAGACTGTAAGAATACTAGATTATTTCAAAAGGCAGCAGACAACTAATCATATTGGAAGCATCTGGACAAAAGCCGTTGTTTAAAACAACAGTGTCTAAACTAAAGCAGTAAGTTTGCAGCTTTGCCAGTTTCTTAGTTTTTTTATTAGGCCATCTAAAAGCCACATTTGAAGTTGTAATAAACCTGCAGGTTATCTGGTGGCATTTCAGACTGCGTTATCTGTCCAACTGGCATTTGCCTTCCAGTGCCAGAAATGCTATTATGATGATGACGTGTGGAGGGGAAACAAAACAATTAGTGTTTCAGACCTGCCAAGCAGGCACTTGATTCAACATACCCTAATTCAAAGGGAGCAAATCTGACATAGGGACCATTCAGTGGAAATAGCAGCAACAAAGGAGCAGTAAGCCTTTGTTTTCTGATCATGGTAAGTTAACAACTGCTTGTTAGTCCCAAGGTGTTCTCCTCATCCCCAAATCCATTACTTTGGAAAAGGAATGTGTTTTGCCCTTACTGCTGGCATTTAATTTATAAAACTATCAGTGCAGTGTCAAGCTGGGTGTATTTAGTACTATGACTGCATTAGTGTTAAGAAAGCATTTTCTCTCAGAAGAGCAGAAAGGAGCATGATTTGCTTTCAGGAGCACCTTGCTCTAGGGATGACCAAAGCACACATCAACAGACAGCCCTGATCACAAAGAATGTATCACTTAACCCAAGGGATGAAAGAAAAAAGCAGACACAGGAAGAAATGCTGTTTGGTTTGTAACAGAGCTCATTTGATACCAGTTCCATAGGGTTAGCCTCTAGATCATAGAATCATAGAATAGTTAGGGTTGGAAAGGACCTTAAGATCATCTAGTTGCAACCCCCCTGCCATGGGCAGGGACACCTCACACTAAACCATGGTTTCTTACAAAAGGTATGTATCTTCAGGGGTGTAGGCTAGACAAAGTTGCTGAACGTTTTCACAGCTGGACTGTACTCTTGGTTTGCCAGTATCAGACTTATTACTAATTTGAGGGACAATAGAAACAGCTGTGATTGCTTTTAACACTATTTTAACTCTCAGAGCTTATCTGAGTTCTAGAAGTAATCTTCAAGACTTAAATCCCCTATCGCCCATGCACATGGAGGTGGCAATAGATATCTTCAATAGACTGATGGACCAGATAGCTGCTGCTGTGAAATGTGTAAACTTCCACAGCCCAGTAGGAGGAGTGTGCTCATGTGTGGAGAGAAGTGCACTTGCAATCACATTCCAATAAGCAACTGGGAGACACTGATCAGTCACATACAGTTATCCTTATACCAAAGTTACCCTTACTGTTACTTGGAGTGGAGGGAATAGGAGGCAATTTCAATAATTTTTGTTCATTAAAGTACGATAAAAGACCTTATTCTGCCCAAGCATAGAGCTCACAAAGCTGTTTAGGAGCTGAAAGAATCAATTGAGGTGATCCAAAGGTAGCAGAACAAAAGCTCTTGGCCAGTGTAATTAGCTAAGTATTGCATGCTAGCCCCCAGTTAGTTAATCAGTCAGGACAGTGAGTGATAATACATGTTTCAGGCTGAGTGAAAAATATGTCTTCCTCTGATTCACCAAGACTCACCTTCTTGAGTGAATTTGTAAGGCCAAGGAAAGATAAGCAAAAGGGGCAACCTGAAAGCTAAACATGGGGCTAGGCCTTAGGAATGTCTTGGTTCAGTTGGGTGTCAGTTGCAGGCTGTTTGCGGCTGGCAAATCCCTCAACCCACCCCCACTTTCTCCTGTGAAATGGGTAGCTTAGCACTCCATCCCTGTCTATGCTTTGCCTGTTGCATACTGTTGTAACTGTCATTTTGGTCAGAATCTCTAGGATCCATTATTTTGCCAACAGTAACGGTCAAGAGGCCACCACCATCACTGTAGGCAGAAACTCCTTATTTTAGCTATCCATAGGATTAAGGCATTAAGTCTTGCCCCAGTAAGGGTGAAAATGCAGGAGAGATTTGAACTGCTCGTTCCAACTGCTAAATTTGAACTGCTCTGTTGAAACCTGGGGGTCTGTCCTGGCAGCAAAAAGGAGATTCAACCAAAAGAGGGTCAGCTGGCTCTGATCCTAACTCAGCCTGAGGAACAGATGCTGGGACTTTTACTGTAACTGTTGCTCTGTGCAGCTTTCCAAAGAGCCAGCACTGTACATTTCTATTGTGTTGGCAAGGGTGAGAGCAAACAGCAGCAGTTCAATATCAGTGTTCACAAAAGTCTCTGCTGGGACAGCTGGGAAGTCAGACTGGCAGCCCTAAGGTTTTTTGTCCCATTTCCCTGTGGGTTTGCTCTTCTCCTGCCAGGCTGTTTGAATGTGATCTGGAGTCTTTAAAGCTCATGCAAGTTTTTCACATGTTGAACACAGTCTGGTTCAATACAGACTAGACAGTGCCTGGTTTTAACTTACTAGATTAAAGACACTCCCTCTCAGAGAGAAGGCGCCTTTAAAAATTACCCTTCTGTGAGATATCTGTGGTGGTGCTTGGTGTGAAGAAAGCTGGGAAAGATCTTGTCCAAGATTTAGATCATCATTCAGCTTCTGCAGGTTTTTAACGCATGGAGTAAGTGCCCAGCTGACAGAGTTAGGCTGGTGAATCACTGCTCGTTGCATCTTGGATTAAGCCAGGCCTAGCATGGACAGGGGTTGCTTTCTGAGGGAGTGGATCAGGCTGTTATAGAGGCGAAACTGCAAACTTCAGGGTTCAAAGTGTGAGTTGGCTTTGGATTTGGTAGCTACTGACCATCTTTAGTCATGGCAGAATGAAATACCCATTCCAAACCCTCTTGAGTGGGAGTCTCAAATACTTCTCTATAGGCTTCATTCAAACCCCGCTACAAGGAAAAGATGTATATTGAATTTAGCAATCTTCGGTCAAGTCCCCAGAAGAATGTTAGTTCCACTAATTCCAAACAGCCTGAGCAGTGTCTGCTGCAGTATTTGTGCCTTGAGGTTTTGAGTGTACTTTTTGTTCTTTCCTCTTGGAATTTTTACGCAATCTGGAAGTTTCCTGCAGCTTGTTTGACTCCAAGCTGTTGTTGCAGATTTGTTTGCCAGAAGGGACATTTTTGTCCTTCACAGAACCTATTTTTAAGAGTCCTGAAGTGAGAATGATATCCCAGAGAACTGTCAGGATGCTGTGGCATCTGATCTCATCTGATCTCACGGACGCTGTGGAGTGATTTGGAGCCGAAACAATTGTTCATATTCATTGAAGTGGCAGGGAGGCCATAGGAAAGAGAATATAGTTACCTTCACTGGAATTTGGCCAGCATCCCAGCTACCACTAATGCCTCTGTTCTTGCAGGAATGTCCTGGGATTTTCATTAATCTATGGTTCAGCTTATAAAAACGTGCTTGCGGCCTTAGCCCCTGGAGCTGTGGCAATTAAAGAAACGCTCTTTAGCCAATGTTTAATGACTGGCTTTAGCAGGCATATTCCCTTCCCTTCTAGTTATTTCTTCTCCCCTCCCCTTCTTTTTCCTCCCATCTGCAGGTTGCAAGCGTAAAGCTTCCATTGCAGTGTGTAAACAGCACATACAGTGAGCCCCTGTGCCCCGTTCATGTAGCATTCTGAGTGTAGTCTTCACGTAGCTGCATGGACACAGAAATGTGCTCTGTAAAATCAGTCAGGTGGGCATTGGAGGGAAACCACCTGAGAAGGCATGATCCCAGCTGTCAGACTGACTTACCTTCCACCAGGGAATGATGGATGCTCTTGAGTGCACCAGGCTCAGGGCTGTCCCAAGCACAACTGCAGGCTGGGTGGAGAATGGCTTGAGAGCAGCCCTGAGGAGGACTTGGGAGTGTTGACTGATGAGAAGCTCACCATGACCCAGCAGTGTGCACTTGCAGTGCAGAAACCACCTGGACTGCATCACCAGCAGTGTGTCCAGCAGGTCAAGGGAGGAGATTCCCCCTTGGTACTCCGCTCTGGTGAGACCCCTCTGCAGTCCTGTGTCCAGCTCTGGGGCTCCCAGCACAAGAGGACATGGAGCTGTTGGAGTGAATCTAGAGGTCATGAAGATGCTGCTTGGCTGGAGCACCTCTGCTAGAGAGACAGGCTGAGAGAGCTGGGCTTGTTCAGCGCAGAGAAGAGAAGGCTCAAGGGAGACCTTAGGGTGGCTTCCAGTGCCTAAAGGGGTTGACAAGAAAGCTGGAGAGGTGCTTTTGACCAAGGGTGTGTAGGGACAAGACAAAGGGGAATGATTTTAAACTGACAGTGTAGATTTAGATTAGACATTAGGAAGAAGTTCTTCCCTCTCAGGGTGGTGAGATCCTGGCACAGGGTGCCCAGAGAAGCTGTGGCTGCCCCATCCCTGGCAGTGTTCAAGGCCAGGTTGGACACAGGGGTTGGAACAGCTGCTCCAGTGGAAGGTGTCCCTGCCTATGGCAGGGGGTTGGAACTGGATGAGCTTTAAGATCCTTTCCAACTCAAACCAGTCTGGGATTCTGTGACTGCTCCCATCATGCAGAAAGCAGGAATATGATTTTGCAGTCACCTCTGGGACCCAGCACTACATGCAAGAAGAAACCAGCAAGTCAAATGATGTAGGAGTTAGGTCACTTTTTGTGTGATGCCCCCGTTCAGTTATAGAACTGGAGTAAGCCTAGCGGCATTCATGGAAAACATGCCTTTATAATCCAGTTCTTTCCTGAGATCAAGGGCCTTTTGCTGCCCATAGCAAAACAGGTCATTTCACATTGCCCTTACTAGTGGGAATCTCAGAGTTGTTTGTCCTGTCAGTTTATTTTCAATGACATTTTTGGAAACAGAAAAGCAGAAAAACAATTCAGACAACTGTGAGAAACTAGGAAATGGTACCAAGTGGAGGAGAAGGCAGGAAGAGAACACACATTTTCAGTCTGTATTGAGATGGTTTTGGTGGGCTCTTCCCTGGCACGTGTGGCAGAATAAGATTTTGAAACCTTAATCTAGAAAAGCATTTACATGTCATATAATGAGAGTAAATCCTGCTTTTTGATGCAGAGTAAGGTGTAAATACAAGCTTCCACAAAGTCAGCAGCCTTTCTGACTGAATATTGAGGTTTGTCTTCACACAGAAGTTTCAATAGATGAACTTAAGAGCAGGAGCTCTCTGGCATGCAGAAAGGAGGAAGATAGTGGGCAATATGCCCCATGCTTTTACAGGTATGCTCACCTCAACCATCTCCATGGCACTGGCAGCAGCACTGTGCACATATCTTAATGAACTTCACTGCTGCTAGTACAGCTGGGACTGGCCAAAATAGAGAAGAGCCTTACTGCCTGAGCTGTACTCTTGATTTTCTGGGGCATATTCTGGAACCTGAGCTCTGTGTTCAGCTCTGCTGCTGGTGATCTTGATTCAGCTAAGGTCAAAGTCACCCCTGCACATCTGTATGAGCTACAGTGGTTTGGGAAGCTTGTGTCTGCTGAGAAAACTGTTGAGCTGGGGGAAAAACTGCTGCCCTCTTGAAAGATAAAGGTTAGACCTTAGGAAAAAAGACATTATATAAATACTAGGATCTCTTCCCATGCATCATCACCTGTCAGGATACCTGTAAAAGAAGCACAGAGCAGGCACTAACACCTTTGCTGTTATTATTGTAACAGCAGTTTTAGTGACGTTCCCCTGTCACCCATATTTGAAGGGGTATTTTTAAGGTGGAAGAGAACAAATATGCTTTCTTACATACCCTAGCAGTTTTTGCATTATTAGTGTCCACATTTACAGCATAAAATTCACAAGGAAGTTCCTGGATTGATATGAAATGCCTTGCTAATCATTAGCTAAGCCTGCTCTTACTATCTTCCTTTCAAAACTGTGCCAGCATTTTCTTTAGCTGGCAAAAACCCTGCTATGTGCAGGTTGAAGACACTTAGGCTGACACAGGCCTCTGGGGCACTAGTTAAAGAATTGACATAAAGCACAAACAAAATGAATTCAGTGCTTATTAATATGAATGTTATTCAGTGTTTACTGCCTGAGGTATTTTCAGGTCAAGCTGATGGGGAACATCCTCTGAACCACAAATGTTAGAGAGCTTCAGAGCAGAGACCATAGGGATGGCCGGTGGAGTGGGAAGGACTGAAAGTTAGCAGCTAGCCAAGCTGAAGAGGTCAGGACCCTTTTTCTCTCATTTGGTAACTATGCAGAGTACCTGCAGCATTCCCTGGTGTGTCTGGATGGATTTTCAGTTTCTGTATTGAGAAATAAGGTTAATGCCTCTGTTTAACGGTTTATTCGTGCTTTCCCACACCATAAGATTTATTCATGCATCTGCCTTTGAACCTTTGAGACATTCACTCTGGCTCCAGTGCAGAAATTGCAACTGTGCTATTTTCACAACAACAGTGAACAGTGTGAACAGATTAATTTGCCACTCATGCATAACTCATATTACTGAAAACAGAACTACCCTTAGGTTTGAAGGGTGAAATTCTGATTTAGGATTGAGCTGCCAGGATTTCATTCCTCTTCTCATTAACACTCCGCTGTTTTAGGCCATCATTAGAAAAGCATCCCTCAATGTTGAGTGCCACAGCTACAAAGAAGATAATACAGAGAAAAGCAGCCGTCCTTTGAATTTCGTGCTGCCGCAGTGTGGCAGCAGGGGACAAGGAGAGTGACTGCAGGGCAAGGGATTGGAACAAATAGACCAAACCCACAATTCTCCCTCACAGAATTTATTGCTCTGTCTCCCTGCTGCTTCCAGTAAGATCACGAAGTCCTGCAAGACACAAGACCTGAGCAAGAACAGGCTTTTCTGTTGCATGTGGATAGCCTGGTAGGACCCTGTTTAGGAAAACACTTGTGCCCACCTAAGACTGCACACTTGCATGAGGGTTTGT
The DNA here is from genome assembly GCF_012275295.1 of Melopsittacus undulatus. Lineage (NCBI taxonomy): Eukaryota > Metazoa > Chordata > Aves > Psittaciformes > Psittaculidae > Melopsittacus > Melopsittacus undulatus. The sequence continues at coordinate 71,559,660 of NC_047533.1, read as the reverse complement.
GCCCATCCAGCCTGTCCTGGCACAAAGCCGGGGGATCATGTGCAAGTAGTTGTGCACAGCAGTATGTAGATGGTGGTTAGAGCTACATGGACACTTGGATCTTTAAGATGTTAATTCTTTCTGTATGAAATTGAAACTGATTGTTCCACTCCCTCCTGTGCTTTCAGTCATTTTTGAGTATTTGATTATGGTTCTATTGCGGGTTATTTTGGTGTCACAAAAAATGTTGACAGGGAATCCCTTTCATGGGTTGATTTGGAATGAGAAGACTCTTACAGATGGTGCCATGAAGTGGTCTTCGCATGGACACTGGTCTTGCAGGTAGCCATACTTTGTATGATGTGCTCCCACACTCCAGTGCATGTGGGATCAGAAGTAATACATTCATGATGTACAAATACCCATTCTTTAAAAATAGCTGCTGCCCTTGGACCTGTGGAGCAAAGAAGTAGTCTTCCTTTTGTCTCCAAGAGGCTATTCCTTCAAGAAAGTGCTAAAACACACTGAAGATGCAGTGGCGACAAGGGGCCAGGGAGGAAGGGAATCTGTAGGCAGGGAAAGTGAATCTCCAGGGCTGTGGGCCTGGCATCATTCATGGGCACTAAATTTACTTGAGAAGACTTTTTAATAATTATAGGAGGCTAGAGGAATAAAGAAAGAGTTTGCCAAGTGTGATGTGGTGACAATGGCTTGGACCGTAAAATTCCTCTTTTGTCCCAGCACTGTTGGCCAGAGCCTGGTGCTGCTGCCATTTCCTAGTTCGAGGGGAGTTCTCACTGTGTTATTGTGGCGTGTGTGTGAGCATCGATCGTGCTGCTTCACCTTAATGAACTGGCCCTGCTGCTTCTGGAGAGCCTGTTACCATTTCCTTCTCCTTACCTAGCAGCACAAGTCCCTTGCCCTGAAGGACATGTCTCTTGATGTTGAGTTGTGCTTTAATAGCTGACAGCTCATCTAAGCTTTCATCTTCAAAGACTCCCTAAAAATATTGATGTCTGATTCTCATTAAAATGAGTGAGAAGTGAATACCTAAATCCCTTAAACAGCTGTTGAATGGCTGGCAAGAGCTCCAGTCAGTTCATCAAGCATGGCTCTGCTGCATCATCTGTTTTGTTTTCAGATATAGACTATTTAGTGGCTATTAGTTTGCATTAGTAGGAAGGAGAAGCATGATGAAGAAGTGAATATAGGGCAAAAGAAAGGAAGGGAAAGGATAACATGAGGGAGAGGAAAACCACAGCAAGTAAGAATGAAAACTATGGAGGTAAGTGGAAAACCACAATTATAGATGGAAGATTGTCCAAGAGCAGTTCCTCTTAGTTGTAGGAAAGGGAAAATTGCCCTGAGAGAAAATGCTGGGGCCATGGTAGAAACATTAAAGAGAAGAGAGAGTCTCATTTGGCATCAGTACAGCATGACCTGGCAGTCAGAGCAGAGAGGGCAACTCCAGCACTAATGTGTGATTCTTTCTGTGACCCTAGACAAGTTACATCAACTTTGCTTCTGGTTTTGCTTCTCTCTAATTTAAGAACAATACTTCCTGCTGTCTTCCTATGGTGTTGGAAGGGCAAATTAGCTAAGGGAAGAAAGGTTCTTGAGGATCACTACTACTATTATTATTGCTGCTTATTAGAGGTATAATGGAATTATTAATATCAGGGAAGGGAAATAAGGGAAGGAGAAGTGACAAACATCAAAAGCAGCAACTGGCCATGCTGGGGCCGAGAATCTGTCTCCAGGAGAGGTAAGTACTACCTGTCCTAATAGCCAGAAAATCCCCAAAGTTTGCCTAATTTACAGAATTACCTGATTGAAGGGCAGATTTTGTTGGCATTTCTGTTTGGAAACCATATCAGCAACATGCCAAGGTGGGAAGCTCATTGTCTAGTCCTTTGAAAAAGAATCTCACCACTTTTAGAGCCTGCTGGTTGTAAAAAAGGGCACAAGGCAGTGCTATGTGACAAGGATTGAAAGGCAAGTTTCCAATGTTGCCATTTGCTCCTTGTTTTTAGAACAGACAGGAGGGAGGTTAAAGAAATAACTACATTTCCTACTATGGCAGCTCCTGTGATGGTAGTTTGGCTTTCCCAAGGCTTGAAAAATTGTCCTTGGAGTAGGTAATAAATATAACTCTGCAGATGCATCTCCAACTGGTTTGTTTCCCTAGATGGCAAGAACAGGAGAGAGGGTACATAAGGTCATGCTGTGAGAAGAGAGTATGCAAAGCAAAAGAAACTGCCAACAGCAAAACGTAATAATACATTTCTATGCCTATTGGTTTCCACCCAGTGCAGAAGGTGACATTCGTTCAGGTGGGGCAGTCCTTGAACACTTTACATTCTGGTTGGTGAGCAGCTGTTAGTCCATGACATCCCCAGTTTGGGGGATGCACTGCAACCATCAAGAAGGGCTTGCTGGAGATAGTGGTGGGGGGTCTGTACAGGTCCCTGTGGAAAGGATTAGGGAGCAGTTCATGTCATTAACTAAAAATCCTGGGGGTTTTGGGATGCAAGTGGTCCCTTAACAGTATCTTACCTCAGGTTTAATAGTTGCAACCATTACCACAGACCCATCTCCAGCTTCTTTTGGAACATGACACTAGGTGAGAAACAAGCACTAGGTTCAGTTCATATCTGCAGGTAAAGCTGCAGTGGCTCCTCCTACAGTGGTCAGGATAGATAATGACGAGGATGATGAGTGGCACCCTGCACACCAGGAACATGATAGGAACAGTGGCGTGTGAGAAGACGTGTGATTGCCAGTGCTCCTCAGCTGCCATGCACTTCCAAATGTCACTGCTGTGATAGACTCAGTAGCCCTGCGGTAGCTTTGAGGCAGAGCTCTCATGTGTTGGGTAGCCATGTATTTGGTAGCCCCCAGCCTAGGCTGTAATGGCTTGCTGTCTAAATGTCATAGGAACTGGGGTTTTAATTATTGAAACCTTCTGAGAAATGTGAGAAAGGACTGTGAAGCTGGGGCAGGATAGCGAAAGCAGGGTGAAAAACAGAAGCCCCGAGTGTGTAAACCTGTTTGGGGCAGAGCAGAAGACCTTTCCAGCAGACTCTTCAACAAACAGCTGTTTTTAACTCTCACATTGCAAAGCAAATATTAATTCTCAGACATGTGCAGTCCCTGGCTTTGTGTGCTCTGGAGAGGGGTGAGCTGTATCAGGTACAACAGAGCAACAGGACATGAGTTCTTGTAGCCCCTTGAGCTGAAACCACCATGATAATCGCTGCAGACCAAACAGGATCAAGTTAATGTGCTCCAGGCCCCAGTATTTGTATCACCTCGTAATACACCTTTCATGGCATGCATGGAATTGATTGTTTGCAAAAACCAGTGAACAAAGAAGTAAAGCTCTCTGATTCCCACTTGCATGGGGAAGGTGTGTGCTGGCCTTGTGCAGAAAACAGAGCAAGAACAGGAGGAAGCCATCCCTCAGGTTTTGCTCTGCAAAGGGCTGAGCATCACTCCACAGTTGCCCTGGCTGTGACTCAGGGGCACATCAGTGCTTTTTTTCCTTGTCTTACCTTATTGCTGTGTGCTGTCAACAACAGGAGGGAAAGGTAGGAAGAAGCATTAATGATGTTTGAAATATTGGCTCCCCTGGCACGGAGCAGCAGGGAGCTGAGTGGTGGGAGAGCCAGGGAAGAAGCTGTCTCCTGTCCTCCTGCCACCTTTTTCCTGTCTCCCTGGGGTAGCAGGACTGCTGCCACTATAAAGTCATTTTGCCATTGATCCCTGGGCATGTCACAGCTGACTGAAAACAGGCTGATTTCCCCCCTGTCCTGCAGGTACTTTTGCTTCTTGGTTCTAGGTTCAGTCCATATGTTGCAAATGTAAATGGAACCTGTGAGGAAGCAGAGACAGAACACCTGACCCAAACTAGCCAAAGAGGTATTCCATACCACAGCATGTCATGTCCAGTATAGAAACTGGGGGCAGTTACCCAGAAGGCCCAGATAGCTGCTCGGGTTGGGCTGAGTATCAGTTGGTGGGTGGTGAGCAGTTGTATACTCTTCCCTTGTTATTTCCCTTATCATCATTATTATTGGTGGTAGCAGTAGTGGTTTGTGTTATACCTTAGTTACTGGACTGTTCTTATCTCAACCCGTGGGAGTTACATTCTTTTGATTGTCCTCTGCATCCCTCTGGGAGCAGCAGAGGGAAAAGGGAAGGAGTGAGTGAGCAGCTGCATGGTTCTGAGTTACTGGCTGGGCTTAAACCATGACACCAGTCCATTTACACTGTAAAGTTTGTGGTAGGAAGTGTCTGTGATGATGTGTTTACACTATGCCTCTAAAAGAGGGACCTATTATGGCTCTAGCTGGTACCATAAAGCAAACACAGATTAGTTTGTTCCATAAAGCAAACACAGATTAGTTCCTTGTCTTGTACATATGGAGAATAGTGGAGAAAATTTATTGTTAGTCTTGCCTCTTGTTACAGAAAAGATCATGGAGACTTCTTGAAGGTCTGCATCAAGGCTGTAGCATAGGTCAATCTTTCTTCGTGCATTAATTGAAAGAAGGCTTGATTTTCCCTGGCCCTTATACTTCCAAATGTAAAAATCTCTGTGGGAGCCTTACAGTTCTGTGCTTAAGAAGGTGGAAAATTATCTTAAGAGCTAAGCCTTATTTCCTCCACTGGCTTAGGAATTTAGAGTCACCAAGATGAGTCAGATGCAAATTCACCCATGCATGTCTTCTTATCTCTTGTAGCTGAAGCCAGCAATCTATTTTCCATTCGCTTCTTCCCACTTTTTGCTGAGGGGCTGACTGCTGAGATTAACCTTGCTCCCGGGACAGGAAACAATCATGCAGGAAGTGGAAAGGTGTGGAAGTGTTAGAGCCTTCATGGGAGTCCTAGGAATGACCTCGAATCCTCCCCACTTGTCAGTAACTTGCATCCACCCTGCATGGATCACAGTGGCATTTCTGCAGCTGGATTGCTGCTTTGATGCCCACAGCCACTTTGCTTTGGTGCTTGTCCTTGGTAAATTATACTGGAAAAGATCATGGTCCTTTCCAGATCATCCAGGTTTGCAGACTGGAGGAAAGCAATCTGCTTCGTCCTCTGCTCCTGGCTGGGTTTTCCTCTGAGGAGGAGACAGGCAGGTGTGTAGCCAGGCATAAGGACAGGGATACTCCTGCTGTCCTGGGGTATGCAGGTGCAGGCAGGGAGAGAAGGGACTGTAGAAAGGGGTGGTGCTTAGTCATCAAGGGGTAGCAGATTTCCATCTGGGTCTGTAGCACTTGGTGGGGTGCAGGCAACACCTTGCTGCTGCTGCATATACTTC